>NC_081350.1:23206136-23378611 GCF_029784015.1 Lycium ferocissimum
ATCGGACCTTATGAGATTATACGCAAAGGGAAAGGGGGCTTACAAATTAGATCTACCTCCCGATTTGGAGTCGGTTACCCGCTTTTCATGTGTCGATGCTTCGTAAGTACATTGGAGATCCTTCTAGAATTGTACCAATAGATGATGTCCAAGTCACCAAACAATTGTCTTATGAGGAAGTCCCCATTGCCATTTTAGAGAGGCAAGTACGAAAGCTCAGAACCAAAGAGGTAGCTTCAGTTAAAGTTTTATGGAAGAATAATAATAGAGAGGAAATGACTTGGGAAGCGAGAAGAAGACATGAAATCTGGCATCTCTCGCACTCTATTTTCACCTTCGGAGGAGACTTGGGCGGAGAGCCATTGTCATCGGGTATGTAGTGTTTTCCTTGATGTTTTTCTGGTCATGTGTGGCCATGGTGATTGATATTGTTGTTGTAGCCCTGTGAGGCGGTGTATTTTGGGTTGCTGTGCAGGATGGTAGTGCCATACATAGGGGAAACTGTCACGACCCAATCGGAGGGCCATGACGGGCACCCGGTGCTAACCCACTCGGGCACCTCTAGTCGTACATTCACATTTACATTTAGGCGAGCCACATAGCTTAGTCATAATTTCTATCCATCATTAATGCTAATCTCATTGGACAACAATACATTTATATCATCATCGACACAATGCCCACATCCATGTACACTAGCCGACGAGGCTATCAAAATAATGTACAAAATATAAGCCGACAAGGCTACAAGACATCTAACAATACACAACTGTCTACGAGCCTCTAAGAAGAGTATGTCACATCATATAGGAGGGAGAGAACCCTCCTTGCCCGTAGGTATGTACACAAAAGAATAATACCAAAAGTTGTAGCTCCGGATGAAGTGGAGCTCCTCTATGCAGTCCCTCAATAAGATATCTATGGATTAAGCCTCCTCTATTGTTTTAATTTTTTTTTATTTTTTAAAATGTATTTTTATTTTTATATTATTTATTTTTCATTTCCTTTCTTCTTATTCCCAACCTTTACTCCTTGTGGTTTCATGTAATCACTCGTACTTTTTTATTTTATTCATTTAGCATAACCGTGTTATTATTCTAATTTTTGAAACTACACCTCTTAATATTGGAAAGAATGAGTTATTAACAAACTTGGCATATAACGAGTGAGGTTATTAAAGTAGCATTTCGTTATGAATGAGGTTATAGACTTATATTTTTCCTTTCAATTATTTACTTAAGTTACATTGGAACTTACTTATGTAATATTGGAATTTGACATAAGAGCATTATGTTAAGCTTTTTCTTTTGGATTTTGAATTTAGGTTATATTTACAATTTTAAGTTATTTGCTTTCACATTGCATGTTGTTTATTTTTCACTTACATTTGATGGATTTTTTATGTCAAACATTTGAATAATGTTATGGCATTATATTTATAAATATTATTTTTTTGCCAAAAATCCAATCCATGACGTTCTCACAAAAAAAGTCTTCTTTTAAGTTTCATAATTAATCAAAATTAAATATTATTAATTTGAAAAATAAATGTATCAAATATTTTTTACAATATTAGTTACAAATGTATGATTATTTAATATATTTTCAAGAAACAATGTGTTATCGAATAACTAATTTAATATCATTTATAAAGGCAAATACTTTTTAAATATTAATTTTAATTTTTTATAATTAAATTTTATCTGAAAATTTTGAATTAACTGTGTAATTACATTTGTGCAACCAAACAGCACGCTTGTAATTACACTATAATTACGTTATGACAAACAAACATGTCATTGTAATTATACTATTATGTAATTACTAGGCTGTGTAATTACTACCCTAGTAATTACACCAATTCCAATTACCAAGTGGCTTTCCAAACAGGCCCTAATTGATGAAAGAAGACTTTGTAGTTTCCTTTTTTTTTTTTTTTTTTTTTTCTCCATAACAGCAATGCTACAAATCGAAGTTCGTTTTTGCGAATGCGAGTATTGCAGATGACAATAACTTTGTAAAACAAAACTTGGACCAAAAGCATGGTGAACTCCAACAAGTAAAACTCACTGCTACAATTAAAAATGACAAAACTGTTTTCCCTTTAGCATAACAAACAAGAAACTGCGATCACATAAATTTTACATAGAATATGAGAAAGATTCAGAGTATTACTTACTAGTTTGAAAAGAAAAAAAAAATAGAGCAGACAGGTTGAAGGTAAATTGTTACATGCTTGGTGAGTGTGTTTCATCCAATGGTGAGGGTTATGCATATTCTTGATGTCCATTTATATACGAGGCTTAATGAGCAGAATTTAATATAAATTCTGATGGAAATCAGACATACGCAGCGGAAGCAAATAGCCGGGATCGAACTTGCATGTAATATAGACAACACATAATCAAGATATTAATCAAACATAAAATTGATACTTATCTCTTGAAGCGTGACCGCGACCAAGAATCGAATCTTCAACCATGAGCACACACCATCCAGTTAATCATCATCCTTCAGTTCCACAGTCTTCTGCTGTGTAACCCGAATAATACCAGAATTTGTGAAATTCGTGTGGGCGAATTTCTATGGAAAAAGTTAAAGAAACTTCTAAAACCCTTTTTTTTTCTTATGGAATAAGACCCACTTTTATGACTACAGGTTTTAGGGTTTTAAACCCTTTTCCTAAACCTGCTAGGTCTTTCTTTTCCACCAAGAAATCGTATTCTATTTAATTCTTTATTATTCGGTACGTGAGGGACCACGGAATTTAATTAACGAGGCTTCCTATTATGGAATTAATTCGAAATATCTGAATTAATCCTACCATAATAAATTACGAATTATTCCACTAAAAATCCGTAATTGCACTCCTCAGTTTAATTTCGAAATCATACATTAAAACTTATTTAACTCCCCATGTTAAGATTACAGATACCAATCAATTAAATTAAATTACTGACAATTTAATTCATTGACTAATTGAATCATTTATATTTCTGTTTAACTTACATCATGTGACCGATACAAAATCCACCTGCAGGGTTTTCACATGAGACTTATAAGCATCCATAAAGGGGTATCATCAATCTCAAAGTCGAGACATGGATTCTATCAACTAATTATTATTTCACAAATCTAATTTGCCATTATCCAATTTACCAGGAATACATTGACCCGCAATTGAATCGTACCTTTTAATAAATCAAAATAATGAACAAATCACATTGATCATAATAATTATATCAAGATTAAGAGTATAAGTACATTTAATGAACTAGAGAATTTGTTTTATATATTCAGTACAAAAATACTTATCTCTACTTGGTCCGTTCAATACATACAAATCATTAGTGTTAATTGATAAATGAGCGAAAACAAAGTGTTTTTTTTTTTTTTTTTTTTGCATTTTCTTCTCATTTTTTATTAAATATATGTTTAATTATTTCTTCCTTTAAAAATGAAGAATATAACAGCTTCAACAATCATAATAGTGCAATTACAATTTAATAAATAATCTCCTTAAATTTTAGGTTCACACAATTAATGAAACCGCAGTAGCGGTACCGCTCTAGCGGTTACCCTGCCGCTATAGCGGCCATGTGTAATTCTGGTGGACCGCGGAAGCGGTCACGGGACCGCGGGAGCACCACTGTGAGCGCGGAAGTGGGTGACAGGCAGTTTGATTCATTAAATGTGTGTTAAAAGCCCTACGTCTTTCATCAATACCACTCCGACTTTAGAGCTTCTTGGGAGCATTCAAGGCTCTCCTTCATAGAAATCATTGTGGTAAGTTCTTCCACCTTCCTTTCCATTTCTTGTTTCGTTATTCACCTTAAGAATCCATTAAGCATGCTAGTTTCCTTAAGTAATGATGGATTGAAAGAGGGTTTTGTGGGTTCTTCATTCTAAGCTATTAAATCTTGAATTATTGATTGGGTTAGCTTCATTAAGCATGGAGTTGATGATTAGAAACTATTATTGCATGATTCCTTCATTATTAGTGTGTAATTTATGAGATTGGAAGTTAGGGTTTATATCCAAATTGGGGGGTTTTGTCTAGAACCCGAATTTAAGTGATTTGTTAGTTCTTCTAGCTTATAATTGAAGAGAGTTGATCACCTAGAACATTAATTTCATGTTGAGACCTATTTCATCTTTCTAGTTCATAAATCTCATCCCATAGGTTAAGATTTGGGTCTTGAATAGAAGTAAAGGTTAAATGATGTTTCTTCTTGATTCTAATTTCATAATTAGGATATGATTAGACTTCCATTATCTCGAAGCTCAAAGAAAGTGCAAGACTAAGGCTTGACTATTGAGATTTGCTGTTCGGCTTTCCAGGTAGGTTACGGTTTACTTTATGGTGAGACTTCGATTAGCCAAGCGTATGTTTAGATGATATTGTCGGAGAATGCATGTAAACCTTCGGGTATGAAGTTGGGTTAGATATTGTCTTAGGTTGGGCCTTGTTATGTGATTTGGAGGCTAGCCACCCCGCTGCGTTGTTGACTTATCTTGTTCCATTTACTTATTGGCCCGTGGCCACGTTGAGACATCGGATATTGGTGATTAGTGATATATCATGACTATGATATTGCGGTACTCTACTTAATTTGATATTGAGATGAGAATTATGATTCCATTGTGGCTTATTGTGTAGCCTTATTATTGATATTACTTGTGTGCCCTGTGTGGTACTGTTTGGGATTTGAATTGGTTGTTGATATTACATTGCATCGTATTCATACTCATTTCCATGATACATTGACATTGCATTGTTAGGGTACTGAGGATGGAAAGTGAGAAGGAAATACAGATTATATTGAAACACATTGTCTGTTGAGTCATCTCTGGGCTGTGTGCGGAATGACTGATATGAGGCGTATAGGTGGGAATGGAGTCATCTTTGGGCTGTGTGCGGAGTGACTGGTACATGGACTTAGCGGGTCCCCCATGGGTTGTGCTGCCGAGATGTGATGTTCCATAGGTCGGAGTACATGTGTATGGTGCATATGCATTGCATGGATCATTCATGGTCGGAGTACATATGTACGGTGCATATGCATTGCAGGCATCATTCATACATTATTGCATTGCATTCTACCTCTTGATCTGTTATGATATTGTTGTGATATGATTGAGATATACTGGTTCGGAACGGTTATACTGAGACTTGGCACAGTTGGGTTTAGATGCTATAACATAGGTGATGACTTCTTGTGATATGATTATGATATACTGGTTCGGAATGGTTATATTGATACTTGGCACAGTTGGGTTTAGATGCTATAACATAGGTGATGACTTGTATTGTGGATATGGATTCGTGATGACTTGTACCATGTTGTTTTACGTGTTTATCTTGCTTGTTGTCTTTATATACGTTAGCTAGTGTTAGTCGGCCTATGATACCTACCAGTACTTGTTGTTTGTACTGACCCGCACTTGCTTTATTCTTTTATGAATGCAGAGTACCAAGTTAGATCTACTTCTACCCCTTGTGGCTGATATTCGAGAATTGCTGATTCGAGTCTCTTCAGAGTGAGCATGAGGACATTCGCTGCCCGAAGACTCTTCCTATTATTTATGTTTTGCTTTCCATTCTGAGACATGATTTGAGACCACTTATGTATTATTATTCAAACTTGTAGTATTTTGAATTTAGATGCTCTTGTACGACCAGACCGGATACTAGGGTGGATTTCATTTACTTCCGCACTTATTTATATTATATCTGTGAGACTTACATTATTTTACTTTCTTCCGCTATTTTCTATCATTTGTGAATGTTGGGGTAAGAGTTCGCCTACCGAGGTGGGAAAGGTAGGTGCTTGCATGACTTAGTGAAATTGGATCGTAACAGTTATTTTGTACTACACATTTATGCTCCATGATAGCCTCGCTAAAGAAACTATATGCATAAAGTTAAACAAAAAAAATTATGAATCAAGAAATATATTAGATTTCATTGGAAAAATATAATATGGGCATTATGAAGTAGAAGACCAACCTGAACACAAAGGGCGGAGCCACATAGAGCCGAGGGGGTTCATCCGAACCCCCTCGGCCGGAAAAAACACTCTTTTTATAAGGTTAAAATTATTTTTTATGTATATATAGTAGATGTTGAACCTCCTTAGGCTTCTTCGTATGTTTACTTTTTTATATTTTGAATCCTCTCGGCAGAAATCCTGGCTCCGCCACTGCCTGAACATAATCAATGATGTCAATTGTGGTAGTTGCATCCGTTCACTCATTCATGTGAAGATCAAAATGAGAGAGACGTGTTTATGAAGAAGTTAGATTTTTTGAAGACCTACCAAAGTATAAGCAAATAACTTTGTTATTCTCAAGGTCGTTTGAATATAATACTTAGATAAATGATTTTGTCACCATTATTAGACATCAAAAGAAAAACAAAGCCATCTTCCTGGAAGTATACAATACCTCAAGATTGTGCAAGTAAAAATCCATATAATTACGGTGCAATGATAATTACCATCATTTGCACGATTACCCTTCAAAGGCACTGGTCTTTAATTTTTGCCCCTCAAATTGTAGGTCATTAATTTGGTCCTTCGCCTAATAATCCGAGGTTCTGGGTTGGAACTTCGGTTCAGTAAAATAAATAAATAATTGCAATGCAGATGTTTGTAGCAAAATTAGGCCTATTCAGGCAGAGGTTTGCCTTAAAGCAAACTTTTACCCAATATTCGACAGTAAGGCAAACCTCGCCTGAGCCAACTTTTTAGGTTGTTAGGCTTATTCAAGGCAGGTTTGCCTTGAATAGGTCTAATTTTGCTAGAATAGGCCTAATTTTGCTACAAATCTCTTTTTTTAATATTTGACTGATCGGGGATTCGAACCCGAAACCCATAAGTTTTTAGGTGAATGGCAAAAATTAAAGATTTCAAATTTGATGGACAAAAATTAAAAACCAGTGCCTTTGAAGGACATTCCGCACAAAAAAAGAAGACAGGTAGGGACAATATTCTTAGTGGGTTGGTTGTTGACTGTTGAAGAAGCCCATGTTCTTATATCATACTTCAACGTTTCATGCATGTTATTGTATTTTATTGCATATTTATTGCATAAATGATCACTAATTGCTAAATTAATTGCAGTGATTAAATTAAAGATAGGTAATTAGAAATGAATTTTAAGTTTTTTAAATATCATATAAATAGGAAAAATTAAGAAAAATGGCGAAAAAAGAAGAAAAAAGATAAATAGGATCCTTGGCCAAAGAGAGGTGCCACATCACATTTTCTATTCCTAGATTTATATTATATATACATTATTTTAATTTAAGAAGTTAAACCGTTTTTCTTTTGGCAACAACTTCTTCATAAATTTCTTAGAATGTTTTCAGTTAAAAAAGACCCCTTTGACTGTTTATTGCCAAAACCCAAGCCTGTCTACATTTTCAAGCAAAAATTCCAATGTACATGATTGTATGTTTTCTCTATATCTACTAATAGAACAACTAAATTCTAATTTCAAACAAAGTGTAATACAAGGACTCAAAATTAGCCGAAAACATAGAGGTTTCAAGGTGCAAAAGTTCATCAGCAGATAGCATTGCACCAAAAAGGTAACATGTAAGTGAGAACGAATTAAGTAGTAAAGAATGAGAGGGAAAACTCATGCATCTTTTACTGCTAGGAACTGCTTGTTGTTCTGAACTCTGAATATACATTTTCAATTTACAACCACAAAATCATATGTTTCATTTTTTACATTAAGGGGTTGAAAACTGTTGGCTGTATGTAACTTGCTATGTTATGTCAAGCTATATATATGAGGTACCTTAAAACGCCATCTACCTACTATGTGCAAAAGAAGGGCAAAGTAAGGGAAGATTTAATATCCTTCTTGGGCGCGAATGTCATCCATACTTCCCATTACAAGGCTCTTCAGGCTTCAGAAAGTTGTGATATTCCAACTGAGTCATCTCTTTGCCGGATGCTGGATCAAACTTGCATCTAATGAAGCTGCATGACACATTGACATGTCAATAATTTAATGGAAGGTATCTATGAGGAGTAACTAGTGTGTATATGCCATGGCCGATCATTGAGCACATAATATATTTCAGCTGAAGTTAGTTTTATGATAGCTTTAAAACATTTAGGATTTTGATGAACTTTTTGTCCAAAAACCAACCCAAAAAAACACCAGTCAAAACAAATGTATTCCGAAAACAAAACAAAAATCATTAGTCCTTAATAACAAAAACATAAACCAAATTAGTAGGTGGCAAAACTGCAAAGAAGATTATGTTACAAGAAAGACAAAAATCCTTGCAAGAGTTAACTAACCTTCCGTCCCAGCCGAGAATTATCAGTGTATTCTTTTCGTTACCGAATGTAACAATGTATTTAGAAACTCCTGGCAGCCGGAATTGAGCCACAGACCATTCTGAGTTAAAATACTTTGGAAGCACTCCTGCAAAAATTAAGCACGAAGAATTCAAGAACCTGAAATAAGTAAAAACAGTCGAACACCTTTAAGAGTTTAGCACTTCATCATCAGAAGAAGTGGCAATAGTGTGCCAGGTGATAACCTAGTATACAATGAAGCGGGACAAGCAAAAGTTCCCTTGAAAGACATAACAATAACTATATATGAGAAGGCCCCAAGGTATATTCTTCAGGCAAAATCACAGAGGTGGGAACAGAAATTATAGACCGTGCTCTGTGCATCATAATGTCAAAAGAAGCATTTTCTGGTTTACATGACCCAAAAGTTCAGCTGAAGCAAATAAGGTTAAATCTATTATATGGCCAGTTGACAAGAAATCTCCATCAGCCATGACAAAGTTAATCACCCAACCGCGTGTGGCTCATCATTACAAACGAGAAAGCAAGTAAAATTATACAATTATACTCCATAGTGGCATTAGAGGATGCTCTATACTAACTTATAGAGTCAACATATACTACTGATTATAAACCACACAATGTTGAAAGACCACAATTAAAATGACTCACTTTCAGAAAGCTTTTTAACTGCGTGGTACAATTATGTCGAGTAAACCCTTCTGGAATATTTGTGGCTTGATGAATACACAAAGAAGAAAAATGTATCATGTAGAGTAAGGTGTCCTTTCAAGAAACAGAAGTTTGCTCTCTATGGTAGTGATTGCAATTCCCATATGAAAGTGCATGTAGTAGAATATTTTCACTATTTTAAAAAGATACCTGAAAATCAGGAAATGAAGGTCATGTTCTTAGTGCAGAGTTACAAATTTACATGCAACATTTTTTATTGCTTAACAGGAGTTGTAAATATCCATACCAAAATGCCAAAATAGTTTTATTGAGCACGAATGGATACCCATCTAAGTTTTAAGAATGTAAGCTAGAAACTTTAAATCTGCTTCAGACATACCTCTGATGAAGGAGAATGAACTAGATGCCGCCACAGGAACATGGGAGTCGGGAGAACTATTTGACTTGTTAGTACTCAAGTTCATTAGATTGAGCTTGAGGCTGAAAACATGAACAGTGCCTTTGTCGCTGCAGACAGCTAGCCACTGAGCAGTTGGAGAGAATGAAACACTGTATATTTCTGCTCTATCCAAACCCCTTCTTACCTTAATCATACGTGAATTAGCAAAAGACAAGCATTTAAAACACTGTTAGTTGGTAGAAGGAGAGTTAAATGACTCAATTAGTTGAAAGTTTAGATAAATCCTGTAGGTAGGCCAAGAAGAAATAGAAATCCATAAAAATGTTCAATCTTTATCAAGTATGTCCAGCACCATGCTATGAATAACAAAATGTAGAAATTACTCTTGTAATTATGGGAGAAAAATTCATTCAAGATAGAAAAACAAGAACTAACAAACCATGTCTATCAAATTTGTTGTGGGTTCCAAGCACTAGCGAAACCAGGATTTTCACTAAGGAGGTTCAAAATATGTAGAAGGGAACACAAGAAGAAATCTAAGGGGGTTCAACATCTACTAAATATACATAAAAATAATTTTAACCATGTATAAATAGTGTAATTTTTTGCCGAAGGGGATTCGGATGAACCCCCTTGGCTATGCCTGGCTCCGCCCACTTCCAGGGGGTAAAAGGGTGAGAGACCATACAGATCTCTTGATTTCAAATATTGTTTTTTTTAAATGCAGTGGTTGACCCAGATGGGGGTTAACAAGCCAAGGGTAAAACATCATGAGGAAATTATGGAACAAGTAAGCTCCAGTAAATTGGCACAAATAACTATATGATATAGAGCCTGTTTGGATGGGCTTAAAAAAAGCACAACTTATAAGCCAAAAAAAATAAGTTGGGGTAGCCCAACTAAAACAGCTTATAAGCTGCTTTTTTTAAGCTAAGCCAAACAGGCCAACTTATTTTTTGGGCTTATTTTAAGCACAAAATGGCTTATAAGCTGGCCAGCCAAACACTCAAAAAAACTGAAAACAGCTTATAAAAGCTGTTTTCAGCAACTTATAAGCTAAGCCAAACGGGCTCATAATATGGATGATTAGCCAGTCAAGCATCATGCTGAATGATCATACGAACAGTATAAATGAAGACCGATAAAAGGTAAGGTAAATAAACTAATATCAACGGGAGAACACTCCTAAAGAAGCAACATAAAAAAATTCAACCCCATGTAACAATGTCATTATCCCCTACATTAAGTATTCTTATTTTGGCCCGCTGAGGAGAAAAAATAGTATGAGTAACAGAAATGCTGCTATCACTTCAGGTTTTGTAACAAAAGAATATGCAACAGTAGAATCAAACTAAAACAATGATGAGAATAATTCCTTACCTCCTGCAACAATGTACCTTCTAGAGTGTTGAAAATCCGGATTAGTGTACCCTTGGTGCTTGTTGTTGCCAGCAGGTTGCCTTCCCTAGTAAGAGCAAAACATGCAAGCACTGAGTCATGTGCTACAATATATTTCGTTCTTTTTGATGCATAATGTTTGATCCGAACTTGACCCTTTTGCAGACCAGGGCACACCAATACGAGTGGACCAGCAGTTTGTGAAACCTCACAGAGGCCCTTTGGGTTTGTTGTTGTTTCAATTTGAAACAACAACTTCAGATTAGAAAAATTGTAGACAAATATCTTCTGCTCAAGAACTACCACGATGCAGTCCTGTCGAAGCCTGATGCTGCGCACCTCCGACCGGAAACAGAGCTCACTGATGCAACGGCTTTGGTGATCATCCCAAATCATGACCTTGTTTTGGGGATATTGCGGATGATCTCCACGTCCAACAAAGGCTAATATATTGGTGCGAAAGAACATTTCAATAATTCCAATACCACCTATATTTTCAAAGTATCGACAAAAAGACTCACAGAAAGGGACACAGTTAAATACTCCAAAACCGCGATCAGTGCCGATAGCAAAACAGCCATAGTCTTGATTGAATGAAACATGGTATGCAGTTACCGAATGTTTGACAGAAGCATGATTAGAACTAACACCCGATTCAGGGTTTTGGATAGACGAACCATGAAGAGGCTCATCATTTACCTGTTTAACAACAGCTGGCTGCAGCTGAAGTTGTTGTGCTTCTAGTTGCTCTAAATAAGGTTGAAGCATTGGAGACTGAAACTTTGAACTAGTATTTGGGAGTGGAATGGGAGGGGAGAACGAGGAAATAGTGGCCATGGACTGGGATACGTAGATGAAATTCAGTATCAAGCATAATTATAATGTAAGAAAGATATATTGTTTCTAACTGAGAGGCATGGCACTAAAGCAAAGCTTTCAGATTCATAGTCATCGATCTGCATCAAAAGACAGAAGACGTAAAACTGGCTGTACTAATAAACAAGGAATAACTAACCAAAGATCAGCACAAAATCATTTCAAGGAAAATGGCCAAACACTAGCCAAACAAAGATTATTTTTAATAGCCAGTCAATAGGATCTCCCTAAGAGTAGAGGCCTTTTGGGCTAGGGAAACTTTAATGAGTAAAACAATCACATGGTTAACTATAAAGTGACTATTAAATACTTACATTCTATATAGTGTTGAACAGGTTGAACATCAAAAAAGTTCTAGTTCTAGTAGGTAAGAGACAACGATCATGTGGAAAAGCATGACACCAAAACTAATCACCAATGGAAGTAGAGCTGAAGAAAATGGAATCAGAACATGATCTACGTATATAAATTTCCTTGAAAGATACAAGTCCTTCTGTCAGCCCAAAGAATGCTTAAGATTCTCAAGTATAAAATACATTGTGAATTTGATCTTAAAACTCAGAATTAAACGTGCTCGGTCACAATGTAATGACTCGCTTAATGTGCACTTAAACCCTGAAACTAGATGCAAAACAGGCTGAATGTTTTGTGTTGCTTAGCAGGTTTGGTGTAGCCACTAAGGCACCAAATATTATTATTTGTGCTTATAATTATTCTTGAAAAATGAATACATTTTCATAACTTGTTCTTCACTAAAGCCGTGTGCTTTACGCTTAAAACCCAACAAACCTTAGCACTTTTCTCCTTTTATAATACAACTTGGGAAGAGTAGTACTAGGATTAGTAATACCACAAACATTCCTCGTGTTACATACTTTTTTATGACATCACCTATATGAGCTTTGAAAAGCGTTGCTAGTATCAACTCTCAAGTTAGCCTAAAGGAAGAGGATTATGCTAAGCTGACAGTCACTGTAATAATACACTTAATACTATGTATCTAAATACCGAGTTACTTGGAAATGGATCCAAATTGAGTTGAATAGATAAAGGGAATTCATATACTCTACCCCAAGAAGTTTAGACTTTGATATGTAGTTCATTAGTTCAACTTCAACCTGCAAGTTTCTACAATCTAATTTACTTCAAAATAATCTCATTTGTTCCAATTTCCTCAAAGAGGTCGAATTTATAAGTTTTTTAAATTCATGTCGGTAGTGACCCATGGTTTGAAACTCGATAGATAATGGGTCCGCCCTCTATCATTCTCCACCCAAATGCCAAGATTTTGTGTGCAGCAGTGACATGCGTCTAACCCACACATCATAAGTTGTGCTCTTAGGGATCGTTTGGTTGCTAGTTAGGAAGTGAATTATTCATGTATAAAACCAGCATAACTAGTACCATGTTTGGTAGCATTTTAGTTGCTATGTATAAAATTCAGGACACCAAGTAAGGTGTTTGGTTACCGGTTTACAATCTTGCAATAACTATAACCAGCAGCCAAACGACCCCTTAGTCTCTTACCACTAGACAAAAAAGAAAACGGAAAACACGCGTGATAATGCAGGGTCAAAATGCAATATAAATTATTCCAGCCAGCCATTGATCAGAGATGAACTTATGATACCAAACCCATCATTCTTTAGCATACCCTTTGAGTGAAACGAGAATATAAGTACATAAGGCATCACAAACAGGGTTGACACAATAACATACAGTATATAAGTAAACAATACATATATGTGTATGTGTGTTCATATAAAATTCAAAACCCCACATACATATATGATTATCCCACTTATCCAAAAAGCAAAAAAGAAATCAAATTTGCTTCAATACCCAACACTAGAAAAAAAAAAAAAAAAAAAAAAGAGAGAGAGAGAGAGAGAGAGAGTATTTACAAGCAAATGTACAAAGAGTGAAAGAGATAATTGAATGAGGAGAAAAAACTTACAGGAAGGAAATGGTGTTGAAAGAAAAGAGAGCTTTTGGGGTTTTGAGTTTAAAGGGAAGAGTGAGGGAGTGAAAGAGAAGGTGATCGAAAGTTTGGTTCTTGGAACTTGGAAGAATGTACAGTATTTATTTGGAAATTGGATTTTGGGATTTTTTTGGGGCCACTTATTGAGTTTTGGGTGTAGGTCCACACTCTACGTTTGCTTGGCTTGAAAGCAAGAAGGACTATATTTTTTTCCAATCAAAATGTCCCCAAAAGAAAGAAAAGAATTTTTTTCCATGATTCAAAAAATTGGTCAAAGAAAATTCTTGATACCATTGATATAAAAAGAAGATACTGTAAAAAAAAAAAAAAAAAAAAAAAAACACCTTAAGTATCACATTTTTGCGAGTTTCCTATTTGAATTGCAGAGTGTTTGTATTTCCTACCTAAACTATTTCTAACTGTTTATCAAAACACATCTCGATTATCTGATGTTCCCTTTTCCTACTTGAAAATCTTAAACCCTATCAGGTAGGAAAGGAAAACAACTGATAATTGAAAATTGTTTTGATAAATAGTCAACGATAATTCAAATAAAAAATACAAACACCTCAGAGTTTGGATAGGAAACTTGCAAAACATGATACTTTAGATGTGTTATTGACCATTATCTCCTATTACTTTACTAGTTGCAGGAGGCCCGTGCTTCAAAAAGTAAATATAATAATTTTAGGAAAATTTACAGTCCATCACTACCGCTAAGACTTATTTATTAGTAATAGCAACCTTTTTTTTAAATTATTTTTGGTAGCTTAATTATTTATCAAATTACCATCTATAATTTGTTTTTGTAACTGCAGTGTATTTCCCTAAAAATAAGGTACCTCTCTCACTTACCCACAATCTCTTTTTTTTTTTTTTTTTTTTTTTTTTTTACAAATATTTTTCTCTCACATCTTCAATTCACAACCGTATTTTACTTCCATTATTCTTCACCATAATTAGCACGATTTCTTCTTCTTCCTTATCAGTTACCCAATCTCTACAGGTAACTAATTTTCGTTATGTTATTTGTTTTATTTCTCTTCAATTCTTCATAAATTTCATCATCTTTACCTTCACTTTTCATTCAATTTTTTTTTTAATATATTTCAGCCACTGTTAGAGTATCTTCAACAAACTCTAACTCTCCATTTTAATGGCGGATATTGATACTCCAAGCAAAAATACACCAGTGGCAACAAGAAAGCAGTGGAGGATCTCCGCCAATAGCCGAAGCTCAGCCATAACAATTCGTTTGCTAAATCACCATGGATAGGCCGAAATAAGAGGAAAATCCTTCTTATGTTTGTTAATCATGTGGTGTTGTTTATCTTATGAGTGATGAAGAATAGTATTGATTATAGCAATATGATATTGTAGCATCATCTAGGAGCAAGAGAATAGGTTGTTGTTGTAAAACACCATTGATGAGAGTTGTGGAGCTTCATTGCCACCAATGTTTTGATAAAATGTTTCGATATTTCAGTGTATTTCGGTGTATCAACAAACAGTATATCTAATTTTTCAATATATTTCAGTGTATTATTTCGCTGTATTTCAATTTATTTATCTTTTTTTTTTTTTTTTTTTTTTTTTTTTTTTTTTTTTTTTGTGTAGAGCCTATTTCTATTCCACTTTGTTTTCACGATTTTTGTATTTCACTGTATTTCGCTGTATTTCTGCATTTTTTATTTCTAATTTATGAAATAGTTTCTGATATATTTCATTGTATTCCATTGTATATACACATACTACAACTTTATATATCTTAAACAATCAATCATATTTCATTGTATTCCAGCGTACATTTTTCTATATTTGGAAGTTTTCAGATCTTTAGTGGTTTTTGAATTCAAAATGTTTTGATTGTGATAAAAGTTGAGAGAGATTTGTGAGCTGTTATGGAATGCGTGAACTATGGTTGATTTAATTTAACTTACCATTTAAAAAGAAAAACAAGAATCTGTAATATAGCCTATCTTTACTCAACCCGATTTTGTATTTCCGTGTATTTCTTTATGTATTTCAAAAAATTTGTTCCATAAATAGCTCCTGATTTCACTGAAGCGTGTTTACTGTTCACTGTATTTCTCTATATTTCAAAAAAACAGAAATACACGCGTTTTTAAAGAAAGTAGCTACGCTTGATAATTTTGTATTTTATAGTTATATCTAGTTAGAAGCCAATAAAAGATAGCTATTTATGTAAGTTTCACATAATTTTAATCAAAAAAGCATAACAAGAAAATATTTATACAATTTTAGTTTAGTATCTTTACCTAAATTAACTTAATAACCTTATAAGGATATTATTAAATAATAATCCAAGCACATATATATAAAGTAAAAGATTTTTAAATGTGGTACCAAAGTTGTATAATTTTTACCAACCACAAAAAGTTACTACTATGTTATATCTATATCAAATTATCTGTCGTGTTTCTTTTTTACATGCTTCTTAAGAAAAATTGATTAAGAAAAGTTCAACTACTTTACCCTTATTTATGTTTTAAGATTAATCCCTCTTTATTAAATATTTACTATATATATGTCCTTTATACCCATAATTGAGGTATTTTGTAGTCTTGAAGAACAATTACTATTAAGGGTGAAATGGAGAAAAAATACGAAACTAATTTTATTCTGAACTTTAAAATGACAAATATTAAAATAACCATTTTTAAAAATCACGATAAATAATTTGAGAAAGAGGGCGTACTAATTACAAAGACTAAAACTATATTTTGAAGGGATTAAAATCGACGTTAGGTTTGTTAATTCCTATTTTCAATGTCTTTCTCTCTCCATTTTCTAAAAAAGTTGGCTTTCTAGGAAGAAAGATAGAGAAGACACAACAATTAATGAGATTTAACTGTTGGCCAGGTGTGAATGCCCTAAGAAAGCGAGTGAGGACGTGTGGCAGTTTTACAGAAAAATCCAAAATTACAAAACTAGCCCTGTGAGGATGACCAAATCTTGCTATTTCCTCATTCAGTTTTACGCGTAGGCCTTAAACCACATACGGTTGCATGCTTGGACTACCAAGCTATTTCTTAATTATGGTTATCCCACTTAAGAATCTTTTACTTTTCTTATTCTTTTGTTGTACCTTATGTCAAAGAGCACTCGACCCTATTGAGACATTGAGTAGTGATTCCCATGAAAATCTTTAATATAATATGTGTTCGATTCTCACCGCCACCATTCCATTTATACATGTAACATAAAAATATAAGAAAAAGGGCAATTCACGACATTCGAGTTGCAACTATCTTATACAAGTTTTTAAGTGTTCGTTACGGATAAATGGAGTTAAATTAAAGCAGTGCAAGCTTTACATTTCTCTTCCTCAATTTGCTCTCCGCTCACTAAGATGGACTAACATTATTCTATTTGAAAGAAGTAATCATGCGCTCTCTAGCCAATGGTTAAAAACCCACTCTTAAAAGACACTTTCAAATCTTAAACAAAAAATATGGCAACAATGTTGTTAAAAAGAGGAACCCAAAAAAGAAAGAGATAAAGGAAAACTAGTCTTTGATTAACTATGCTTTGTGCCACCAAAACCATATTTTCACCGAAACAAAAGCATGAAGCATTTAATAAAAAGAGCATGAAGTCGGACCGCAATGTAGGTACCGGACACCGGGTGGGGAACCAAACTAAAAAAGCTGGTTCTAACTATTTCTGCAATTACCAATAATTCTAAAACTGCCGGGAACTTTGAGATGTGGAACTTCAGCTTAGATGATCAACTGAGTGGTTTTACCTACTATTCCCATTTAAGTGTTGTTAAACCAACATCTAGCTGATCTTCCTTTCAAGTGTCTTGTTGAACCAATAACCTTGCATGTATCTAATTGATCTTCTTAAGGCAGTTAACATATGTGTAACTTGAGAAAGAAACAAATAGCTTGCGAAACCTGAAAAGCCAAACCAAAAGATAGTTACAACAACATGTAATGTGTGTGGACTGCAATCTAGAAAACGTTTTGACACCCAGCTATTGGGAAGACCCCTTTTAAGCATCTACCGATGCATTAGTCCCAAGAGTTATTACTTTTCTAGAAAATGTCTTGATGTATACTGCAAGTTATACATCAAGGACAACTGTGTGATAACTTGCAATCTAGAGGATGTGTCTTATAGATCATTTACTTTATATTTGATTTATCTTCTCCCTTTCCTCCCATAATGGAATAAACCACAACTCCCCAGAGGCAAAAGGAAATGAATATCTTCTCGTCCTTTATTATTATTATTATTTTTTTTTTTTCAAACTTCCCTTACTCGCATACCATCTTAAGCAAGACAATAGCAAAGGTATTACATACCAAACCCACTGACTCTTGTGCTGAGCCATTGCAGCTAAGGTCCTTCTGGGATGTTCATTTAGCAAGCAATGCACCACTCCACTTAAATGAAACTTGGCAGATAGGAGCGACAACCATATGTCAACTGGTCCACTGTACTTGCGCAATATGTTAGTGCTAACCTGAAAATGATTAAGCACAAAGCTCCCACTTCAAAAACTTAAAAAGCATAAAATTGTGATAGGCAAATTAGATTCCAACCATAGTCATAGAAATGCAAAACCAATTAACATTTCAATTCTTCAAGCCATGGTACTCCCAAGAAAAAGAGTTAAAAGAGACGACATGGTCAATTAAATTTATATAGTCGACCCCAACCTGCTTGGAATTGAGACATAGACATAGTTGTTGTATGATGTTCCCAAGAAACTAAAATAAAAATCTACAAGTAGTACGACAGGTAATGAGACAAGGGAAGAACTCACAAGCTCCCAGGCGTCAACTTCTTTATGTGAAGAATCTTGCAATAGTTTTCTGCATATAAAGAAGCCATTTTATATAGATGTGCTACAAAGTATGGAAGTTGAAAGACATTTGTTTTTAAAGTACAAATTTTATCAACAGCATGGGCAGTTGAAAGATATAAAATAGAAGTGCGACCTCTATGTTTTAACAAAGTCAATATTGCAAGGAAATTTAATAAAAAAATAAATCTACTAATTCTAGGCCTTGCATATTTCACTACCAAAAAGAAGACTAGTGGGAGAGTATACTACAACAACAATTATGCCTCAATCCCAAACCCAAGTTGGAGTTGACTATATGAATCCTTGCTGACCATGTCACTCTATTTAAGCTCATCTCAAGATGTCATCATAACTAAAAGAAAAAAAAGTACTAGAATTCTTCATAGTTTTCTACTGGTATATAAAATCTCTGATATGACTAAAAGACTCCAAGAAATCATAGGACCTAAACTAAACGTATAAACATGATTATCATAACAGGAGAATTATGGTTAAGTTAATTTGCCGAGTCTTGAAGAAGATTTAGTTTGAAGTCCTACATCTACAGAAGAGTTTCCAACTCATCAATGTTTCCTTGTCATACAAAATACACAACACGTTATCGGCATGTCAATTAATTATAGATTCAAGAAAAGAGTAGTAAAGAATCCCTTCTAATGATGCCTATTCAAAAAACTTAATCAAGTATAAGATATCAAACTAGAAAAAAACAGGAACATTATGAAACTTTGCTAGTATTAAATATCAATGTCAACACTAAATAATATTAAATATCTGCAAGAGCACTTCCAAGTAATACCAGAATATGGTGACTAATTTCATTTGCAAAAGTACTGCCAATGGCTACCAGAATATGATGAATAACTTACCGTACACCTTGATGAACATCTTGATGGTTACAGTGACCTGAGACTCCGTAATTATCAAAAGTTATGACCTGGAAAACAAATGTCCATGAGATGAAAAGGCGAATATATAAGATTTCCCTTGATTGATACTGCATGAGGTTGCCCCCATCTATCCTTATGCAAGTTTCGTCTTCCCTTGTGAAAGTCTGTCCTATATTATACCAAACATTAAAGCTTGCATAAATACAAGGGTCTATCACATTAAAATTTTGCACTAGTTTCAAAGGTACTTGGTATATTTTGTAGACACCAGGTGAGGAGTTTGTAATCCACTCTATTGGGTTTCTCTACTTAAAATCCAGAATGGTAAGCCTCAATTAAGTCATAATAATGGATTCTTCCGTATAAATTCCAATTAAGTAGAGGGTAAATCAAATCAAATTGATTCATGGCACCTGAAATGAAAACTATATTCTTTAAATTCAAATAAAATGAACAAATAAACAAAGGATATATCTTCAGATCAAGATTTTAATCTAGCAAAGTAGAAAAGCTACTTATACAATGAAGTCAACGGGAGGAAGCATAAACTTAATGCTACCAAAGAAGCACAAGCTACTGAAGATTATCTGGAAGGACATCTTAGTTGAACAAGATAATTACTTAAATCACTTACCAAATCAATTGCACTATTGACAATTTCCTCCTTGATAATCTTTGACAATAACTTAGAGTTCCATGATTTGCCAAAACCATCCTAGTCAAAACTAGGCTTTAGAGTTCTGCTTAAACTTTAAGAACATATAGATATACCGTTCTGATACAACCAGAATACCTGTAGATCTGGATGGTCAAGGACTTTCACTTGCTTTTGTGGAACCTATATGAGTAAATAGAGAAGAGAAAGATCAATGACTCATATCTGACTAGCTTTTCAAACGTTTTACAAAAACTTCTGTTATAGTAATCCGCAGAAAATAGAGGAATGCAGGAACAATTGCATGAAAGCCAACATAAAAGATGACAGATTTAGCATTAAAATTCACATCACCTTAAGCACAATCGAGGCTAAATAAAGTTCTTCTTTTCTGACATTGCCCATACCATCTGCATTACCTATATTTCAGTACAATGCGACAAAGCAGAAACAAAATACTGAAAGTTAGCATCAGTAATAGACTCTTGGTTATCTAGGAGACTAGGATAAAGATTTGCTAAAGAACAGTTCTAGTGTTTTGCATTCCGATCATTTAAACATTCTAAAGTTGAAAAGAACTGCAATAATTCAAATTCAGAAGCGAAACACAGGTTTAACAACACTGCTTGAATTGGATCATACTTTTAAGAAGATCAATTGCTATAGTATTTCAACTGGTTCAAAAAATCAACTTTTCATTTTAGGTTTCACTTTTTGTGTCTTGAATATATATATATATATACGGCAACCAAATTACGCATGCCACTCAAAAATTAGGCATAAACGAAATGTTTTGATTCAGCATCTGCAACGGAAATTGAAATATTTTAAAAGACTTACCAGTTGACATGCATAATATGTGCAAATTACATCCTCTCGAAGACAAATAATTAAGGGTTGGAGTAAAGAACCTATATAGAGTAAAAAGCACCATAAGTCATTATCATCTCAATAGTAATCCTCTGTACAACAGCTGGATACAAAATTGGTTACTTAATAACAAGATTGCCTAAACATTAAAAGGTCATTGTATCATATGTGGGAACTGACATCTATAGTTAGAGACACATAATCAATCAACTTACATCGAGAGTTATGATACTTGTTACCAACTACATTTTTAACACAATTTGCAAAGAAAAATATCGAGAAAAGGATGCCTCTTAGAACAAGCCTAAAGGAAATTGATAAAAATTTATAAAAAGAAAGGAAAACATTTCTTAGGTCATAGATTTTCAAGTATCATATGTATCAGGACATTATATGCTTAACAAAACAAACCAAAACAAAAAGTTTGAAATCATAATTTGTATAAAGACAAATCAAATTTCAGTTCTTTAATAACCTATATTTAACAATGGGGTAATAACTGAATCTTATAGTTGAGCCCACCAAATTTCAAGATGGACGTACGAATTCATGGGACTTCTTATTCTGTGAATGTGTGTTCAACTATGAGCTCAACTAATTAAATTTTGTTTCGACTGAGCAACTTTGTATTACTGTATAACAAATGATACATAGGGCTCTCATAATCTTGATCACAGCTAAAATATAGTTCCAAATGTCTTAGCCTGCAACTCCACCTATAGCTATTCAAAAGTTTGCATTTCACAAAAAAATTATGACACGAAAAAAATGACCA
This sequence comes from Lycium ferocissimum, assembly GCF_029784015.1. Taxonomy (NCBI): domain Eukaryota; kingdom Viridiplantae; phylum Streptophyta; class Magnoliopsida; order Solanales; family Solanaceae; genus Lycium; species Lycium ferocissimum. The sequence goes on from NC_081350.1 coordinate 23,227,836, forward strand.
CTCAAAGTTAACACGTTCAACCTTACATAGACTCATCATCAGGATGAGCAATAACCAACAAGACATTTCTCTTGCCAAACACTCCACCTGAAACATAAAAGAATATACATATTAAGAAGGGAAGCAACTAGCTGTAGAACAAACACTAAAGGGGAAGTTGTGTGTGTGCCTGTATTTAGATTCTAAAAGAGTAGTGAATAACAATGCCGAGGCAGCCAGTAAATACAAAAGAAAACAAGAATTGATATTTCGTAGAGAAGTCACCACATACCATCATTTAAAATTGCAGCTTGTGAGGCAGACAGAGATTCTAGTAGAATCTTCAAGAGTGAAGCCACCCACAGCACAACCAATGTAACGATAATTACTAGCCACTCCATTTAATTTTTACTAGCAGAACTACAGATAGCACAGAACTGTATCTGCATGCAAATCTAAAATGAGTTAAAGAGAAAACAGGAACCTCCCCAGAATGTGGCAGAATAAATCAAACAGAACTATAAAAAATAAACTTACATCAGAACCATACTAAAAGCAAGAGAATCAGACAGAACAAATCAACAGAACTATACAGAATATATCTAACCTACTCGTCCTCACTGAAATACCCCTTCAATATCAACCAAATAAACACAACTACTTAGATTCATCTACTTCTCTAACCATTACAACATTACAAAAATCAGGCCTGTAACGTAAAAGAAATGGATCTTGAGCCTATCTCAACCATCCTTAAACAACCGGTGTGGGATATTTTAACACCCCACCTCACGCTCAGGGCTAGACATATTAATATGGGGCCCACTATCGGGAAATAATGATTGAGACGAGCCTTGCTCTGATACCATGTAAAGAAATGAATTTTGGGCCCAACTTTCGACGTAAGAAGTACACCCATCCCTTACATATTTTAACATGTAATACCAAAAACCCACGTTGCTACAGTCCCTCGTCTAGGATGACCGTTAATTCAAGCCAAAACTTAAAAACTTACCTGTAAATCAGTGAGAATATCAAAAAATTAAATAAGCACACACAGATATACCTTCTACTTTTTCTTATATTAGTAGCTTTTAGAAAAGTGTGGATCTGTATAATCAGAGAACTAGTGAGATTTACCCATTAAAAAAAGTCCTCTAAATGGTTGACAAACATTTTGTATAAAATCAAGAATTTTAGAATCATAGAAGCTTCTTTAAAACCTACAAAGTTTTCCTTCATAGTAGATCGCAAGTAATATCCCAATTTTTCGCCTAATTGCTGGACAAGAGACGAATTAATTAGGGGGAAATGGGTTTTGTGGACGTAATTAGAGAGGAAATTTGGGTTAAGTGTGACTTAATTTGGGTTTCTTTGTTACTGCTGGTACCATTTTTGAGTAAAGTATAAATTCTTTGTTACTACTAAGGTTTAATTTTATCTATTTTAAATTATTTAAAGAAAGAAAATTTGAAAAATAAAAATAACTCACTAACAGACAAATTTCATATGAAGTATATAAAATTAAATAAAATATAGGAAAGCAAGATAGGAAAAAAAATAAGTTTGAAATGGATTAATGCAATATTATTTCACAATTTTCAATAAATTGGAGAGATTCTTAAAATATTTTAAAAATTGTAAAAAGTTGAAGATAATTTAATTAAGCTAAAAATTTCTAAACAAAGAAAATACATAGATATTTCTTTTCTTAACAAAACAAAGTATAAGCTAATATCTAAAAACAATCTAAGATGAGAGTGTTTCATTTTTTAATTTATTTTTCAAACATAAAAGTCAGTATAAAAGCTCCAAATTTGATGCGTCGTCACAAGTACTTTTGAATCAAATTTTGTTCAGGATGAGATAAATATTTTAGTACTTAATGCGATTTAAGTATAATTGCAAAATAAAATTTACTTTCTGTGACGACTATAAGGATCGCAACAAATTCACTTACCTACTACGGCAACTAAAGGTGCCCTACATAAGGTCGTCACTAAAACCTAATTTCTTGTAGTGATGCTTGGCCATAGGTTAATGTGCTAACATAGCCATAGTGTTGTCTTCCTTGGCAAGCTTATCCTTCTGTTTCCTTGAAGTATTTGGTAGACATTTCAACATGACAAGAAGAGAAAGAGTCAAATTGAAGCAGGAGGAAAAATGTAGACGAAAAAATGGTGCTGGAAATGGACTTAATGCTATACTAAGAAGTGATAAGATGATCGAAAAACATAGAAAGAGACCTGATTCCAATAGAGTACAAAAGAGATATTCAAAGTTGTATGTGGTATTCAACTTATGAGCCATACGATAAAAACTTAGGAAAAGAGTGACGGGGCGTAGATTTAGTAGCATTGTAAGAGTAAATGAGAACAATTTGTATTTACGCTGGGTGATCCATAACACAGGCTATATCCTTGCTAAGAGGAGTGACAATAATTTATCACGAGAAGAAAAAAGATTTGTTCATTGACTCAAAGAAAGCATACATGGAGTACTAAGAAAGGTCATTTGGTGGGTAGAGGAGATGAAAATAATCCATATTAAATATATAATGCAAATAAGCCTTGAAAACAAATTGTATTTGTACCTAATTGTCCTCCAAGCAATGCCAAAGCTGTTGCTTTCAACCAAAACTTTTTGCAGAAGAAAGAAGCTCACGGCCTTATAAATTCCTATCTGAATAAATTAGTCCTCCAAGTTGTAACATCATTGCTAGAGACTAGAAGATCAAAATAGGGGTAAACTCCAGCTATTTTTCTTTTTAATTTAATTGAGACACCAGCAAAGCTAATTTATATCATGTTCTTTTCATTCCATTTAATCTGTTGTTTTCTATAACAAAGGTTGAGTTACATTTTATATGCAGAAAACCGACGACGAAATTTGTGCAAAGATATTGAATTCATGAAGCAGATGCGTTAAGGTTGGTCATGTATTGATTGAGGCAAATTTCATACCTTACCATTTCTTTCTTTGGTGATTAAGCTCTTCTCTTATCAATAGTTATCAACTGATGCCCCAAAGCATATATAGATTCTCTACTACACTTGGACGCAATCGTGAAAATTAGGTGTACTGCTTTCTTCTGTTTTCTATCCCAGAACAATGTCCCCACACATGTTTAAAAAACATTGGATTCTAATTCGCAATATACCATAAGCTTCGTGGATTTCAATTCGATTTGGCTTGCCTGTGGAGGCTCTTATTTCAAGCTGCTCAAAGATAGGTTTTCAGAAAACTGTTGTTTCTATTAAAGCCGAACGGAACATAGTGTTGAGATAGAAGCTATGAAGTTGGCATATGAGACCAAAGCCAACATGTTGGAACACAACTTGTAAAGCTCTTGACAAGTACCTACTTGGAGCTGCTTTGACATCAATGAAATTTTATCCTGGCTTATAAATAACGAGAAAGTCATATAACCAGGGACAGGAGGAGAAAGAAGCTCTATAATTGCTTCATATGTGCATGGCTTATGTCAAAGGTTACCAGAGTATGATTGGATGACATTTTTGAAAAGCTTAACACTTCATCATATGTTTTGGTTATAAGGAACACTGTGGCAGAAAAAACCACTCAGCTTCAATATGATGCAAATTGAAGTAACCACTGAAGTGCATGTGCAGCTGAAGTAACTATGAAAGGTTCAAGAAAATAAGCATAATATTTCAGCTTTCAGCAAATTCATGTTAGCGTTCAAAGTTTGATGTAAAAAGGATCTTTTTGAGCACATCCAAATTCCTCAAATTACCTATTTCTAAGAGGGTCAGGGCATTATTACACTAAAATCTAATGAAATAGTTATTGATTGGCCCATAGTTCTACCCAAACCTTCTTTTAGCAAAAGGGCAGGAGGCTAAGTTAATGTTCCACTAAGCTATTTTAGTAACTTCGCCATTAAAGTACATGCATTAAATAGTTCGCATTCCTTCAAACTCTATGATGGTGTTAACTAAGTGTTTGACCGTAAAAGGCTAGTTCGATAGTCATCCACAGTCATGGAACTGGCAGTGTGTTTACTTTCCACAACACCTTCTCCCAATGGAAAGGAAATGAATGTGGACTCTGCTTTTCCAAGTATGCAGTTTCTTTTGTTCCTACTGAAATCCTGTTTTCTGCTAAATTATGTATAATCTCAAACATTATAATCCTTCAAAGAATTTTAAGACTGCAACAACTCAAAATGCAGCCAGCAGTCTACAGGTATCCAATACCTTCTGCCCAGATTTCCCGACTCAAAACGCAGCCAGCAGTCTCAAAGTAAGAATAGAAAAATCATAACACGAGCAGGGACTACTTCATAGTTCAACTAGTTTTAATGATAAATACAAAGCATAAGGCACATTTTGACTTTCCTTTTCCAAATCATTCTTGGACCTGTAATCTCAGAGCTTTAAATGATAACATGAATGTATATTTAATAAATTCATAGCAAATCGGTAAAATTACCAAACACTTGTGGAGGACAAGCCAGCAACAAATGATTGCAGCAGTAATAGGGTCTGGAAAAAATCAATGCTGCAGTCAAGGTTTGTGGAAGAATTCCATAAGAGATGCAGCATGACAATAAGTGAGAAATTTGAGCAAAAACGAGGAAATATCTTTCACCACTAAGTCGCTAACAAACAAAAAAACTTCGATCATATAGTGGATATTAAAAGGTTTTATTGCCCTAAAATATTGGTGATACGAATGGCAACTTAATGGTAGTACAAAGGACACACCTCAAGCACTTGGAGTTCCTTTATCTCGGTCATTAATATAGACCTGTGTGGTTCCATTGCTTGCATGAGGACTAGTTTTCCCAGTAAACTACAGATTTGAACTCACAATTCTGTCAGGTTTCTCTTTCCTTCCTGTTAAATTAAGAAGTCGATCTTGCATTGACATTCTTACTTCCCAATAAGGATTACAAGGAATAATTAGTTAAACTTCAATAATCAAAGTTACCTTTCCCCAAAGTTCAAATTCCTTGTCATCCGAAGAGTTCTGCCGTCTCATCAGGCTTCAAAGGGAATCCATCAACAATCAATTGCTCTTGTCAAAGCTTATTAGAAGAGCATTTTTTCTCTGCTTTCATTATTTGCAATACTTCCAAGGGACTAAACAATGTTTGTCAACGTAATAAGGGAAAAACATTATTCTCCATGTCTACCACTTCTCTTCCAGGGTATTGAAAAGTGACCATAGGAGCTCTTCTCCTCTCATTGGTAGAGTGCTTTGAAAGCATTCACACATGGGTTGTGCTCGGAGCCCAGGGATGCTGAGGAGGAAAAGCAGGGTTTTGCAGTACAGACACCTGGGATTCTAGACTACGTGAAAACCTTGGACTTTGACTTGGTAGACTGGTCACAACAGCAAACTGAGATACGTGCAATGGAATTGACTATATAACAGGTGAGACGTCCTAGCTTAGAGATCTTCTTGATTCAGAAAGAGGTTCTGCTATAGATGTTGCGAATTGCACCAGAATTCACATCAAGGGGTTCTACTCTACGAAGCTCATATAATAAATTGGATAACCAGTATACTCTGAAATTATTGAGAAGCTCTAATGCTATTGAGTAATTCAGCACCTTCCTTAGTTAGAAGAACTCCTGGAGAAAGCAACCTCCTCACCATCTTCCTCCAATTCTTTGGTAGAAAAGAAATAAAGTGGAAGAGAGCAACTATTCTACTTGTGCGGAAAGGTGGTGGGAAAGTTCAAATATTTTAAAGTTTCTTCTCCACCAATTAACAACAACATAGGCCAATGAAACAAGTCCTTAGACGCATAATGAATCTTCCAGTATTATCTTGGCGGACTAGTTTTCAACCTTAAATTTTCATAGTATAAAAACAAGCTTAGGTTTCAGCAATGTGAATAGGAACTACAAAACATTTAGAACAAGCTTTCTTACATGATGATTATAGAATGTACAGACTATTACTTAGACATGAAAAAAATACTAGCAACTCCTTGGATACTGACAACAGCAATCCAACCCTTGTCTATCAGCTATAAACCCTTTCCAAACACAAAATGACATCTGTCAAAGTATGTTGCGATCAATACAAACGATAGGTGTCAAAAATTATCAATAAGAATAGACAACTGAAGCGTGGGGGGAGGATCTTGGAAAGCTTTGGAGCTCCTGTGTCATTTTTACATAATCCTGAGGCACATCACTCCCTTCGAATTCGGCAGCAATGACGAACTTTTCTAACACTGTTGCATTCTTGAGCAGATATCTCCCAAAAGGTAGTACAAACTCATATCTACGTAGTGATTCATGAAAGTCAATGAAATTGATGGTCTTCAAATGTAGCAATGAGCAGCTAAACTAATGGTCTTCCAATGTAGCAATGAGCAGATCCTACACACGCAAAAAATAAAAATAAAAAAGATGTTAAAAAGCTTCATTGAAGCTGACTTTTTTATTCTTAAAACAAAAAAGTGGATCCTTTATCTCCTCGTGTGAAGGTGAGTAGTACCCTTGTTAAACATCTTTATCCTACAACTACAAAAGAGAAAAAGTTGAATGCAAAACTGTCTAACTCATACAATCAATTTTGATGATGATAAACTTGAAATTTTGTCAAAGAAACTCAAATTGAACTATTTTCTTGAATAAAATAAACTGAGAGAACAACAAAGTTCCTCGAAACGCCTTACACAACACAGAATAATCAATTTTATGATTTTTCCTAAAACACTTAAGATGAGAAATATGTTGATACAGACAGTCTTCATCTTCCACTAATAGTTTCTTGATATTAATAACATGAAGTAACAAAAACAAATGTCAAAAGGAAACTTACTCTTGGTCTATGATTGTATCAGTCAACGGTCGATGCCTCAAGATTCGGTGAACTCTACAGAAAGCTGCTAATTTCAAGGAAGTCCAACTGTTCTAAGGCTGTGCCAATTTCTAAGAATTTCATGCTTGACGGTGGAGATTGCCAACCTTTCAACTCCAGTATGGAAAGGCACTTATAACCAAAGACTAATTTAGGATTTCATGAGGATGGGTTCACCATTGCTTTAAGATAAGATATAAAATTTTATAGTGACATCAACTTTTCGTTGTAGATTATCCCATGGAGTTTTTTTTTTTTTTTTTTTTTTTTGCTTTTTGGGACTTGGTATAATTAGAAAGCTAGGGATTGAACCCGTGACCTTGAGGATGTAAATATAGCCTCTACCCGAGTCTTTCACTTTTATTTTGTGTGTGTTCGCTTTAGTTAATATTAGATATATTTTCAGAATTATACAAATAATATATCGAGTTTAGTCGAGTGACCATGTGTTCACATGACCCAAAATTTATGCATAAATTTGCCCCCAGCTTATAACCCAAATATGTCAAAATAAGGAAATGCAACACTTAATTAATGGCATGCTAATTGTTGAATAATTCATAAATCAACTTGGACTATACGACTGGTTTTTTACACATCAAGGTGTTCAAGGTTGGTTTGGGAATTCAAAGATGGACCTTTAAACACTTCAAAAACCCCATTAACATGACTTAAAGAAAGAGCATGATGAATGTAATCAATCCAAATTTGTAGTGTGTTCTGTCCATTGCCAATGCCATATTCTCACAATTCATCATCCAAAATTTTGTTCAAAAAAAATTATTTCTATCACCTGCCACTGTACAACCAATTTGGTCACGAGAATGTAATTCTTTAGTAATTATCAACTTAGTTATCAGATTATCCTAAGTAATGGCTCTATTACTGTTATTAAACTCATTAATTCTATAGCAAATAAAAAGTCAACAAAACGAAAAAAATAAAATCTAAATTTTGTATAGTAAATAGTATGTATAAACCTTGATGCACCAGGGACCCAATTCAAGATTCTCCACATGGGCAACACTATGAAGAATTTCCTTAAAATAGCTATACTCCTCCAAGTTCCGGTTTTCATCTACTAAATCATCAAAAGCTATATGTAGCATTGCACTGATAAGTGAAGCCATATTCAATTTTATTTTGTCGCAGTACCCCAAAAGTTGCAAATATTTAATTAGCGGGGTTTGTTTTTTTTTTGGGGGGGGGGGGGGGGGGCGCTAATATTTCGAGACAAAGGTCATGATTCTCATTCTGAAAATCTTTTATACTTAAAGATGTCAGCCTTACAAAACCGATTTCCAAACGAACAATTTCCATAACATTATCCAGTTATTGGGGGGGGGGGGGGGGGGGGGGGGGGGGCGCTAATATTTCGAGACAAAGGTCATGATTCTCATTCTGAAAATCTTTTATACTTAAAGATGTCAGCTTTACAAAACCGATTTCCAAACGAACAATTTCCATAACATTATCTAGTTCCAAACTCTCCAAGTTAGGACAACCAGATAATACCTTTCCCGACATACTATCTGTCAAATTCGAAGACGCGGTTGAAAAATAAACGAGACTACTCCAGTTAACACTACCACAAGGGTTAGTTTCACAATTGATTAAAATCAACGGAAAAGGCTCAAATATGTCATCCAACTATCAGAAATGGCTCATTTATGTCACTCGTCAATAGTTTGGCTTATTTATGCCATCGAACTATAGGAAATGACTCATTTATCCATCGAACTATAGGAAATGGCTCATTTATCTTAAATCATCGATAGTTTGACTCATTTATCTTTATCCTTTGTTATCAAAATGACTCATCCATGCCATATTTAATTAAAGCTGGTTTTACAATACCATATATGACACGTGGCCTCCAACTAGATTATCATTGTGGGTGTGTAAGGTGTATGGGTCGGATTTTTTATTAATTTGGTATTTAAAATTGGGTTGGTTTAATTAAATGATGTAGATCTCTAATTGGAGGCCACGTGTCATATACGGTATTATAAAACTGACGTTAATGATAAATGGCATGGATGAGTCATTTTGGTAACGGACGATGGCATAAATGAGTCAAACTATTGATTAGTGGCATAAATGACCCATTTCCTATAGCTCGATGGCATAAATGAGCCATTTCTTATATTTCGATGGCATAAATGAGCCAAACTATTGACAAGTGGCATAAATGAGTCATTTCTGATAGGTGGATGGCATATTTGAACCTTTTCCATAAAATCAATCTCCTCAATGACGTATTCCTATATGCAAACTGAGGAAGCTCATATTTTGGGTACTTTCACAGCGAAATCCAAGTGTAAAACATTCAACATTAGCAACTTTAGTTGCAAAATGTACCCATAAATCAATATCTTTAACATTACTCTTGTTGTACTTAAAGAGATAGCATAGCCTCTAAATAATTGGATTTTATGGCAAGACCTAAAATTAAAGGTCTCGATTAGTGGAACCTATGAAATTGGAAATGTCCTTTTCGGCGAAACTATTAGGGGACTTATCAGGGAGATCATAGTAGAGCGATAGTGGAACGGACATTCAAAGTAACTGCCATCGCGGAGATAATAAGAGCCTGTTTGGATGGGCTTAAAAAGAGCAGCTTATAAACTGAAAACATTTTTTTGCGCGGAGTGCCCTTCGTTTGGGGTGGTCTTTAAATTTTGCCCCTCATATTTGAAATCTTTAAAATTTGCCCTTCGGCTAACACCCATAGGTTCAGGGTTCGAACCCACGCGCGGTCAAAATTTTAAAAAAAAAAAAAAAATTCGCAAGGCGAGTTTAAATTTCGCTATCTTTGGACCGGCATACTTTTGTTAAGGAATTACCAAAGTTATGCGGACCGCATACTTATGCCTTGTGGGCGGACTTGGCATAAGTATGCGGTCCAGATAACTTTGATAATTCCTTCTGGGAACAGTTATGCGGGTCGGCATAAAAGTTTGCCCGTTAAAAGTATGCCCCATAGGATAACTGGAAGGAATTATCAAAGTTATGCGGACCGGCATACTTATGCCTTATGGGCGAACTTGGCATAAGTATGCGGTCCGCATAACTTTGATAATTCATACAATTATCTCGGTCCGGCATAAAAGTTTGCCCGATTAAAAGTATGCCCCCGCGGCATAACTTTGTGAAGGAATTATCAAAGTTATGCGGACCGTATCTGTATAAGTACGCCCATAAGGCATGAGTATCTTGGTCCGCATAAAATGTGTAATTCCTTAACAAGTGTATCTTTTAGCGCATAGCGAAATTTAAGCACCTTGCGAATTTTTTTTAAAATTTTGACCGCGCGTGTTCGAACACCGGAACCTATGGGTGTTAGCCGAAGGGCAAAATTTAAACATTTCAAATATGAAGGGCAAAATTTAAAGACCACCCCAAAAGAAGGGCAATTCTGCGAATTGCCCAACTGAAAACCCCAACTTATTTTTTTTGGCTTATAAGTTGTTTTTAATTTATAAGCTAAAGCCAAATGAGACCAATTATTTTTTTGAGCTTATTTTAAGCACAAAATGACTTTAAGCTGACCAGCTAAACACTCAAAAAAACTGAAATCAGCAACTTATAAGCCAATCCAAACGGGCTCTAAGTTTGTTCTCACATCGGATTTACTGTCGTCCCTCAACTTGGTGAGAATGTGAATTAGAATTGAGTCGGGCAAATCGTTCAGTCTGTCTTCAGTAAACATGATTTTTTTTTTTCTGCATTTATGTGGAGTACAAAGTTGAGGGAGCTGTTTTTAAAAAAATTTGAGTTTATGAAATTCGAGCATAACCTAGGTATATTGGGGTTTTGAATTTAAAGGGAGCAGTGAGGAGAAAAAGCTTGGTTCTTAGAAGAATGTATTGGGATTTTTTGGGAAATAAAATTTTCCATGGTTCAAAAAAACTGGTCAAAGAAAATTTGTGATACAATTATATGAACTTTGCTAATCAAAATGGAATAATAAGTAGGTGTTTGGCCATGCGTTTTCAAATCATGGTTTGAAATCATGACCCCAAATCAGCGTTTGGATATGCGTTTTTACTCATCGTTTCAAATCTCAAATCATTCAAAAAGGCATAATTTGGCGTTTGAAATCATGGTTTCAACTTTTTTAAATATAAAATTTAACCCATAAGTTTATATTTTGTAAAAAAAAAAACCCATAAGTTGGTAGATATTTTTAACAATTACCCCCATCAATCATTTACTAATCTCATTAGCTTCCACCAACCTATATTTATATCTACCAATCTTTAATTTATAGGGGAGGATTATATTAAAGAATAGTTACATTACTATCCATATTAAATTTTCGTTTTTATTGAACTAAAGTTTGATTAATTGATGTTGTATTTTTTAGAAAGGCGTTCTAGTAGTGTACTAATTTTGTTATGAACTATGACTTGCTCATTTGGTAAGATTGTATAAGAATTGAGAATGTTTTAATAGTTTTCACAATTTGTGGGATTTTCATGTCTATAAGAGAAAAAATAACTTAAAATATTCAAATTGCATGTCCAAACATGGTTTGAACCATGATTTCAAATCATAGTTTCAAACCATGTCCAAACGGGACCTAAGTATAGCTTGTAGAATTGTATATTGAGATTATTTTACAATCTTTTCGACTTGAAGAAAGAATCATCCATACGGGACAATCAATAGAATAAAATAAAAAATAAAAAAATAATCACACCTATTAAAATAGATTTATAATTTAAACAAAAGTAGTCTTGTTTAAAGAGGTTTCCTCTTTTGTTTCAATGGCAATTCTGTTTCCTTCGTACAACAACGGACGTGGACCCTCTTCTTTTCCTGAAATTCTATGGAGTATGAAATTTGTGATACAATTATATAAACTTTGTAAATCAAAATGGAATAATAAGTAAAACTTGTCGAAATTTATATTGAGATTATTTTTCCCAATCTTTTCGATTTGAAGAAAATAATACTCCTTCCGTTTCAATTTATGTGAACATATTTTGTTATTAGTCCGTGCTAAAACAAATGACCCCTTTCTATATTTGAAAACAATTTACCTTTATGCAATAATATATAACCACACAAAATATATGTGACTTAATTAACACCACAAGTTTAAAAGTTTTCACTTCTTTCTTAAACTCTGTGCCCAATCAAATGAGTTCGTATAAATTGAAACTACCATCCATATAGGACAATCAATAGAATAAAATATAACAGAAAAAAAAAAAAGAGAAATCACACCTATTAAAAATAGATTTATAATTTAAGCAAAAGTAATCTTGTTTAAACAGGTTTCCTCTTTTGTTTCAATGGCAATTTTTTTCCTTCGTACTACAACAGACATGGACTCTCGTCTTTTCCTGAAATTCTATGGAAAGATTGCAAGAACAATAGAGATCGTCTACGAATATTAGAACAATCATATAGTACAACTTTAGACTGCGATCTTTACAATGTAATTCGTGATTTATAGCATGTGATTACTTTCTCTGAGTCTCTGACTAGTGAAACAAATACACAAACCTCGGTCCTTGGAATACTTGCATGAATATATGAGACAGAATCCATGTGTAGGTGCACTTTTTTCCCTTCATTAATATCAGTATCTGATAATTCGTTTTGAGGTTAGATGATTAAAAGTATTGTTAATAAGCATCAAATGCTAAAAAATATTTTTAGGTATTGAAATTATAATTTTATAAAGGCATCAATAAGCAATTATGCACCTAGATCGAAATGCTAGAACTAATAATAAGTAATCGGTTAAATGACTAGAATGAAATATAAATCTAAAAGTATTCTTAGATGAAAAAGACTAATGAAGAAAATTAAATAGATCAACACTTAGAGGTGAAACGTGGCGTTTGTTTCAGAGACAAAACACCAAAGTTTAATATAACTCTCAAAAAGTAATTTGCACTCCATTTGTTACTCCCACGTCCCACCAAAGAATATGAATAAGAGATTAAAAGGGGAAATTAGTAGATAATATAGCGTGTTTTTTACGTCCACAATATAACAATTGGAGTGAGTAATATTAGTGTCTGAAGCCCAACTTAAAACCAGAGAGACAACAAAGCTTAAAATCGGGAAATAGAGAGATTTATGTCAAACTTAGCCCCAAAACAACTGACGTGGACCCAAAAGCATAATCTCTTCCATTTCTTACTCATATATGCACAGAAGCCTCGTCATGATAAAACTGGAATAGAACTCAAAACTAGAGAAAAGAGTAATTTTTACCCTTCCTAAAATGTATATAAAAAATGTTACACTGTCAAGCAAATTATATGAGGATATTATATCCATTGATCACATCTAAATTAACCGCCAAGGCCTTTACCTACATGAGATCATCATCATCCCCACTACTAAAGGATTCAATAAGCTCACTGTCATCATCATCTTCACCATCCGTCACAATCTCCAATAAACCAGCTGCACCACCAAAGTCCACACCATCTACCATGAAGTCTCCATCTTCATCCTCTTCGTCATCAAGCTCACTCACACTATCATCATCATTGCTCAAATCATCTGCGTCGCTTTCACCGTCCCCATCAAGATCCGTTCCAAGGATCGCTTCCTCATCAATGTCATCATCATCTTCATCATCCTCTTCATCACTTTCAGCATCATCAGGGTCTGAATCATCGTCAGTTGGCCTCCTCCGACCAATTTCATACACCCTAGCAGAAGAATACATCTCATCTTGGTCATCCATTGTGACCAGCCCAACGAAAGAATCAGTTGGCTCCGTCGCAAAGTCAAGGACGCAACGGTCTACTGGAATGGTTGCAATGTCAGAATAGTTAACAGCATCCACTGTACGGAAAGCAGCAAAGAGAGGATGTTTAACACGACGTGTCTGGAATGCTGACATGACATCCTCGAGATTTCTTCTTAAGATGGCATATATCACATCACCACTCGCATTAAATGTTATTACTGTCTGGTCCAAAGATGGTACACTTCGCAGAAGCCTGAAGTTCCGCAAATCCCATACCTCAGAGTTTATGATGACCTACCCAGAAAGACAACAGTTTTAGCAAAGGTAAAACTAAGGATCCATAAAGGTGACAATGACTATGCTGCTGTTGAAAGGATTTAGCATCAGGCTTATAATACTATCCACCCAAAGGAAAATAAGTGAAATGTCCTTACCTCATTGCCAGCAGGATGAAAGCCCCCGCCACCATAGTCGGTAAATTGATCAAAACGATGAATTGGGCCAGAACCACGAGTATCCCATAAGACTCCGTTCCAGAGAAGCATATTGTCAGAAGGGCTAAAATGTACAAGGGAATACATATGTCCTCGGCCTGAAGGGATGCTGGATGTGTCTGTAAGTTTCAGTTCCTCTTGACAGGTTTGAACGTCATATAGAAGAATCTCGCGCCGGGATGGCTCTGAAGACAATGCAGCAAATGTTGTACCGCAATTGCTAAATCGTGCAGCTTTACAGCCTTCAAATGAATGCCTAGGCCCAGCTGAAACATTAGTTGCGTCCCATAACCGCACATCGTGAGCACTTGAAGACAGAAGCATTTGTGTCTCGCCAGAAAGGTATGACTGTAGTAGTGTTAAAGGTGCCTGGTGGCTGGTGAAACTTTCTAAGATACTGTTGCTGTTAGAGTCAAATATTTTCAGCTCTCCAGAATGGGTGCCAGCAGCAATTTGTGAGGAATCCCCCAGAAAAGAGACACATGTCAATAAGACACCAGCATCATCCCTGCAAGTTCGCCATGGTCTAAATCTACTGAAGACGAATTGTCGATCCTTACGCCTTCCATGTGTCCCACCATTCAAACTTCTAAATTCACGAGTACTAAGCCGTGATGTCACATTTGATGGCGCATCAAGGCTTCGTTTTGGTTCAGGACAGACATGAGGGTGCAAGAGCGAAAGCGGAGGTAACGTTGTGATGGGAGCAGGACATTGGCGATGCTGGTGCTTCAAGTACTGAACAACCACAGAGTCCAAGGTTAAACGCTCTGCATTCGAGGGTTGTGAATCACTTAGAAGACCATGTTGAGAAGACGACGCCATTGGAGTATCATCACCTTCAGTTGGAAAAGCACTTGAGCCAGGTCGATTATGGATCTCTCTCAAAGTAGAATTTGGTGTTGAAGGCATATTAGGATCTGATGGTAGACCGCCTCTACGGACCGCATTTGGAGTGACACAAACTGGAGACCTGACTGCATGTTCACCAGTATTGAGTCGCTTAACTGATGGCACTGATCCACCTTCCTTCAGGTCAGTTAACTTACGTTTCATTGGCAATACAATAGGAGTTTTAAATATGATGTCTGGATCTCCGCCAGATTTTACTGAAGATAGGGATGGAGTTTCTGATGTAGCTGTAGGTGTGACACACTTTTTCGAATTACTGAATTTGAAGCTTGATGCTGCTGGAGAGACTTCAACATGAAGAGATTTCGAGGACTGACTACGAGCAGATGAAAATGTCAATGGTTTCCTTCTTGAAGAACAGACAAGCGACTCAGATTTCAATCCGCCATCCTCATCCAATGATGGGAGTTTCGGTTTAGCTGTCAAGAATCCCTGTGCACGACCAGATGGCCACTGAATTTGAACTGACGATGTCTCCTGCCCTGATGTCTGATGTGCCAGAGATGACGGAGCAGCCAAAGATGGCAAAGGTGTCAACTGAGCCTCCTTGAGAAGCATAGTTGCAGTATCTGTCAAACCAGAAGCTTGCAGGTGTTCATGGATGAGGAGTAAAAGCTCCCTGAACTCGAACACAAAAGGAGGTCAGAAACTAGTAAATAAGGCAAGAAGAAGAAAACCATGTTGCTCAAATTTAACTGCATTTGGAGCAAACGCCATTTTACCTTGCATGATATGTGATTGGAGTAGCAGCAGCTATAGCAGCTCTCTCTATACGCCTTAATGTTGGCGTCGCAGCATCAGTGGCAGCCAGGGAACTTGCACGCCCAGAATTAGTTACAACCTACAAAAATTGAAAAAAGACACAATAGTCCTGCAAATTAACAAAAGAGGAAAGGGACAAAAGACAACTCTGCCGAGCACACTTGAAAGATGAATGTATAAGCAAAACCTAATAAACTATTGCCATCCCAAATGCCTTGACCTACTTTGTGTGTTTGCCTTGATATTTAGTTAATCCTGATCCTTAAATCGAAAACTTCCCTTTCTCCAAAAATTGAACTGATACAACTACACATTATGATAATGATGATGCAGCATCTTATTCCCATTATTAGTCCACCTCTTTACATTTCAAAGATGTAAACACTTCTCTATCTAAAACTAAAACAATAATCCATTCACATTTTCTTTTCATTGCTTGCTAATTAAACGAGCTACCTTATTCAGCATGAAAGTAGTACTTAACAAATACGCACATGCGTAATGTAAGCCAATATTAGAGCTAGAGACGTATTCTTTCAAAATTATTAGTGTAAATGTAATGCACATATTCAACACATATAGTCATGCCTAAGAAAGCATGGATTAGCAGAGAGTTAAGAATGGAGGGGAATGAGAATCACACTTGAGAGCCTACAAAATGAAATCCAGACGTGAAGGGGTAGAAATGCTAAATTGCAGGAATAAACCAGTTACCCCTCTCTCCCCTCCCATTTCCCTTCACCGAAATATATGATCAAAATGAAAATGATCGTACATTTCTTTTGATGGAGCATGATCGTTCTATTCTTTGCTTTAAACACAGCAGTGAACCAGTGAAAATATCCCCCTTAGTCCCTTCCTCTACCCCAAAGATATCATCAATATCAAAACTATCATCCAACTCTTTTTTTTTTTTTTTTCACTCCACGTATTAAAAAATTATACAGAGAAAGAAATACTGTTTTCTTACCCCAATAAGCTCAATAGCCACCTGTGAAAGTTCTGCTTGCCACCGGTTCTGTTCACCGCCAGGGGTCTGATTTCCTGAATCTCGTATGAGTTCTGACAACTTTTTCCCAACCTAAACCCACAAAAAAATAAAAATTTAATCAAGTATATTTGAATCTCCCCAACACCAAAAGACCAAATCTCTCAAACTGATGTCGCATAAGTAAGGTCATCCACGTTGAGTGTTGGACATATTGATTTTCAAGTATAAAGAAACTAGAAAAAATGTTATATGTTCGTTCTAACTGGGTCTAACTACACAACTCAGATCTGCACTAGTTGCAATATTGAACTAGGTCATAACCCTAATGCTGTAAGGTCAAGTCACTGACTAGCATAAACGAGGAAAATAAAGAATAACCATAAAGCGGCACAATATTCGTTATGCATGAAACTAAGAGCCCGTTCCGGAAGGCTAATTAAAAGCAGTTGATAAGTATAACGTGTTGAAGAACACCTTTAGGTGTTAAAGTTGATTTTTTTTTTTTTTTACAAAGGATAGATACTTTGATAGAAGTGCTGCAGTTAGTTTGTTTGGTAAAAGGCTTAGCACTTTCTGTTAAAAAGACTAAAATATCCTTAGAGCTATTTACAAAAAATATAGATTTGAAAGTATTCTACATTAAAAAAAGGGACTAATAATGTAAATAGAATAGATATATAATTAAAAGTTATGTTTTAGGAAGAGTATTTATTAGGGATAAAATCGTAAAAGGTTTGGTCAATCCAAAAGTGCTTACACTACAAAACCATAAGCTCAGGGTGACATCTTATGTTTTTGGCTGATTTTGGTTTATAAGCACGTGACATATTAACATCTTTAGTATTTACCAAACACAAAGATCAGTTAGAAAGTACTTGTATAAGCTAAGCTTAGCCAAACATCCTCTTAAGACTGATATAATTAGTTTAATAGATAAAAAAGTCAAGTCGCCACCTAGCATGTCGCCTTAGACACGATGAAAATCGCTTCAGTATCCTATTTCAATTAACAAGATATAATTTTTTATTTCCAGTTGTATGGTCCCGAAAAAAAGTATTTCCAATCACATGCTCACCCATGTCAAAACCGTAAATAAAGACAAAATAAGTTAGAATTCCCAACAATGCTGCTTTGGTCAAAGTGACACTTCCTCACTTCTGGAGATGTATTTTAGTACCCTTATTATATTCTTTCAAAATTCTGGATAACCTATTCTCAAAACTCTCCTTGTGTTTTTTCCCGGTGAGTACATTTCATGGAGAGTTCAACAATCCTACCCTAGCCAGGACGCTAATATTATGTACCTCTCCATCATTGAATATTTATTTACAAACCCATTATTCACATTGAAAACCCTCGGTTCATGTTCTGATGAATTTAGTAGCTTTCCATTTTCTGGAATGACTAATTTCAACTTAGGATCAATTTTTTAACCATTTCAAGAAACATCCAAGGTGAGAAAATGTTAGAATAAATGACTGCAGCCAAAATCACATAAACCAGATATTACACCGACCTTTGAAATCAACGATGTCAACCATGCAGGAAACAGCAATTATGATGCCAGACCAACCTACCTGAAGTTTTGTTAATATATGTGCAATTGTATCATCTCTTGCTAAACCAAGAAGTACTCGGCAAGCAAGAGCACGAAGACAGTCGATTGCAGCTGGAGGAGTAACTATCCGTGGCTGGAGGAGCTGCAGGAGGACCTTAATACCATTGTTGGCCCGAACAGCTTCTCTCGCTTGACGGTAACATTGTTCAAGCTGAGCAGCGAGGCCAGCACAACCAGCTCCTGCACCTAGTGATATTCTTCGTTCTCCAACTAATCCTGATGTCACTGTAGATACAGGGCCTTGAGAAGTGCCACCGACCGCAGATGTGCCAGAAACTGCTGTGCTTCCACGGTCTGATAAAGTAGATTCTCCATTTCTCTCTCTATTTTCATTCTGGCTGGGGATATTAACAGCCTGATCTGGAAAAAACCGCTCCGCATTCCTGTCCCTGGTCTCGCACCGATCTGGATTCCGTTCTCTGGTCTCCACACCAGGCGTATTTGCAGATTGGATAGCATTGGTTTGCTGTGCTTGTGTAGACACAGATGGTTTATTGCTGATTGAAGGTGGAGGACACACGAGACAAACTAACACATTCAATGCTGCTTCAACAATCTACCAATATCAAGAATAAATGGATAAGCATCTGAACTGAATCGCTACAACGGGAGAATGAAAAGTGTACTAAGACCATACCTCAGGTTCTACATAACCAGCACTGTTAGCTGCATCCAATATAACGGCTATACCCACACGATCATTGCTTAATGTTGCATTGACGATAAGTTTACGGCTGTAAGGTACTAAAGTGACGATATGAAGTACACCAAGAGCATACTGAAGCAAGTCATGCAAATAACGCTCAACAGGTGGAGCCTACATTTGCAAAAATAGTAAGTAAACCAGCAAGCATGTGCAGGTAGAAAGAATGAACGGTTTATAAAAGCATGTACTACCTGACATAATTCCAACATCGTAATATGCCCGTTGGAACTTAAAAACTTTTCAACTACTGGCCAGCGGGCCCTGACAGCTGCAGGACCAAGTCTCCTATCTTTCTGTATTAAACGGAAAACTGCATCGATAGCCTCATTACTAATGTCAAGCGGCTTAGACGCAGCCCTAACACTCGGGATATTTCGTGCAGCACTGCGAACACTTTTATTAGGACGAATTGAATCCACCAGCAAGAGAAGATGTGCTCTGAAGTACTGCCGAAGTGCCACACAGGTGTGATAAGCTATCTGCTTCTCAGAAGCGGTCAGCACCTCTGGTGGCGATCTGTCACTCCGTAATGACCCTGAAGCAGTTAATGCCCCAGAAGAAACTCCAGATCTCACTAATGCAGCATCTTGCAAAAGATTAAGCATTTTCTGTAAGCCATCCTGAGCATCAAAAGCGTCTAGGACAGCTCTGAAAACAAATGCAGCCGCAAAAAATAAAGCAGCATTTTTTCTGGCTTGATCTTGAGGACATCCAAGAAGCTGAAGCGCCAACTCAACCACCTGATCGATAATGTTTGAAGGAAGAGCACAAACGCGTTCCATTATTCCCTGTGAAATCAATTTCCAGAAGTTATTGAGTCAGCAACTAAAATTTCTAGAACCATAATGAATCAAGATTTAAGGTATACAGCCAATTATAACATTAAAAGGACTAGAAAAAATAGAGACACACAGTTACCTGAATTGACCCTATTGCGAATAAGCATGAAGAAAGACCGGAAAAAGTCTGAGGAGCTCTTGGGGCAGCAAGCAATTTTTGCATGCCACTACGATCCACAAATACTGCAGCAAATTTCCGATGCGCAGCCAAAGAACAGATTAGCTTCAGAACATCGGGCAAAAGAAGCGAAATTTTGCACCCCTCTTTATGTTTGGAATTGCGCTGCAATAGCGCAATACACACATCCACTCCTTTTTCGTGCAACACAGGACCAAGTACTTCAACATACTCTCCCAAAATAATAAGACACTGGATGCAGAACTTCTCTCTCAACTTCGCAAGAGAGTCACTATCCAGAATGAAGAATTCATCAACATCCTCATTTGCTTCTTGTGCTGTTGCTTTTGTGTCTTGTGATTCACCTTCACAAATAGCACTCCTACAATATATCAGCACCACATTAAAATAAGTTAATTGTATATCACAGGAAGTAGCAGATGAATGCAAAATAAAATGTCTTCCCAGTCATCAATTGAGGATGGGTCATACACAAAAATGACACACCAACCTTGAAACTTCAACAGCAATAGCAGCATCAATGACTGTGGATGCAGCTTTTGAAGCAGCCAAAACTGCAGCCTCCTCATCATTTGTCTTCTTAAACTCCTGAGACACAGAGATAACGTAGAAATGAGACGGTCTTAAGATAAACATTAAGTAAACTGCATAAAATACAAAACTGGATAAGAAGTGAAGACAAACCTCAAAAGCAGCACTCTTGACTACTTCTGCAGCAGCATCACCAGCTGCTTTAACAGCTTCAGTTGGAGCATTAGCTGCTTTTGCTTCTGTTTCAGCAGCTCTAAGAGCTTTCTTCACCAGATCTGTGATATCCTTGGAGCCAACTTTACATTCTCGGAAACATTCATCATTCTCGTCCCTCTCCATCGCAAAACCATCAACATTTGTCCTACTCAAATTCTTCTTGTTATCAGTTGCTCTTCTCAATTCTTGATTCCTGGTCAAATTTCTGCTGCGAGATTGCCCACCCAATCTACTTGCAGAACCTGGAGAGGTCAAAGCTGCTTCATTATCCGGAACGCCCTCAGTCACCCTTCCCCGTCCTCTGTGTCTTGTCCACCCACGATTCACCCTGCGTCTTGATAAATCATCTCTAGCACTCTCATCATGCTCGTCTTCCCTTAGGGGTCTGTTACCAGGCTTTGCCTTTCCGTCACGTAAATCTCTAATATGCCATCTTTCTTCACCATCTGCATCTGCCTGATAATTATCATCAGCAGCCATAGAATCAGGTGGCTCTTCATCAGTCCAACGTTCATCCCCACGCATATGCCTACTGGCACTTCTATCGCGGTCCTTATCCGTATCTTCGGCTACTCTGGGAATATCCAAATGAGAACTTTCGGCAACTTGCCGGAATCTACTTCTACATTCCTCTCTAGATCTTACACCAGTACCTGTAGATGATGCTTTGCCATCCAACAAAGATGTTGCATCTCTTTGGCTTGTGGTGGTCTCCCCCAAAATTCTAATCCGAAGATAGCGCATAACTTTTGCTGGGAGCCCAGATGTTAATACATCCTCAACTACTTGACCACCACTACCATCAATAGAGCAAAAATTGAATATGATTGTGACGGGAGATGTGTCATAAAACCAAAAAGGGTATGGGCCTAAGAGCATACCTCGCCAAACATACAGCAAGAAGTCCAGTAGAGTATGTCTTCAGCATCTCAGAATCAGAGGACCTCCGATCACCTGACTCATGCTTCCAATAATGATCATCACCAGACAATCTGGTTGTGTCATCCATTGTCCAGCTTTTTAAATTTTCCAGCACAGGGTCTTCAAAAACATGTGGATACTGGATTCCATTTGCTATGAATTAATCTACATGAATAACTTTGACCTTAAAAACCTTGAAATAAAATAATAAAGAATAGAACTCTACCATCCAAGTTAGTGAACAACTAAAGAGCAGCCTTGCAGCAGCAGCCTTCACAGAAACTGAATATCTCCTCTCAGATAGGAACTTTGACGATATCAGTTCAAAGAATTCATCATTGTCCTACAGTACGAGATGATGGGAAGTGAGCAATTAATACTGTGACACTCTTGTATATGAGGTATAGATTTAAAAAAGTCAAAGAAGAAAAGTAAGAGATACTAAAGCTTACCCGGATAAGGTTCCCCAGTCGTCCAACATTATGGGAAGCTCGGCCATTACTAGAGGCAGAATGACCACTCTCTTCCATGTAACTGCAGTTGAAAGAGTGAACAGATCTGTCATTTGTCTTGTTTCATCCAGTGAGACAAAGCACCGATTTTGCAGTAATATGAATAATGCAAACGGGAAAAAAGACCAAGCCCCACTTGTTATTGTTGACTACGCTCAATTATCATGTTTTTTCTATTCCAAAAGAAGGGAACAAACGTTGGAAGGTAATGACTTAGAATTTACATTTGATAACAAAGAAGAAAAAAAGGCAAATATAGAAAATGATTTCCTAATGTCATTTAGCACTTTTTAATAACAAAGAGGTATGGTCAACTTTATTGGTTCTCTGCATAATCTGTGAGAACTAATGTTGATGTACACAGATGCTTCATGCTTCATACCAGCATACTCTTCATCCTTATAAATAGGGGTGTACAAAGTAAACTGACAAACCGCACCCAACCGACAATCCGAGTCAAACCGAGAAAAAAACCCAACAAGTGGTTTTGTTTGACTTGGTTTGGTATTGGAAAAACAAACCCGACCTTTTGGTTTGGTTTTAATTAAAAAAAGTCAAACCAAACCAACCCGACATTACATGTATATAATTTTTAGAAATACTTTATACATAAAAATATTTATTTGTAATGTAATTTATAAATATTTCTTAAATTTTTTCATAGTTTTTGTCTTTTCATATATTATCTCAAGCTTGGACTTAAGATTTTGAATGGGCCAATAAGTATTATAGCTCATAGATGTTCGTGACTCAAATAAAGCCCAAATCAATTAATGCTACCAAAATAAATTCAATTCTAACACTAGGAGTAACAACAATATTGAATATCTATTCATAGTTTTGCATCGGTTTGGACAGTGAAAATACATAATTTAATTTAGTTTTTCTTTAATATTTAGTCATGTAATTAATACTTATTAACCGTACTTATTTTAGCATGACTTAGTACCTTTAGTTTTTGATCATTTTCATTATGGCTTAGCGATTGCATTATCATTTTTGTTGAATATTTTAGTACAATGTTAGCACTCATCTCACATTTTGTGTTATTTCCTTAAAAAAAAAAAAATAGATACAACTATCTTACTAGGACTAAAGAAATATTTGAAGCACAAGTTATACGTTTTATATGATTACCGGAAAAAATCCGAAAAACCCGAAAACCCGAGAAAAACCAAAGTTGGAAAACCCGACTTTTATTGGTTTGATTTGGTTCGTAGATTTAAAAACCCAACACAATTAGTTTGGTTTGGTATTCGAAAAATCCGAACCAACCTGGTCCATGTACACCCTAGTTATACAAAACTTCACCTTCCTTAAAAAAATGTCATGTAGCACTTTAGTAGTATCCCACTACATATAATTATAAAATTAATACGTCATAACTTCTTGTTACCCATCTTAAAACTGTGAAATAAAATAGCACTCTAGGTTTCAACTTGCTGGTACCAAACACATCATGCAACATAATAGAGATTTACAGCAGTTTCTAACAAACATAATCCACATAATCTTAAACATCACAACTAAAAGTCATGAATAGTATGCGGCACTAATATAAAACCACAATAAAGGCAAGATTCCCACTCTCCAAAATATTGCATTCTTCATCACAAAATAGGACACTGGGCGCAACTATACTAAAAATGCAATTGAACTAGTTCCACCTCCCCTGTTCCCTTTATTAGTGATGGGTACTAGTTCTCAGGTCCTTTAAATAAAGTAAACATAAAACCTTTACACAGGAAGATAGCAATCAAAAAGAGCCAACAACTTAAAGATTTCTAATAAAGCAATTGTGGATTTGAGCCCCACTGGGCGTGCTTCTCTTTTACCTTAACAAAGGAAAAACTTCAAGATCGAGAAATATCATTCAGACTGACCATTGAAGCAAGAAACTAAAGTTAATCCCAATTGTCAGATAGAACCCAATATCCTGCAAGTACCAGGCATATACTTTTTTTTTTTTTTTTTTTTTGGATAACCATGGTGTCTGGGCCAGCTTGCGCACACCTCGACTAATTCCACGGGATACCTGCCACCTCCGACGAGCAACAGGTGACTCTGTCCACCAATTATATACTATATTAATTAAAATTATCGTTTTCATTCAAAATTTATAACATTGGTTTTACATATTTTAGCAAAGGACTAAGGCTAACTGGTTTGACTTCACGGGATCTTCTTCACTATCATAAAACTAATATGGTTGTACTTTGAGCAATCTAAAAAAATTCACTCAATGACAAGAAACAATGGTTTATTACCAAAAGTGGCATAGCAACATAAGAGGCCTTTATCTTATATATTTCCCACCCCGTATCCAAGTTTCATATTTGAAATTTCTCAAATATAATTTTTTTTATAACCAGCTTGCGCACAGGTACCAGACAACTGTGCCGCCAATGCATGGACAGATGGAAGAAATTACCTTGTGTTTTTTGCCTCCACGGGGAATTGAACCTAAAGCCTCACGGTTTCCAACCCACTTGATGGACCACTAGACCACATCTTTTTTGAGAATGGACCGCTAGACCACATCTTTTTTGAGAATGGACCACTAGACCACATCTTGAGCGCGAGATTTCCCCAAAAATAATGAGTACTCCCTCTGTCCCAATTATGTGATGCACTTTCATTTTTAGTATGTCCCAAGAATGACACCTTTCCATATTTAAAAATAGTTAAACTTTAACTTCTCATTTCACCATTAATGAGATGATTTATAGCCGCACAAATATTTATAGCTTGTCTTAGACCAAAAATTTCAATAAGGTTTTTTTTCTTTCCTAAACTGTGTGTCCAGTCAAACGTCACATAAAATAAGATGGAGGTAATATAAGTTTGTGCCTAGGAATTTGATCAAAAACTTTTGGCACAGAAACTAGGAAAAGAGGAGAGAGCCACATAATAAATAATGCAAATTTGATGCTTTGCTCAGACCCACTTCCAATTTTTCTTGCTCAATCCAATCTTACATCCCAGTTCTTAGCAATGGATTAAGGTAGTCAATACAAATTTAGAAACTTTAGTTCTGATGTCCTCAAAACTTTTGCCTCATCTAATATACAATATGAAAAGAAATATCAACCAATCTACTAACAGTATCATCAGATATAGAATTTTCGTCAAACTGTTACAATGACCTTTCAATGTACCAGCTAGTAAGGAATTACGGAATTGACCTTTCTAATTCCTCTTGCTAGATGCTCTGTAAAAACTTCCAGAGATACCAAAAGAGAGAAATGTAGAGCATGTACAACCCATTCGACAGTTACGGCGATTAGGTGCAGTTCAACTGGTTGATTAACTAATAATAAAGGAATAACTCCAAATCTCTGACTTGGACTCTTGGAAAAGAATATAACTTATGGGGGGGAGTAAGAATCTAAGTCCAGACTTGTGAACAAATAAAAGATAGATGATGTCTAGGTTCATAACTTCGTAAAGAATCCAAAAGCTGCACTGTAATATGGAGATACGATTCTAGTAAAATATTCACCTCTTCAAGCTCCATTTTAATATGGATATACCAATTGAGTGAATTAAAAATGTGAGGTCTACTCTGGGGAAGGAGGGATCCTTTGGGAGAGAAGAAGCAGTACTGAGAGAGGCAGAACTTTATGATTGAGCCTATTCCAAATAGCAAGATGGTTTCACAAAGATGAAAGTGTACTAGTTAGAAGACAGGATGCACCAAGAACCAACTAACAACCGTATCCAAAAACAAACAAAAAAAACAATAACAACCTTATCTTAACACAACCAGCACTGGAAACATTAAAACTAAATAAAATTATATGGGACCAGTGTCGAGATAATTATAACTAAAACAATTGTAAACTAGCACAGGCACGCCCATAATTCACGACAGTCCCCCCTCCCCCAACACTACCAATAAGGCACATGTCTACATTGTTAACCAGTGAAAATTCAGAAGAACAAAAAAAAAAAAAAAAAAGAACAAGACCAGCATAGGTACATATAACAGAATTTAACTACCCTGCAATTATATATCCAATGACTGAAATACTCCAGAATGTACAGAGTAAATAGGAGGCATGAAAATATACATGTATGTGTGTCTATGCTTATCTGCTTGCTAAACGTTAAACCATCTCTACCATTTTAAAACCCAGCAGATTCTAAAATTAAAATCCTACATCAATAGCCACAAGCGTTAATGGAGACAACATTGCCGAGTAGAAGTCTTGTTGTGCATCAATATAACCCCTAAAATCCTCTTGCGCGCCCTTTAAGAACCCCCACTCCATCAAAGATGCCTATGAAAGTTGGATATTTTGGAGAGTTGACGAAACTTGACGTAGTAATGTCCTGAAGCTAACAAAGATGCTTTGTAACTCTTCATGACTGCATCTGCTTAATGCCTTTTTAATGCAATTCATTTACTTCACCAAAAAAAAGGAACCCCACACATAACCATACTTCAACCCAAGTATAACACAAAATTCACTTCACTTAAACCAGTATAATCCCGCAAAGTGGGTCTAGGGAGGGTAGAGTGTATGCAGTTACCCCTACCTTGGCAGGTAGAGAGGCTGTTTCCGATAAAACCCTCGGCTCAAGTAACTTCACTTAAACCCCACAATTTGAAATCCCCACAAAATTTCAACAAATGAAAAAGAATGTGAATTCCATCTTAAACCAAATACATAACCATTATATAGCTACACTGTTGGGTAAGAATCCCAGCATCATTAAATTACTACTAACTTTATCAACAAAAAAGAAACTGTAACTAGTTTCTTGAGAATATAACACAAAATTCACTTCACTTAAACCCCACGATTCGACAAGTAAATTCCAGCTTAAGTCATATATACGTAAATACATATAACCACTAACCATTATATACCTAAATTACTACTCCCTCCATCCCAAGATAAGTCAAAGATATTTGATCATCTCGTTAAGCGTAAAAGGTAAAGTTTAAAGTAAAATTGTTGTCATATAAGGAAATAAGGAAATGTATCCTTCATCACATAAATTAGAATTGAGACAGAGGGAGTATTACTTAATCAACAAAGAAGAAGAAACAGTACCTAGATTCTTGAGTTTCAAAAAGAGAAGAGAGAGCATGAATAGTATTGGGATTAGGGTTATCAGGTGCAGCAGTAATTTTATCCATTAACGCTTGTGCTTTCATGATCAACCCTTCATTCTCCGATTCCTCTTCATCTTCCTCTCCTTCTTCTTCTTCCTCCTCCGCCGGCGCCGCCGCCTCCGGCTGCCGCTCCTCCGCCGCCAATGATTGTTGTTGTTGTTGCGGCTCCTCTTCGTCCATATATACTACTACTACTTTAATAAAATCAATAAAAAAATCAAAAAGCTAGGGTTTGTAGATAGGTGTAGAGAGAGAAAGTGTTTGGGTTAGGTTTGAAGTGATTCTGTGAATGGGAATGTAGAAGAGAGAGTACAAAAAAGCCCCCGCCACCATGTTTGTGTTTGCGTTATATGTGAACACAACGGGGAAGGAAAGTTGAGTCTCGAATAAATCGTTTGACCCGAATGTTTTTGACCCGAACCTAGTGGAAAGCCCAATGAAGGTGTAACTGCAAACCCAAGGGTCATTTGCACGATTGACATCCAAAGGCCTCACTGGTCTTTAATATCTGTCCCTCAAATTAGTGCTCTTTAACTTTTATCCTTCCCTAAAAAAGTTTTAATTTCAGGTTTGAACCCTACTCAATTAAAATTTAAAAAAATCGCAAGAATAGAATTTTATCTTCAGGCAATTTTTTTTATTTAGAGTTTTATAAACCTTTTGTCTTATGGGCTTTAGTTTTTCTTCGAATAGGCTACTTTCTTCAAACTTACGTCGTGCTAATTTTCTTTTAATATTTGACGAAACAGGGATTCGAACTCAGAACCCACGAGTTTTAGGTGAGCGGAAAAAATTAAAAATTTTATATTTGAGGGACAAAAATTAAAGACCAATACCTTTGAAGGACATACCGCACAAAAAAATGAATAGGTTTAGATTGTCGGTTTGGTGCGATTTGTCGGTTTCCTTTATACAATTTTAAGCTCTTACAAGTGAAATTCCAACAACTTTTACGAGCTAACTCTAGCACAATTGAAAATTCGATTAAGCAATGCTCTACTTCATCTCCCTATTCAACATTGTTTTATCTTCTTTGTCATCTTTCATCAGTAACACGATGACATAATTCCGAGATCCCGTCTTTTATATGGTACAGATATAATTTCAAGATTTCAGTATAAATATTATTCTGATTTGAGTAATATTCACACTCAAATATGTACAAATTTAATCTAAAAAATATATATATAAAAATAAAAATAAAAACCTTCTAAGCCCTGTAATTAAACCGCCCGTTAGGGTTTTAGCTCCCAATTGAACCTTTCTTGAATTCTTCTGGTAAGTATTCATCTAAGAGTTTCATTTCTATTCCCCGTTTGATTACTATTATTGTAGATGATTTGCTGATAGCGGATTCAATTTATACGTTACTTGGTTGACTAGTTGCTTCTTCTATTAGATTATATTATATATCCTCTTTCTGATTCTATCTCTTCATCTATTTTTAGTTTTTTATTTTCTTATGTTAATTCCGTCATCAGAATACCATAGAATTTATAAAAGTTTTATTTATGGGGAAAATAATATAGTAACCAAATAATGTACAAATCAATGTGAGTTTTATACCGTGATTAGTTCCCCATACTTGCCAACCGAACGAGCACTTCTTTTTCCTCTTCCCAAAATAAGGCCTTTAAGACTTTTAAGTTTTAAACTAGTAGTAGTTTGACCGTGATTTAGATTTAGTTCAACCGAACCTGCATCTATTACCTATCTGGTAAATCTTGAACGTGTTTATAAATTTTTTCCTAGTCTTGTTTTAGCAAATTCATTGATGTAGATTAACTTTTGTGAAGCTTGAAGGGAAATTATTATAAGTGGCTCAATTATTGAAATATTATGATATTTCATGTTTGTACGTATGTACAACTCCGCCTCTGT
The DNA here is from genome assembly GCF_029784015.1 of Lycium ferocissimum. Lineage (NCBI taxonomy): Eukaryota > Viridiplantae > Streptophyta > Magnoliopsida > Solanales > Solanaceae > Lycium > Lycium ferocissimum. Next base: position 23,257,032 of record NC_081350.1, read on the forward strand.
GAGCTCATGTTGATCATCAAAATATAGGATAAGAAGGGGTGATTTTGCTAGGTTATCTTATACGTAAGACTAAACAATTTATGATGAAATCTATAAATATTGAGTTCTAGGCATGTTTTCATGAGTGTCGAGTGTGGTAAAAATTAACGAGTGATTCCATCATGTTGTCACCTAGGTCTAATGACGTATAAGCAAAGAAATTCTATACCTTAGACGGCATTGTGGGTAAATAAGCGCTCAACCACATCCGCCATGAATGTGGTGTTAGATCTTCATCGCCGGATGAGAGTAAACAAACTAAAGCCCAAGAGAGTCAGATTCAAATAACTAGTTGCAACTTAGGCCATTAGCAGGGAAGTTGCAATCAATTAGTTGATAGCTTAAAGAGGATAAGGGGTGTTTGATTTGAAGACAAGTTACACGGGAATTATAATGAATGGATTAGTTGCGTAAGGATTAGTTATACAAGGATTAGTAATACGAGATTATTTCTTGTTGGATCTTTGGTTTACTACACTAAAAAATTGGATATCCGTAATATCATTTAAAATATTTATTTATTTTTTAGACTAAAAGGCAACGAGTATACAATTATACACTTGGATAAGTTGACCTTCATTGATTTTTAGGAAAAAGGTAAAGGTAGTTTTGTCCTTTTACTATTTTATCCATATATAAGTACATGAATTAGTTACTCTATGTTATCGGTGGTATACAACAATACACCAATTGGTGCAGTAAGTTATACAAGAAATAAGTTATACATGCCCTAATTCAAATTACAACGAAACATTAGATAAAGTTATACTACCAAATTATATACCATAATTATTTTCCTTATACATCATAGCAAACATCCCCTAAAGAGTTTAAATGTGTCTCTACAAGACACTAATAAGTTACCTTGAAACAAAGACCAAATGGAGTACTTTTCTGATAGAGGTTTTTCCTGTTGGCGCAGAGTGGGATCAGATAGACATGGTTTACCAATACAAATGGAATCTCTCAAATCTCGAAGATGCATTCGAGGAAACCGGAGAATTGCATGGAAGAAAGTCTTATCTTTTTGTTTGTACTGAACCACAATTGGTTTTTTTTTTTTTTTTTTCCAGGGCCAATCAAAAGTCACATGTATAACTGGTGTGGTTGCTGTTATATCTTCTTTTCCACCTTCTGACAAAATTGGAATAAACCCTGTACAAAGAGAAACTGAAGAGATACTTCCAATGAAAGAAATGAAAATGGACTGGGTTCCATACGTTCCTTTAAAAAAAAAGGGGAATCTCAAGTTGAAAGACTCATATCCTGATATTTATTCTGAGGTGTTCTCAAAGAAGGGTTGGTTTAAAACACTTATGCTCTGTTTGGATGGTCGTTATCAATGGTTTCATAATGTCCAATATCGTATTGTATTAATGAATACGATGTTTGGATAAATTGTATCACTTGTTGTGAGTTAATGGGTAAATGAAATAATCAACTACGCAAAAATTACCAAATTCGCGATTACAAAAATTGAGTTTTTTCATTTACAACACCATCCAACATTATTAATTTTAAGAATAATAGAAACAAACATGGTATTAAAGTTGGACCGAGTGAAGAAGTTGAATATTGCTTACCTTATCTCTATCAGCCATTCGCAAACAATGAACTTGAAGAGAGCACATCTGCAGATTCTATTTCCAACAGAACCCCCCGTTTTTTGCAAGTTTGATTGGGAACTTGATGAACCAAAGCAAATGGCAGAAAAATTTATTGAGGCAGAGGAGTTAGCCCCAGATGTAAAATATGAATTTGTGAAATTTGTAGAGAAAGTTAATGAAGGAAAGAAGACTAAGCTAGAGACGAGAAAAGCCAGGGATAAAGCTGTTCAGGAGATGAGTGAAGTAGCGAAAGCTGCGTTTCAGAGAAAGCTGTTCAGGAGATGAGTGAAGTAGCGAAAGCTGCGTTTCAGAGCATGAAATTGTATAAATTTTATCCCATGCCCTCACCTGATGCTCCTGATGTATCTCAGGTCAAGTCTCCATTCGTAAACAGATATTATGGGAAGGCTTACAAAGTTCTCTGAATGATGGAATGATATAGCTCAACTTAGCTTGTACCTTGAAGCAAACATTTATAGTTATGGAACTATTTGAGGATGTAAAAGATCCACAGGGGTAGAATTTTAGTTTTTTTTTTTTTTTTCCTCAATGCACTCGTCTTCGCTAGCGTTGACCTCTTTTTCCTCATATTAGATACAAACAGAGGCGGCTCAACGGAGTTGGTGACCCAAAACCAAGTTGTATTACAAGGCCTATTATTAAAATTATTTCATAAAAGTCAATGCAATACAAGTCATCATAAGATACAAAAGAATTGGCTTTATTGAAAAGAAACCCAGAAAAGAAAAAAGACTAGTGAGATTGATAACATAAGTAACAATAATTATATATATATATATATATATATATATATATATATAACTAAAATTAGCTATGGACTTCGTCGCTTAGTTGCCGATAGTTAATAGAATATTTTAATAATCCGTTGATAAATAGGATTGGCGACAATTTCCTATTGCTAAATAGGATTATCGACGATTTTTTGTTGTTTAGCTACAACAATTGTCCGTCGTTAATTCCTTATTTTTCAGTATTGGCAAATAGGAACATAGAGAGAATGATCGTAAAACCAGGTCAATGGAATAAAATTGCAGACCTAAAAAGAATGGTGTCAAACTGAGGAGCAGAGTAACGTAGTAAACAAAAATTTTTTATGACAATTTCAGCAAAAGTGACAGGAATATATAAAACACTCAACAAGTTCTACAAAACACTCAGCAAAGAAACTATTACAACCAGAAACATCACATTGACAGCCTTAGAAGTAAATGCGTTGCTCTTATCGCTGCTAGGTTTACTTGCTTGGATCATGATTTTGAATTTACAGGTTCCACCGGGTGGTGATGGATCCGTGTTTGTGACAATCGAAAGGTTTGGAAACTTGCAGGCAGTAGGTAGCTGGTCGTTTTCCTGATAGTAACTGTTGAATGCATACGAAATGTTGCCACGAGCATCTAGATCCGCGCACGACGTCCCATGTCCGAGGCTGGTGCAATCAGCATGCGAACATGCATAGCCCACACTATCAGCCAGCTGAGGATCATCAAGGCTAGCCGAGGGTGACAACACGCACCACTTGCGATCCAGATAACGGACCCCACTTGCTGCTACTAAACCACCTCCGTTGTTTCCACCCAGGGAAAGAGTATACTTAGGCGTACCATCGAAGTAAAATATTCCCCAATGTCGTTCAAAGTTGCCTGGCTGGATGCTTTTCGCGTCCTCATCAATCAGACTGAACAGGTAAGCATCTATGGGGCCAGGTCTCATTGGAGTCCCCTTTCCACCTAAAATATGAGTCATGAATCCTTGGTTGAATCTTTGGGCAGCCTTTAAGTTTGCGTTGTTGTCTCCGTCCGTTGGCCATCCAATTTCCCCTATTATAATCGACATATTTGGGAATCCGTTTTTCTGCAATGCCCAAAGGAGGGTATCGTGGTTTGCATCAAACACGTTGTTGTAGATTTTCCCATTGTCATCTATGGGGCTTGAGTATCCGTCGAAGAAAGCGTAGTCAGCAGGAAAGTTGGGATCATTATATAGACTTATAAAGGGATAGATATTGACAGTAAATGCGCCTCCATTGTCATTTAAGAACTTGACAATGTTCACCATGAGATCACGGATGTCTTGGCGGAAGTCACCTGTTGAAGGTTGTGAACTTGAACTCTCGTATACATCGGCATTGAGAGGAATTGTTACTTTCACCCGATTGCCTAGACCGGCTTTTATGAGGGCTGCCTGGATGTTTTGAAGAGCTGGGAATGTTGTTGGCAGATATGTTCCGTTTAACTGAGATAGAAATGGTTCATTGCCAACTGCAACATATCTGAACAGAAAATAACTTCATTAGCAATAGATTTATTCTGTCCAATCTCCTGGTTTCATTGAACTTATAGCCATTTAAGAATTCATCTAGCATAAGGTCTACAAGAACATTCTGAATTTCTGATTGTCGAAACACAGGGTATGTGCCATCAGCTTCATATTCCTTTCATTCATTTTATTATGTTAAATGCCTACCTGTTGATACTAAAGTAAGAAGCAATTCCTACTAACAACAAGAAGGCACAGCCATTATTGAAATTGACTTTTTTTTTTTTTGGGTGGGGTACTTATTGGTTGGTGAATTTCCAAATTCCAATCCTTTAGTCCAACTTTTTTTAAGTTGTAGAAAGGATTGTGCAGATATGAGAATTTACTATATTCATTAAAAATAATTACTCATAAATAAAAAGATTGTCATTTTCGACTTAATGAAAGTTTAAGAAATAAAGAAAAGACTTTTGATATGTGTGGTCCAAAACAGACCTTAGATATTTGTGTGGCTGTAAATTATCTCATAAAGTTAAATTGTTTCTAAATATAGAAAGGGAACAATCTTTTTGAGACATACTAAAAAGGAAAGGAGGACAATCTTTTTGGGACAGAAGTTGTATCATTTATCAAACTTTTTGAATTTACTTATGTTGGGCAGCATGAAAACACACCATTTTTATACAAGGGCTGCACAAGAATAGGGCAGGTTACTTAAATTACAGCCAATAAGTTCCTCGTAGTTAACTAATCATAAATAAATACTTGAAAATCAGACAAAAAAAAATGTTCAAAAAATTTAAATATATCAGAGAAAACTGCAAAATCTAGTTACTCCAACTGTCAGGATAAGATAATCTTCAACTTAAATTTGAGACATACTATAAATGAACCAATCCTTCAGATTTCAGAAATCTCAAAAGAAACAATGAATATACTAGAAGAATATTCCCCAAATTGAATGAGACAAGAAAACAATGAGACTGCAAAATAAAGATAACAACAGCTATAAGGACTTCATTTAACACCTGACAAGTGTATACTGTATAATTTAACCTAGGATAGCGGACTAGTCATAATTTTTATCAGGTTATCATTTTTTTTTTTTTTCACCATCAGTATATATAACTTAAAAAGCCAACAATAATGAGAAGAAACTCACTTGATATCAACACTATTGGAAGAGACATATGAAGAGAGATTCTTTTCTACCCATTTCTCAGCAGCACCCAAACTGTTAGCTAAACTCCAAAGCATTTCATTTGGGATTCCAACCATGACTTCAATTCCAGAACCACTGAGTGCTTTGAAGATATCTGAATCTGCATCAAACAGCTTCACTTTCTGAATCCCATTGTCCTTCAGCATCTTCACTACTATGTTTGGTGGCAATGGATGTGTTGCTTGTGTTCCCCAGTTTGCTCCTATTCCATGCACTTTTCCCAGTACCATAAACCCCAAAATCATTGAAATCCAAAAACCAACTTTCATCCCCAAAATTCCCATCTCCCTCTTACACCAGAATCAAGAACTTGCTGAAACAAGAAAAACAGAAACTATACTTGGAATTATTTCATTCCAAAAACACCATGATCATATTTATCTCTGTTTTTTAACTTTTTTTTTTACTCCCAAACTAGCTCAAAAATCCAAAAGGGTCTTCAAGAATTGGAATTTCAAGAGGCTTAAAACTTGCTAGCAACAAGAAAGAAGAGAACTTTATCTGTTTTTGCACTTTCTTACTCCACAACTAGTTCAAGAATCTAAAAGGGTCACCGAGAGTTGGAATTTCAAGAGGGTCAAAACTTGCTAATTACAAGAAAGATGAGAACTTTATCTGTTTTTAACTTTTTACTCACAAACTAGCTCAAGAAACCAAAAGGGTCACCAAGAATTGGAACTTTAAGGGGGTCAAAACTTGCTAACAACAAGAAAGATGAGAACTTTATATGATTTGAACTTTTTTTACTCACAAACTAGCTCAAGAAACCAAAAGGGTCTTCAAGAATTGGAATTTCAAGAGTCTTAAAACCTGCTAACAACAAGAAAGATGAGAACTTTATCTGTTTTGAACTTTTTTACTCACAAACTAGCTCAAGAATCCAATAGGGTCTTCAAGAATTGGAATTTCAAGAGGCACAAAACTTGCAAACAACAAGAAAAGAGAGTAACTTTATTTGTTTTTACACTCCTATGTCACCAAAGATAGTGAAAGATTTGGAATCTAAAAGAGTTGGAAACCAAGGATAGTGAAAGATTTGGAATCTAAAAGAGTTGGAAAACTGTGGTTGAGAGGACAAAGAAAAAGGGTTTGAAAAGAGGAGTTCAAATTTTGAATTGGGAAAGAAAGATCATTTGTAGGAGAAGCTGAAAAAGATACCAAAACAGAGGAGGCAAGAAAGCATAAAAATGAAATGAAAACAGAGAAAAAAAAAAAAGGGAGTGTTCAAAAGATCAGCACTTTACATCCCAAGGAAGAAAACCAATCCTGTTGTTAATGGAATTTTTACAAATATAAAAAGTGAAGTGTATTCTAGAGCTTCTGAGTATGAGTCAGAGTCACAAATACTTGTCCAAGAAGAAGAGAAATTTGAGGATGATAGCTACATACGAGATGGTGATATATACATAATTTTCTTGGATATTTAAATATATATATATATATATCTACTCAAGTGAAGTGTATGCCTATAAGTGCGCAAGTAAAGCAAAACTTAAACTGAACTATGTTAGACTACACATGATCAGTGTTTGCTTTTGCTTTTTGAGTTTTTGTCGCAAAATAATTGTTTAAATGTCACATACTTTTTTTTTCCCTTGTCCGGTACCCTATTGGAGCCCGATTATATCCGAATTCGCGCCTCGTAGGGCTCCATTCGGGAGGCAACCGCTCCCTACCGATAATTTTTAATGTCAGAGAGCTAAAGAGCCTTTAGTTAAGAGATGGCTTTCCATCAATTCTGTACCACATCGCTCGTAGTAGTTATGTTCAATACTTTTTCTCTCCACAATTACATAAATTATTTCAATTTTCTTGCATTTGTTTTTTTTAATTTCTCACTTGGTGATCTGTACCGCCTTAGTCTTCGACTAATTTGAGTTTGCGTCGCAAAATTCCAATTTTGAGAGTAAAACGCTCTCCATTAAAGACAACTTCATTCCTACGATTCGAACTTGGAACGACCGATTTAAAACGGAGGATTACATTTACTGACTACTCTCACGATCTTTTGATGGTAAACTTTATATTCAGTTGTGCAAAAAGTTAGATGAGGTCTGCTTTTGCAATTTTGCCGCACAATAATTGCTCATTATTATGACAAAAGCAAAGGATATGACAAGTTCTATGTAAATGTTTTTTTTTTTTTTTTTTTGGAATATTAAGAAGTTACTTAAAATCTGCTTCAGTACTTCTTTATAGTGTACTATAATATTTTCTTCCAGAAATGAAAATGAGCTTTAACAAAGACCAAATCATAATTCATAACTAGTGAACCCTTGTGTCGTCACATTTAACTCTTCTTTTAGGTGGTACATTATTATAATCCTTGCTAAATATCTGTTCTTAGTCATTTCGTTTAAGATTGATAGATTAAATTCTAATTCTCTTTCCTAAATTGAATTTGACCTTTTATTGATAAGTCACCTCATAGAATTAATGCTTACATTTTTTGTTCAAATAATCTCTTAGACTGTCTATCTCATTATATCTACGTATAAAAGAATCCATCTTATCGTTCACGCCATAACCTTAACATGTATTATTGTATAAATACAAATAAGACGCTCAACCACCAAAGCTTTAACTAAAGCTTTCGACTTCAAGCCTAAAATAAAAAATTTCTTGGTAGGAAGAGAACTACTCCAAGCTTACCTGTCGTGAATATCTAAAATTATATATTTCCTATAGCTAAAATGTAAGTGTGGCTTTCTTTACCGACATTATACTTGTATAGATTGTGGTGTGTGTTTTTGTGTATATATAACCACACGTTCCGCAAATAAATGGTGAAAAAGCCTTGTCAAAGTGGTCCGCCCTTCTTTTTGAGCTGCACATTATTTAGTGTCCAATTCATCAACATGGAAAATTCTAAAATCATCTTACTTGCATATATAATATTAAAGTGCGACCTCAATTATTCTCCCAACATTTCTAATGCAACAATATTTTTCTTTTCTTTTTCTCTTTTGGAAAGAGATATTTTCTTAGTAATTGTATAAGGACATAAAAATAGAAAGAAAGAAAAAATTATGACCATTTTAAATTCCCATTTTAATGTAGTTGAGAAAAAAGATAGTACTAAAAGTTAAAGTATCTTGAGTGTTGTATGATTGATGGCAGAGAAAAAGAGGGGAAACAAGTGTGTGCATGGGGTCACAAATGGCTTTTTAGTCATCCCTTGACGCTTTAGACTTTTACCAGAGAATTAGGTTATAGGTTTACTCACTTGGAAGAAAGATTAGGTGTGAGACCTATAAATAGAACTAAAGTCTCTGGATAAAAAATAAAAAAAATTTACTTGAACTTCTAAGAAAAAATATGCATATTAACTTTTAATTTAGTATATTCTAAGATTTTTTTTTTACCCTTCTAGGAAGAAATAATAAGTCTTATAGTTGATCAAAATTATATGAGTTCCATTTTTACGGGAAACGGCTGAATGTTTGTTAAGGTTAAGTCGTATGATTTATGAAGCTAGTTTTATTATTCTTCATGCAAATATTTTATTTTCTTGAACAATAAAAGAGTAACGCCTGAGATAAGAATATTTTGAGTTGTTATTTTTTTAAGTCTTACATCAAAACATTATGATTTTTATTGCTGTATCTATTAGTAGAATAACCTATTTTAGTTGTTTGATCTAGTTGTTTTGCCATTTTTCAATTAAAAGTGTTGTACAAATATATCCACACTTTACTTTTGGTAATGCATTAATTCGAAGTCCCACACTACTTTTAGTAATGCCTTATTTACGAATATTACTTGTGAATTTGAAGTGCACTTTGGTGACTGCCTAGGGGCCTAGGGGTGTTCACGGTTTGGTTAAAAACCGATTCAAACCGAAAACCAAAACTAAACTGATTGAATAAATCGACATTTACTTAGGTTAGGTTTGGTTTGGTTTTGAATTTTTAAAAACCGATAATATTTGGTTTGGTTTTGGTTTTACTAAAAGCAAACCGAAGAAAAAACCAAACCGAACTGACATATTTTATACATAATTTTTATAATTATAGATATACAATATATTAATTTTTATAAATACTTTAAATAATTTATATAATTTTTAAGCAAAAATTTATTTTATCTCTAATAGGCTAATGAACTTTATACCTTAAGCCGATTTTAAAAAAGAAATCCATGAATTCAAACTCATTTATTCAAAGAAACAATTATATGAGATTTACCTAGATTTTTTTTTTAATTTCTTATAAATTTTATTCAATTAATTTAAATCATAAATCTTAAGACATTTTCTCCATAATGCAAGAAACTATAGCTACCACAATAAAAGGGTAATAATGGATTATAAGTTGGAAAATGATAGAAAATTCTCTCCTAATTGTAGGAAAAAACATGAAAGAGAGAAATACCGTTAATTTTCTTAAAAACCGACCCATACCGACTACAACCAAACCGATGGATGCGTATTATATTTGGTTTGGTTTGGTTTTAATAATTTTAAAACCAACTAGATTGGTTTGGTTTTGATTTTAACCCAAAATCGACCCAAACCGACCCATGAACACCCTAGCTTAGGGCTATTGAACCCTAAAGTTCGTTAACGAAAAAAATGACTTCCCCTTGGTAGATTACTAGATTAAAACAAATTCACGTAGATTACGATAAGATTAGAAGAAAAGAAACTTTTTACCATATAAAAAGGGGGGATTTTGTTTAAAGCTAATGAACAGAAGTTCCTAATTTATTGTCTTTGGTTTCCCTTTTGGTTATCATTGTGGGTGTATAAAATAAAAAATAAAATAGTCAAAAGGTTAAAGGTGAGAGGTCCTTATTGGCTTATTGTTTAATCATATATTAAGATTTTTTTTTTCATCAATCATATATTAAGATAGAGAAAATAGTCAGATGCCCCTCAACGTTTGATCGCTTTAATTATGACGCACCCAATCTTTGCGGGCGCTCTATTACCCCCTGAGCATTTTAAAAGTGGAATAATTTACCCCTGAATGCTGAGGTGGCAAAGAAAGTGCATTTCACTCTCTCAAAGAGATTGACACACAAAAATAGTTTATAAAAACTGTATTTTTATTTAATTTTCTGATTTGTTTATATCTTTCTCTTTCTTTTTCATTTTCTTTCTCTTCTTTCTTCTTCTCTTCAACAGGTCACCGGATTTTGGTTACCGGAAAAATTTCCACCGGCAAACTCCACTTTTTCTCATAACAACAAATTAGATCAAAACGACCCATCAATCTAAATGCCAACATTAAATAAAATAAGAATCAAATCAAGAATTTAGCTAGATAAGAAAACTTAATATCATGAACACCCATAACAAACCTGCAAATTTGAGTAAAACTAGACGAATCTCTACACTAATTGCTATAAGACAGATCAGATCTTGAAGTAAGGAAGGAAATTGTGACATGAAAAAGAAATTAAAAAAAAATGGAATAATTTGGCAACCTCCGCCATCTCCCTCTTCAACTCCGACGACTTTCTTTTTTCTTTTTTTAATTTAAGCTAGTGCAAAGTTTTCTCAATGAACCAATACTTTGTCTATTGATTTTTGGTAGCCTTTGATTATTGGGTTTCTATTTTTCTTCAATTTGGAGCTCTAAAATTGTTTAATGGTGGAAAAATGGTGGAAGTATGTTAGAAAGAAGAACAATTAGGGAAAATGGGTTTCTATTTTTCTTCAATTTGGAGCTCTAAAATTGAAAAATAGTGGAAACATGGTGGATGTATGTTAGAAAGAAGAACAATTAGGGAAAAATTAGTAAAAAAATGGATTTAAATGAAAAATACACGTGTTAAATGCTGGTTAGCGCGTATGTTTCACTGCATACTTCAAATCTAGGCATAGCGTTTCGGGGGGGGGGGGGCAAATTATTCCGCTTGTAAAATGATCAGGGGGTAATAAGACGCCAGCAAAGGTTCGATGCGTCATAATTAAACCAGCCAAACATTGAGTTGGATGCGTCATAATTAAACCAGTCAAACATTGAGGGGGGCATCTGACTATTTTCTATATTAAGATATGAAAATATATTTGAAGGTTGCTTAATTAGATGAACTTTAGAGTTCAACATATCCTAGCCCTAGGCAGTCACCAAAGTGCACTTCAAATTCACAAGTAATATTCGTAATAATGCTTACTAAAAGTAGTGTGGGACTTCGAATTAATGCATTACCAAAAGTAAAGTGTGGATATATTTCCACAACACTTTTAATTGAAAAAGTGGCAAAACAAATAGATCAAACAACTAAAATAGGATATTCTACTAATAGATACAGCAATAAAAAACATAATGTTTGATTTAAGACTAAAAAAGTAACAACTCGAAATATTCTTATCTCGGGCGGTACTTTTTTTTTTTTTTTTCGTTTTATTTTCTTGAGTTCAATACCTACGATACAAACTATCTAAAAATTAATATGAAACTGGAAATTAGTATATACCGATGTGCGAGAGAGCATGAGAGAGACATTCTAAGACCTTTTCTTTTGTTAATTCTAAAAAGTTAAATTTACTCTTGAAATATTTAATTTATCTTATCCTATAATTTGTCAATCCATTTATGAGAGTTCTCATTGTTATTTTTCATCTTAAATGTGCTTCTTCTATTAACATCGTCTATTTGACTCTAGCATTTGCCATGATGGAATCATAATAAAAAGAAATTAAATTACTCCTAAAACGATCAAATTGGTTTAAATATACATTTTTCAGTAAGTAATTAGAAGTATGCTGCTGAAAAATTAAAAATATCAAATTTATAGGGATAAGAAGACTGACTTGCGCATGGTGTTTGTTGACCTAGAGAAGGCTTACGGCAAAGTCCCAAGGGAGGTGCTGTGGAGATGTCTGGAAGCTAGAGGTGTTCCATGAAGAGCTTACATTAGAGTGATTAAGGACATGTATGATGGAGCCAAGACCCGGGTGATGACAGTTGGAGGTGACTCAGAACATTTTCCAGTCACGATCGGCCTACATCAGGGGTCCGCTCTTAGCCCGTTTTTGTTTACTCTGGTAATGGACACACTGACAAGCCACATTCAAGGAGAGGTGTCGTGGTGCATGTTGTTTGCAGATGACATTGTGCTTATTGACGAGTCGCAGAGCGGTGTTAACTCGAGACTGGAGGTTTGGAGACAGACCCTGGATCGGAGTCGAAAGCTTTCAAGTTGAGCAGGACTAAGACAGAGTACTTAGAGTGCAAGTTCAGTGATGTGATTCAGATAGAGGACGAGGACATGTAGCTAGATACTCAGGTCATCCCGAAGAAAGAAAGTTTCAAGTACCTGGAGTCAATCATCCAAGGGAATGGCGAGATTGAGGACAATGTCACACATCGTATTGGAGCGGGATGGATGAAAAGGAAGCTCGCATCGGGGGTGTTGTGCTATAAAAAGGTGCCGCCCATACTAAAGGGAAAGTTCTACAAAGTGGTGGTTAGACAGACTATATTGTATGGGACGGAATGCTGGCCAGTTAAAAAAGCCCATGTCCAGAAAATGAAGGTAGCAGAGAGGCGGATGCAAAGATAGATGTGCGGGCATACCGGGAGAGATAGGATTCGGAATGAAGTGATTCGGGACAAGGTGGGTGTGGCCCCAGTGGTGGATAAGATGCGGGAAGGGAGGTTGAGATGGTTCGGCCATGTGTAGTGGAGATGCGTAGATATGCCAGTGAGGAGGTGGGTGTAGCCCCAGTGGTGGGCCTGAAGAGAGGGAGGGGTAGGCCGAAGAAGGCCTGGGGAGAGGTGATTCGACAGGATATGGCGCTACTTCAGCTTACAGAGGACATGACCGGTGATAGGAGGGGGTGGAGGTCGAGTATCAGGGTAGAGGGCTAGTAGGGGGCCGCGAGGATTTCTTTTCCGTATTAAGAGTATTATTCTCTTTATTCACTCGCTTATTTTTTCTAGATCTCTCATATAGCATGCTTGCTTCTTTCTTTAACGTCATTTATCCTATTATATGCTGCTATTACTGCTTATTAGTATTGTTGTCTTGACACCTTATCTTGGTAAGTGCTAGAAATGACCTTCCTACCTCTCGAGGTGGAGTAAGATCCTGCGTACACTCTATCCTCTCCGTACCCCACCTCGTAAATATCTTGGGTATGTTGTTGTTGTTGTTGTACTAATTACAATCATTATGGGAAGGTGAGATGAAAAATAGCATAAGAACTTTTACAGAGATAAAAATAAGACAAGCACAAAATAAATATACCCTTACCGCTTCCATTTAGCCTAATTATGATATTAATTTGTTAATGAGAACTATATCTTGACACGTGTCATAATCCTAAAAGACCTAGACTTACCCGCTCCATATGAAGGGCATATTTGGTCCCACGTACATACTTTGAGGGCATATTTGACCCACGCGCATACTTTGAGGACATTTTGGCCCACAAAAGAATTTCAAAGGAGCAATTACACGGTGACCAAAAAAATATGAGTCTGACTTGAGAAAAATATATCATAATTTAGATCTAGAAGTTGAGAAGAAAATTAGGGGATTCGTTTATTCAGTCTAGGATGTCATTTTTAGATGAAAAATCATATAAATTAGTGTTCTTGACCGACCACAGTTTGAATTTCTCTTCCCACAAATGATTTAGGTTTTTTTTTTTTTTACACTACTTTTGCTTCTCTTTGATCGCATTTAAGATTTACAGGAAAAAACAATTAATTTGAGAGAAATTTCATCATTACAAACTTCTATTACATTGCCATGAACCAACAAGGCAACCAATTAATAAACAAATATCATAAAAGATTAAGACTTTAACGGACCAAATATACCCTCAAAGTATGCGTGTGAAAATATACCCTTCATATGGAGTATGTCTCTCAGGATTATGACACGTATCAAGATCTGGTGCTAATTGATTAACTAATCTCGTAGTTAAGTTAACCGGGGAAACTATTTAAAATAAAAATATATTTGGACCAAGTATATGACGGTAAACACAAGGACATATCTAAACCTTTTCCATAAAATACATCTCAAATATTATTGGTATTTCGACCATTTAAAAAAGAAAAAAAAAAGGGTCTTCGACAAGTTCGAGGTCCTCTAAATAGAATGTGGACAACCTTCTTTCCCACGTTGGCTCAGAATTCCGTTAAGAGTAAAGCTCTTCGGACATTTCAATGAAAAAAATTGGACCCTTCATCTCTTATCATTTTCCACATTATACGCTGATATAGAGTGGCAACTCCATGTTTTAAAGCGTTGAATATATAATCTGTGCTAATTATATATTTTGCAGATAAGGTGAAACAGTAATCTCACGTCTTATCTTTTTGGCTCTAAATCATCCCCACTTCGTCAAAATTTAACTCTTTTCAGTCTGGTTTCGTGTTAATCTTAGTACATGCATGCAACAAAAAAAAAGTACAGTTTTGGATCTTTACTATTTTAGAATTAAATCCTTCATGCAAAAAGAAAATATGTTCCTATAAAGTTCTGCCCGTGTTAGCAGTGCCGGAGCCACTCATGGCCAAGGTGGTCACCTGCACACCCTTGGCTGGAAAATGATACTAGTATATGGATTAGATATTATAGTTAACTGGATATAAATTAAATTTTGAACACCCTTAAAATAGTTGAGATAAATAGCTTAGAGGTAAAGGGTGTTCAATTTTACCTAAAAGTCACGGTTTAAAGCTTGCGTCAAACGCTAGTGATCTTCATTCTTTAAAAGAAAACATACAAATAATGTCTGAAGCTGTTTGGTTGATTTGTATTTGCACTTATTTTCTTCCATGTTCCGACTAAACTTTTTTGTATTTGAGTTATGATTTGCATTTGGTTTATTCCTATGTTGGTTTGGAGTTACGTTATCATTTTTGTCGTTCTTTCTTAGTCTTTCTTCTTTCCTTCCTATTTCCTAGAAAAGAAGAAGACGTATTGTTAAAAAGAAGACAACGAGATCTAATAGCAAGTTAGCTACCACTTATTTTATTCTCTTTTCTTTTTAAATTGCTTTTGTGAACATTATATTATTCAACTTTGTTCTCTTTCTTTTTTTTTTTTTTCAAAGAAAATTAATTAGTCGTTATCTCTCACTTTGTAACATTCTCGGAATGCCCCTTATTGTTCTCCACTTGTGGGATTACGTACATTGGGTATGTTGTTGTTTGTTGTTCTTTGTCATTTGATACTGTAATCACCGTAAGAGTTTTCTAGCAATGAAATTTATCAAGAATAACTTGCAAAATCAAATGAACCATAAATTTTTAGGCGGGTGTGCAGTGATGATGCATGTTAAAAAAAATTTGTTGCACTCATTCATCTGGAAAAAATTATATACTCTTCAACATTTGAACAACCTTACCAGAATTTCTGGCTCCGCCACTGCGTGTTAGATCATGTTTTAGTTTCAATGTGTTTCTCTTTTTTAATGATATATTGTTTGTCCAGTAGAATCTTTCTGTTCAATTTTCTAAAAGTTTATTTTGGATTTGGTAATTTTAGAAGTTTGGAGGTACAATGGCCATGAGTGTGAAGCATATGTCCATTATTATAGTAACTCTTGGTGTCATATCCTTTATATTTGGGGTTGTTGCTGAGAACAACAAGGTTAGTTGATGATACTACTGGATTTTGAATACTTTTGTTAACAATTTACTTACCTTGTACACGTTCTGCCTTTAATTTCTGTTGAATTTAGTACAATCTGAAAGGGTGATTCCTTTTTTCTTTCTCCATTTTAAGCATTCTAAGGTGGATTCAATTCTTGCATATGGTGAACTAGGACATAGGCCAGACCTAGCAACTTAGCATATGCATAGTTTGTTTCATGGCACTATTGTGTGCTAAAACTATTCTGTTTATTTGTTGAGGTGTTGAATTTTGGGTATCGCTAATATCTAGTGCTAACTACCGATTTGGGTGTCGCTAAAACATAGTGCTAACTACCCTACTTGACTTTTCAAAACTAAACAGAATCAGGAATTGAATAGAGTCTTGTCCTTGAAACACAATCTGCCCTTGTTGTGCTCTCTTACTTATAGCTTGTTTGACCACGCTTTCAAAATCTGCTTATTTTGAAAAACGCTTTTGGAGTGTAGCAGTTTGTGTTTGACTAAGTAATCTGAAAAACACTTTGGCCACTATTAGAGAAGCAATTTGTACTTGCCCTAGATTCAATAAGGGCTTCTAGGGACAAGCTATTTTTTTAGCTTATGAAAAACTGTTCTGAAAACCAGACTGACTACATAAGGGCCTATGGGCTGGAAGCAGTGAATGAGAGTTTTATTTGGGAACCGGTCCCAATTATCAGTTGGTTAAATAAGACGTGGGGTTAGACAAAAGAGGTTATGCATATTGTTGAGAAAAGTCTGTATTCCCTCATCCCCATTTCTCTGAGTTCTGCTTTCTCATCTCCTTCTGATTATACCTCCATTGTTTCTTCAATTGTTGTTCTTCATTCTGTTAGTATTTCATATATAATCGTTCAGTGGTTATAATCAGGGAAGTATGCAACCTTAAAGGTGGGGGTTCAATCGAACCTCTAACTTTTGATGCGGAACATAAATTTATGTGCACAAATTTATTAAAATTATAATAAATAGTAGATATGAACCCATAATTTATTAAAATATAATATAATGGGTTTAACTAAGAATCTTAAAAGGTTCAACCCCTTAAGTTTAAATCCTAGATCCGCATCTGGTTATAATATACATCAGTGTTTGTATCGTGAATTTGGAGTTGTTACAAACACAACTTCTGCTATTGCTCAAGAGCGCTTATTTTCCCCTAAAAGCTTGCTCAAACACCTCAACCCTCTAAAATAAGTTTTTTTAAAAAAAAAAACGAAAAATAAACATTTTTGCCTTCCGGGGAAACTTGGCCAAACATGCTATTAGAATTTAGGTTATACTTTTTCCCGTTTGGCCATAGCAGTTAACTGCTAAGTTTTTATGTAGGTGCTTGATGTTTCTCAATTTCATCTATCCAAAACAATGGAGTGATTATCATTTTATCAGTGGAGAGTAAGATTGCTATGGCCCTAGAGTCTAAATGCATGCAGAGCTAGATGACATTTTCTTGGAGGTTTTCTGTACATAAATTTCTAAAGGGACCTAAACTGATAACCATAAAATAAGCCAGAAGACTAGTATAATAGTATGGAAATTTTTTTCCTTTCACTTCCCTATTTGTGGTCTGTTAGACAGTTGCAATATTTTTCCGAGTAATATAACACGTCAAGACTTTGTATATTGCAAAGAACGATACACGGAAGCATATAAATGCTTTACCTTCTAAATTTCGTTAGAAACATGGCGAATAGATATTTTCTAAGTATGTCCCATTTTCTGTTATTTTTCCGTGTAATCTTGGATTTACTTAGTGTTCTTTTGTTGCAGCCTGCTATTAGTAAAATAGTGCATACATATATATATACAATGCATAATGAGCCAATGAAGTACAACGGCCTTTCGGAGTGACATAAGGTCGGTAACCTCCGAAACAATTTATGGAACCCGTATCGAATCAAAGAAATAATTAAATGACGATAAACATGATAATGTTTCAAGAATCAATCAAATAATTAAGGCTTTAAGATTTGAAACACATAGCATAAGAATGGAGTGAATTTATTATGGAACGCTCATGTTCATGTTCTAGTTGGATTCGTGCCAAAGAAAGAGAAAAGCGAACACCTTACATATCTTATTCGCCAAGCCACCACTTAAAGGAATCCATTACTTCGATGCCTGCCCTTCACCCGAACCTATATATATTGAGAAATATATCTTTAATCATACTTCCATCATATTTCCAGCAACTTATATGCACTAATTATCAAAGATTAATTTGGTTTACGAAAACTTGGGCAGCATCTCTCCTATATCATCTACTTCCTCCAAATACCAAAACAACTCCCAAACAATACCAACAACATCAACAACAATATCCTCAATATTCTACAAGATAAATATGTACAATTCTATCCAAAAACCCCTTCAAACTTCAATCCATAAGCCAACAACACCAACACAATAATTATAACTCTTATTCTTATAAATATTCCTAAATCAATATTAATAAAGAGAGATTCACACCTTACCTTTGCTAGAATAGGAAGACCTTCAATATTTACTTTGAATCCAAGCCAACTCCAATGCAAAACGAAACTATAATTGCGGTTATACGCTATCTGGACCCCGATTAATACTCCATCACTCAAAATTACTCAAAATCCTCACTTTTGTATTGTATATGAGCTCTCATATGTTGCTGAGCTTTCTAGAATATTTTAGGAGATTATGATGGAGAAAAATAGGGTTTTTAACCCTTTTATAGTGGATAAGAGTCGGTTGGCACTGTAGCACTGTAGCAGCGCGCCTTGCTCTGCCCGCCTAACTTGTAACGTCCATAATTCTCTACTCCGACGTCGTATCGACGAGCGGTTTATTGCGTTGGAAACTAGACTTCATGAACTTCAATTTAGGCTTTTGCTTTGCTTCAAAACTCCTCATTTACTAAAAGATATTCTTTCTCAAAGTTGGACAAAAATTGCCCCTCATATTTTCCATAAAATCCGACAAACTTAATTTCCTTGATACACTTGCCCTCCAATTCTTCCGTAGCTTATTATATGAACTTAAACTCTCGTAACCATGAGATAGGTGCATATAATCTCACATATCCTAGGAAGTCCTCCAGGTCTACACTCAAAACAACTAATGCCTAATAGATTTCACGTACAAAACTACGAGGTGTAACATTCTCTCCCCCTTAAAAAACATTCGTCCTCGAATGTTGGAATACCCGAGGGTTAATCAAACTTTCACGGAACGTTAGTAAAGTATCTCTTGTGATTGGAGCACCACTAATCTCCTACATGTCACAAGTCCTAATCGCAAGCCCTACATGATACGGTAATCAATGACACGCAGTCATGCAATGATTAGAATAATATTTCTCATCTTATTGACTCTCAAGGGTTGGGGTATGACTTTTACCTTGTGGGTGATTTGCGGAGAAGGCAGAATCTTGCAAGACTTCTTCTGGGACGGTATTAGCTGGGGCAGGGAATAAATAAGGGTACTTGGACTTCATTTCTGCTTCAGTTTCCCACGTCATCTCTTCCCTGTCTTTACTCCTCCATAGAACCTTTACTGAGCCACATCTTTATTTCTTCCCGTGTTAGATCATGTTCTAGTTTCAATGTGTTTCTCTTTTTTAATTGATATATTGTTTTTCCAGTAGAATCTTTCTGTTCAATTTCCTAAAAGCTGGGTTTTTTGGATTTTTAGGTGGTAATTGCAAGTTTGGAAGTACAATGGCTATGAGTATGAAGCATATGTCCATTATTATAGCAACTCTTGGTGTCATATCCTTTATATTTGGCGTTGTTGCTGAGAACAAGAAGGTTAGTTGATGATACCCCTCATTTTTTCTATTCAATTTCTGTGAAATTGACAATCTGAAAGTGAGGTTCTTTTTTTTTTTTCGTTTTTAAGGGAGTAGATTCATTCTAAGGCGGATTCAATTCTTGCATATGGTGAACAAGGACATATGCCAGACCTAGCAACTTAGCATATGCATAGTTTGTTTCATGGCACGATTGTGTGCTTAAACTATCTGTTTATTTGTTAAGGTGTTGAATTTTGAGTATCGCTAATGTCTAGTGCTAACTACCGATTCGGGTATCGCTAAAACGTAGTGCTAACTACCCTACTGGACTGACTTTTCAAAACTAAAAAGAATCAGGAATTGAATAGAGTCTTGTCCTTGAAAACCCAATCTGCCCTTGTTGTGCTTTCTTACTAATAGCCTGTTTGACCACACTTTCAAAATCTGCTTATTTTGAAAAGTGCTTTTGGAGAGTATTAGGTTGTGTTTGACTAATTAATTTGAAAAATACTTTTGCCAAGCAATTTGTACTTGCCCAGATTCAAAAAGTGCATCTAGGGACAAGCTATTTTTTTAGCTTATGAAAAAACAAACTTCTGTTACTGCTCAGAAGTGTTTATTTTCCCCTAAAAGCTTGCTCAAACACCTCAACTCTCTAAAATAAGTACTTAATTTTGGGAAAAAAAAACTTTTTTGCCTTCAGGGAAGCTTGGCCAAACACGCTGTTAGATTTTCAACATTGGTTATACTTATTCCCGTTTGGCCATAGCAGTTAACTGGGAGGTTTTTATGGATGTGCTTGATGTTTCTCAATTTCATCTATTCAGAAGAATGGAGTGATTATCGTTCTATCAGTGGAGAGAAAGATTGCTATGGCCCTAGAGTCTAGCTGCATGCAGAGCTAGATGACATTTTCTTGGAGGTTTTCCCTTAAATTTCTAAAGGGGACCTATAATAATAACCATAAGATAAGCGTGAAGAACTAGTATAAAAGTTTGGAAACTTTTTTTTTTTTTTTTTTTTCACTTCCCTATTTGTGGTCTGTTAGACAGTGACAATATTTTTCTGAGTAATATAACACTACAAGACTTCGTATGTTGCAAAGAACTACACATGGAAGCATATAAACGCTTTACCTTCTAAATTTCGTTAGAAGCATGGCAACAAGATATTTTCTAAGTATGTCCCATTTCTGTTATTTTTCCTTGTGTCATTTTGGATTTACTTAGTGTTCTTTTGTTGCAGCCTGCAGCTGGAACCGCAATACCAGGAAAAGGGGCTGTTATTTGTAAATATCGATCTGATCCAACTGTTGCCCTAGGCTTTTTGTCTGTTATCTTTCTTGCTGCATCTGCTGTGGCTGGCTTCTCGTCTTTGTTTTACCCATATAAAGGGAAATAAATTCCTCAGGCTGTTCTGCTGAGAAGCACTACTTTTGTTGTATTCCTCAATGTTGCTCTGTAAGTATATTTCACTTCTCTACTATTTCGTGTGTGATATATACGAACTAAATAGATAGCCTATCCCTTTTGCTATTTTCACGTACTTCAGGATAGTTTACATGCCAACTAAATTTCAGAGGGCAACTTTGAGCTGATGTTGCGTCTATTAACATCGACTTGCAAGATGATTTAACCGGCTGGAAATCTCAATGGATGAATAAGATGGAAATACACAACTTTTATTACATATGTGAGCGTGAAGATGCTCTAGGAAATCACCTGGAACAAAATGCAGAGAAAGCTTTTTGACAATTAGTTTTAAGACGACTGGGACGGCATATGAGATGCTTATTATTCCCCTAAAAGATAGAAGTTCATTAGTTACCCCGAATAGAAAAGAAGAAGGCAATAGAAGTTTATTAATGATGAGAAACCCCTGCTACCTAAATAATCCCATAAATCCAAATAAAGTAGAGACTTCAAAGCTTGACTAACAAGTGAGGAAGTTGACTTTGAGAAAGAAAAGGACCTCTGCTAAAGATAATCAGGGATAGAAAGCACTTCTAATGACTATTAATTTTGACCTGAATATTCTGAAGTTAGTGTATGATGCTAATCTGTAGTCAGATAATGCGTGAAACAAAGTTATGGATGGAAAAACTGGTAGTGTGACGATGGTCTTGCAAATCTATCTGACAGCAAACTACTCAAAGCCTTTAAGCAGCATGTTAGTTGAGAAAAAAAAAAAAGAGATTGAACTTTCTAAATTTCTTGTGTTTTTATGGTGTCTTGCAAAGACAGTTTACTTTAGTTTCCTAAGGTTTAAATATATTAAGGCTTGAGAACAAAGACATAGATGTCATGTATCATATATATCCTTACATGAATATCTCATTTTATATTTCTGTGTCTCAGTCGCCTCGCATTAGCTCTTTAGTGATTTTGATGTCCACTGGTAAATGGACTATTCCCACTATATCCACATTGCTTTTTGGAGGGAGGGCGAGCGGAAGAAGAAATTCTAGTCATTTTCGTTTACCTTATTTCAATTCTGTTTATCTTATTTTGCTTTGACTCGTTTGGTTTTGATCTTCTGCTGGTAAATCAAAGGGGTACAACTGGTTTAGCGGCAGCACTGTTGTTGTGGCCTACAATCAGTGAGCAACTTCATATCACGCGGAACATACACCACAATTTGCAAACAGAATGCCCAACTGCCAAGACTGGTCTTCTTGGTGGCGGTGCCTTTTTGTCTCTTGATTCTGCCCTCTTCTGGTTGGTTTGCTTGATGCTAGCTAATAATGCTCGGGAGGATTACTTTGAAGAAACAGAAGATTTTAAAGGCGGGCCAGCAGTAAACTATGAACCAGATGTGGTTATCAAGAGTGCCTAAGCTATATTCTAGTTGAGTTAGAAAAAATGTCTTTTACTTGTTTCATTCTGATGTTGCCACAATCAGGTGGTAGCATGCCTTGCGCTAAAACTTGTTTGTTGCATTTCTATATACATTTGAAATGGTATTATGGATTCGTCTTGCATCTTATTCTGTGTGGATATTTATCCCCATAAGGCTTTAATTTCGTTAAAACTTTACAAACAAGTATTTTGGTTATGTATCAATATATTGAGCCTTTAAGACCAAATTGTTGAAAATCGTCAGGCACAACCTTGAATTTTATTATTTCTGTCACACTTCTCAAAATTCACTTCTTACTTGCTTGAGCACTTCTTACTCTCTTGTTTACAACACAAATGGCCACCTCTATTTTTCAGTGGAGATAGAATGATCTAATGAGAGAGATATTTACAAACTTTCTCGAGAATATTCCTATTATTAGGGCGGAGCTAGCATGGTAGTCGGGGGTGCGGCCGAACCCAGTAATTTTGGTCTAAACCCCGTATTTGTCTTGAGAAATTCATTGAATATGTATAATTGTTAATTTAGAACCCTGTAACTTAAACGAATTAGAATCCCGAACCCACAAGCTTCAAATCCTGGCTCCGCCTCTATTCCTATATATCTTTGTCTAGAATCACTCTAGAATGAGAATTCTAGAGTGCTCCTCCCAATTCTCTACAACTCTAACTATTTTAGATTCTTCATGAAATATCTTAGATATTAATTAAGTTGGTGATGAATTCTTAACACAAATTCTTCGCAATTTGAAGTTGGATCGGGATGGTATTATAAAAACATTTTTGCGCACACGTTAAACTAATTACTCAAACATAATACTAACATTTTTCATAATATAGTATAACAAATTAGAACAATAGGACTTATCCAGCCGACCCATCCCCATTCGCAACTTTTGCCGCCGTCTTAACTTCATCATCCTCTACTCAGTTCATGGAGTGGTTATGGTGGTTTGAAGGTGGAATAAATGTATGTCTAGTATATGTTACTATATATCCTATGTATCACACTATACATGTGGTATACACACAACATACGAGTACACACGACGACAAGTGTGTATATCACTATATATTTTGTGTATGTCTATGTGTATTACAATATGTCATGCATATGTCAATTGTATACATTGACATACACATGACATACAAATATATGATAATATACAAGTGTACATGGAGAGAAGAAGTTGTCGAAGCCATCAGTGAGAAATCCCCAACAACAACCAAAAAAAAAAAAAAAAGTACTTTCTTGAAGAAAAAACAACAAAAAAAAGCGAAAAAGCTATAGGAGAGAAGCTCCAGGATTTTCCGGTGAAGCAACGATGAAGCAGCGGCAGCGGCAGATGGCAGGTGGATTGGGACATAGGCCGCTAGGATTTGTGTAAAAGATAAGACAAAATCCCTAATTTGTAGGATTTATTGGAGGTTGTATATGTTTTGTAAAGTTTTTGTTGCTATTTTCTAAAAGTGAAATAATATTGGTAGTTATGGTAAACATGAATTTATTTTCATACATTTCTATAAAAACTCTTATTTAAGTCTATTTACATATTGGAAAAATGAGGCGGTTTGACGCTATATATATATATATATATATATATATATATATAGTTTTTAACAATAGAATAATCCACAGAATCCTCTAGTACAATGTTCACACTGTAGAATAATTCACAACAAACTTCAGAAAAATTACTCTTAATTTTGATATATGTATGAAACTTCAGATATTGGTAATAAAAACTTCAAAAGAAGTTTGTCCTTGAGAAGCAAAACTTCTGGCGGAGTTTGTCGAAAATTTGCTTGCACAAAAAATATGCCAAACCTCAAGCAACTTGTCTAAAAAGTTGATTATGAAGTTGCTAAACTTGCAAAAATTTGTCCACTGTGGCTATAACTTAAACAGGGTGCCGAAATCGGCTATCTGTGCACTTCCCCCACAAAAACAATCGCCTACATTTTAGACCAAAAAACAGTTTTCATGCAGAATCCTTATTAGATTGCCAAAAAAAATACCAAACAAAAGAATCCTTATTATTATTATCAACAATTAAATCTCGAGAAAGGGTTATCAACACGCCTAATAGTGATTTTGAAGGAAATTGACAATTAGTAAAATTTCAACTTATAGACCCATACGGCCAGAGATTGCTAGTAAACTTCATGAAATTAAATGTTCTCCTGAGCTATGTAAAATATCATGAAATTCACTAGCAATATCGGGCAAAAAAATATCGGTCTATATGTTGAAATTTTGCTATTTTCCAAGTATCAATCAACAATAGCTTCTGAATCAGGACTACCACTCCAAGAACATAATAAGTACAATGCTTCCTTTCAAGGGTTCGTTAATTGTGCAGGATGGAAACCTTTCTAGTATTAACTTTGAATAATGCTCGGCGCCGGAGATGGACTATATATCAGCATCACCACACTTGAAAGCCCTTTCAAGTATATATGGTGATGATGCTGATATTTAGTCCATCTAGGCGTCAAGCAGTACTCAGAGTTAATATCAAAAAGATTGCCGTCCCGCACAAGTTACTCCCCATATTAGTATCAAGAGAGTCCCTGAAAAGCTTTTTTTTTTTTCTTAAAGAGAAGATGTGAACCAAATGGCTTGACTTCATCTCTGTTTATAGTGCTAACATTAGTACTATATATTTGTTTGAGGTGGAGATGAAATTAATGCACTATACTGCTTGAGGCCTTTAGGAAGAAAATGTACTTCAATAAAACAAGTTCAATGACTGTGCGTGAAGACGTCTCGTAGTTATAGCGGTGAAAAATAAATTGCAAACTATGTCATATTAAATGGCACATGTCATGTTGGAGTAACTTTTTAATTCCTAATAAATGACTTCACAAATAATATTTGAAAATTACAATTGTAAAAAGTAGTGCACATGTCATATGGCAATAATTCATGTAATCATAAAAGGAAATCAGTTGCTAATGTAAAGCCCGTAAATTCCTGAATTTTTAATTTTGGTAATAACTTGTGTGATGACATCAATTTAATGATTAGTTAAAATGGATAGCTTCTTACTTTTAAAAAAAATTGGCTTGAAAAATTCCTATGGTAGCAATATTTATCGGAAATATCACCTGGATTCGTTGATTGACTTTGTAGAGAAATGATAGTAATAGTTAGGGTCCGGAGCCAAAAGGGTATAAAAATACACGGTATAAACTAAAAGGGGGCGGCAAAAATTTTACATACCAAAAGGGGTATAACGTGGGCTGATCCACGTTATACCCCAATTTTTTTTTTTCAATTGTCAGAATCTTGAACCGAAATAAAAAAAAAAAAAAAAATTTAGTAAAACGTGGAGGGATCCACATTTTACAAATTATATTTGTAAAACGTGGATCCCTCCACGTTTTACAAATCATTAATTTTTTCACACACCGTTTAGGGTTTTGTTTGACGTTACCTCTATTTAAATCATATTCGGCTATGTTTTTAACAAAAAAAATTATTGATTTTTTTAATTTTTAAAGCATATAGTTAATTTTAGTGAATAACTCAATAAATATTTTAACACATATAATAATTAAATATGTGTTATATATGCAAACGTAAAAAAAAATAAAATATAAGTTAAATAAACGTCACACATTAACTAAGTAATAAATGTTAAATTACATGATAACTATTAAACGGCACAAGACATGTTATATATTCTTGGAAGATTACATAAGGAAACAACAATCGTACAAGTTAAGAAAAAACATAAAAACTAACAAGCAACAATAACTACTGATTACATTGGGGGGCCGATTCTTGTTATGGCTTTGTTTGCTTGCACGTACTACACTTTCTAGCCATACGAGCAGGAGCTATATCCATTTCATTCCTCCTTCTAGTTGTAGTCCGCGTTCTCGAAGTTCACTCGTATTCAGTGTTTGCAATTAAACTGAAGGGAGAAGGTGGCCAATATGCCTCATCACCCAACGGTGAAAAATTTCCACTGTACGTTTGCTTGTAAAACCTGCAACTATAGTACTTGCTAACATAGTCCTTTGGTTGAATTCCGCGGATATCACAAAATTTAATTGCACGTGAACATGGCATATGGTAGTTTCTCCACTTCCCACACGAACACTTTTTCCTTCGGCAGAGACTTTATGGATATTTCCGCCCTTACCGTCGTGTGCAAATGTCGAATCTCAAAGACCCCTTCAGCTTGCATTGTATTCTTGCATGTCGCATGCTTTAGGGACCTCTCCCGTATTCATCAAACTTCTTTTCAACAAATACAAGCGGCCAAAACTTTTTATCCGCAATCAACAAATCAGCAAGGGTGCTTCTCTCAACAAACCGATCAACAAAATTTTTAAACGTATAACGGACCATGGCAGTAATGGGCAGTCCACGAGCTTTCTTCAATAAACCGTTGTAAGACTCGGAGACATTCGTTGTCATAGCCCCCCACCTATGACCGTTGTCCTTATGCAATGTCCATTTCTCCTCCGGAAGAGATTTTAACCACGTATACGCTGGAGGTGACATTGTTTTGATTTGTTCCATCCTCATTTTATATTTCTTCTTCGGTGCTCGTAGCCGCCAACCACATTAGGTTCTCAAGGTCACCGTTGAGGAACTTTTTATTGAAGTTGCTTTTCAAATGCCGAACGCAAAACCTATGGTGTGTGGATGGTGGTTGTAACCAATCATGTGTTTGGACACATTGCAAGATGCCCCGATGACGGTCGAAATAAGTCCAATTCCTTGTCTCTCACGAACAATATGTCTCCACAATAACACAAGGAACCACGTCCAAGACTCAAAGCTCTCACGTGCAACAATAGCATATGCAAGTGGAAAAATGTTATTGTTCGCATCAATTCCAACGAAATTAGCGCTTTCATCTCATACTTACCGTACAGATGAGTACCGTCTATTGAGATGACAGGCCTGCAACTTTTGAATCCATCGATGCTTGATTTATAAGCCCAGAAACGAAACTTGAAGATGTGTTCACCTTGCATTGTAGTTGATTCGTGCTCCCACTCAACAACGGTCCCCGGATTCAAATATTTTAAGGCAGCCATGTATCGGGGCAATGTCTTGAAAGAGGTTTCAAAATCACCAAATACCATTTCAATAGCTTTCTTACGCCCTTTTGTGCTTTTCTATAACTAGGAGTAAACAAATGCAATCCTTTTATTTTTTCCCCGAACCGACTTAATACCGATGTATGGATCGACCATAATATATGGTATCAACGTAGTAGCAATTAGGTGATCGTTCAAATTGAAATGATCCTTTCTGTAATCATCCGTGAGACAACTGTGGTGGAGATCCGCTTTGCCTGCCTTCCACATACCACTTGAAATTTCTCTAAAACGGATCATCCACTCACATCCCAACATATGACGCTTGCAAATAACCCTCCAAAATTTACCTTTGACCGATCACAAATGAACTCTTTCTTTTCTTTCGTACAATATTGTCTCACCGCGCCTTTCATTTCCTTCTTGTTCTGAAATAACATACCTAATTGCATAATACAAGGAAAATTATCAACCCCGTAAAAATGGGCCAACAAATAAAAAGAATATTCATCGCCACCATACTAACCTGATCTGATAAATTCAGGTTTTTTACAATCCCACAAGGTGATCGAATCGGACCGTCATCTCTCATGAAAGCAAAATCATCCGGCCTTCTTCTCGTGTTATCCAAATACGGAATCGCATTAGAATGGTAGCTAACGTTACCATCACTTCGAGCAGTAATGTCTTCATAAGAATGACCATCATCATCAGATGAGTGATCATCGTCTGTTTCTGTGTGATCTAATGGGATATCACTATCTGACTCACCGGAGTGATCATTAGCTACATCATTATTGCTAACAATTTGTGTGAGCTGAGTTAATACGGGATTTTCTTCAAAATCGTTACACCTACAAACATAGAAAAATTCAAGGGGTTCAAATCTCAGAAACAACTAGTTAGAAGTCTCCTAGTTTAAGCGAAAAAAACATCGTTATATTTACCTTTCTGTAAATGACTCTACTTGAGTAGGGCGATATCGAACTATACTCCCGCCACCTAATTCACTTGAATGCGAGCACTACTCGGTCCAGAATATCACGGCCTCATAGTCCAACCAAAGTTATGTGATTGGTTACCAACTCCTATCATTGTTTGTTGTTGAAGTGTACCTCTTTGAAGCCCAATATTCATAGCGGGAAGATACGTAGTATCCCGAATATCAAACTCATCGTCGATGGGTGCTTCAATATTAGTAGAGCGTTCAACATGCTTGCATACATGTCAAGTGTCGCTATACCGATATGATTGCTAAATATAGCAGACTTCGAAAAATAACGATAAGGAGTCATCGTCCGAAATAAGAGTTTCCTCGTAAATGGGAAATCCCCTAGCCGTAATTGATGTTGGATATCGTCCAGTGATAACCACTGAAAGGTTAGGATCAGTTATGGCCATTTTGCTTCTGAAAACACGTTGTAGACGATCGTATTTGAGGGAAATTGGAAACCTTTGTACGGCTTCCGCACGACGGTTATATCTCACTGAACCATCTTCGTACACAACTTCACCACCCCAATATAAGTTAACTCTTACATAATTTTCCGCCATATTATTTTCAACAGAATACAAATGTTTAAGAAAAGTGGAGAATGCAAGGAAGAAGTGGAGAATTCAGAGAGAAATGCAGAATACAAATGTAAAAATTATTGGTGAATGCAAGAGAGAAGTGGTATATAAAACAAATGATTCACGGACCTTTGATTGTGATAATGCTTATGTTGAAAAAATATATTTACTGTTTGATTTTACGAATGCATGCTTGATTTGACGATTGCATGGCAGATTTGACGACTGCATGCATTCTGCGCCTTAACAATAAAAATTTTACAAATTGCCAATACTATTTTGCTTTTACAGCTGCATGCGTGATTTGACGACTGCAAGGATTCTCTGGCGTAAAAAAAAATTCAAGAATCAATTATTGCTGCGTTGGCCGGCCAAGTTCAATAAAATGAATTGTTACAAAACGTAGGCAGGCCAACGTTTTGCAACAAAACGAATTGCTGAAACAAAATGAATTGCCAACGTTTTGCAACAATTCATTTTGTTGCAAAAACGTTGGCCTGCCAACGTTTTACAACAAAATGTTTTGCTGCAGCAATTCGTTTTGTTGTGCCAATACTATTTTGCTTTTACAGCTGCATGCGTGATTTGACGACTGCAAGGATTCTCTAGCGTAAAAAAAATTTCAAGAATCAATTATTGCTGCGTTGGCCGGCCAAGTTCAATAAAATGAATTGTTACAAAACGTAGGCGCCAACGCTTTTGCAACAAAATGTTTTGATCTTGCAACAAAAGTTGCAACGCTTTTTGCAACAAAATGAATTGTTGCAAAACGTTGGGTAACGCCAACGTTTTTGCAACAAAATGTTTTGATGCGACAACAATTCGTTTTGTTGCAAAACGTTGGCAGTTTAGCATTAACTGATGCATGAAAATTGTTATATGCACGTAAACGTTCGCCTGCCATGCAGTCGTTAAATCTGCCATGTTATCGTAACATCAAGAATGCAATTGTTTTTCTTGTAAAATATTATCAAGCATTCAAATTTAACCTTTATTTATTGTAAAACGTTGGCAAGTATTCAAATCTAACCTTTATTCAACACACAATATATATTCTTCAAAGATTACATAACTATTGAGATTTGTGATAAATTCAATAATTCATAAAAATTTAATGTTTACAGTGTCCCTTTTTCCCCCCCGTGCCACATTGAGTTTGCCGCCGCTCTCGTTTTGATCTACGTTGGTGAACCTCCTCTTGTATCACACCCGCATCCTGTAAATGCCATAAAAAATAAAATAGAAGTTATTTTTGTATGATTGGATTCGTCAGATAAATTTTCTTGACAATTACTTTGATTGTCTACATAAAATCGGACAAAGATCTCCCCTGTAATAAGGACTTCCTCCAAAACCATATACCAACACAAACAACCAAAACAACGAAGACAAAACACCGCATAACAACCACAAGTCACCAAATACTTTGAATTAAAAGCTAACCTGTGGCTCTAATGTCTGTACGTCCGGCACAGGAATGTGTGACGATCCAAGATCAAATGCCATGGGAGACTATGCAAAATAAATAATATATACACATAAGGTAGCCATTACATTAATAAAATTAAACAAGATACAAGCTATTTGAGTGGCTAGAATACTCACGTCGGTAAAACTCGCTCCTCCCAAATGAAGAGCTCGTCCAAAACGCGTGCGGGGCCCCTCGGTCATCCCATAAGAGCTCGCCACCAAACCGTTGGGCCATAACTCGCGAAGCTAATAGGCTCGTACGATGCGAATGCTTCAAAAGGCCCTCACTTCGATTACCGCTGGTGATTGGACCTCGGGAGCAGACGTCGATGAGCTGGACATACCAAAATCCATTATTGGGTGATATGCGTCATCAGCTGCAGGCATCGTTGAGCTGGGCATATCTTGATCAAAACGAACTTCTTCGTCATCAACCAACTGGTGATCCACGGGACCTCGACCACGTCTGTTACCTGATTGGCGTCCTCTACCACGCGCCGCAGGTCTTGGTACATTAGGACGTTCATGACAAGGCACTTGCTCAGTAGGCGGCTCAACATACTCTGCCGGTGGTGTATAATTGGGAGCGAAACTCAACATCGTCCCCAGAGAGGCAGCAGCCATGGACCCTGTACTAATGCGGCTAAACATCTGTGCTACTTGCTTCACTTCATTAGACTTGGTTGGATCTTGGATAGTCTGCTGAGCCAACTTGTACGATTCTTGATGTCCTAAAGCCTAAAAAAAAAAAAAAAAAAAAAAAAAGATTTGATAGTGGTCTAAGACACCTATAAAGACATCAAACATCTAATGGAATGTAATGTACGTACCAGTGCCTCATGCCTGCCTGCCATGTGTTGGTATCCTCTAGACACATTATGCGCAGGATTTCCTATAAAAGTGCGCGAGTGACGTCGATACCAATAAAAATAATCTGATAATGACTCTGGGTCTTCAGTTTCATACTCGGCCAGAATTGCCCTTTGTCCACGATTTTCCCACAAAAGCTTTGTGTGTGCAAAATTTTGTTGAACCTCCACTGTTATAGCATACCGTTTGTCACGTTTGTAATGAGAAGGATCAATCTCAAAGACATGGTCCGGAATATGTTGCTTCCTACCGAACTGTCTGAGAACGCGGTCTGGCATGTGCCACTCTCGATAGATCCCACAAATAAGGGGAACCTGTGCCATCCAAATATCTTGACCACGCCGACAACACTCAGGGAGTCCATTAATGATGGCTGAATAAGGTTGCCACACAAACTACGATAGAAAGAACATAAAATTACATGATAATAAAATAAATAAATTACACATAAGCGTAACAATTATATCAAAACGCCATTAACAACCATAATTATGATAAAATACCTGACCATCTGTTAGGTTGTCCAATACATCCCTACATATGGGTAGCACAACACGTGCCTCATTTTCGCGAGCTTTACGATGAGTCCACTTTCGTGCAAGAGGCGTGTGTGGTCAAGGGGCCCCGGTGGTGGCCGCATCGGTATAATTCGCTCCCAAGCCCAAACCTATATTAAAAATTTAAAATAAATACATAAAAACCTTATAACTACCAAATAGGACAACCAAATAAAATTAAGGTCACGTACCTGCAATAAGGAAATGAATCCACACACATCCTTGGCTTTCTTCAACGAAGCGCGGCATAAACAAATATACAAATATGACAATGCAGCCCGCTCCCAAGCTTGTCCACTCATTGCTCTAAGGTCACGCATGTCAAGCAAATAGTCTAAATTAAGTAAGTCACCGACTTATCCGGAAATATCGTGCCGCCACAAAGCCATAGCAAGTACAACCTAACCCGTCGTTGCACAACAATTTCTCGGGGTCCGATCCGTAATGTCATCTAAGCCTCTAACATATTCAATTAATTTATTTAGTTCTAACCTACTAACACCATTAAAACAATCCGGACGGTGCCCAACCAATAAGCTCATAGATTAATTGTTGCCACCCAACAATATCTATATTTCTAGCATTAATATCTTTCAAGGGATTACCATCAACAACCATGCCAAACATGATCTCAATATCTTGTAATGTGATGGTCGCCTCACCCGTACGCAGATGAAATGTGTGCGTCTCAGGACGCCATCTCTCTATAAGTGCAGTGATGATTGCCCAATCATATGATACACATCCTACCTCTACTACTCCCCTAAATCCACACAGGCCAAAGTAGTCAAGGATGCGAGGATGCAAAGGATGACGCTTCACGTGCTTCCAAAATTCGGTATCCGCGCGGCGTGGAAATAGGCATGCTCGCGTTCCTGTCAAGGCACCATCCCACACAGCCTGCGATCGATGCTTCTCCTGGAGTGTTAATACATCATACACTTCTGGCCCCGGATGTACGCATACCCGTGGAAGCTCCATACCTTAGATAAAAAAATAAAAAAAAAATTAAAGTCCAGAGCAAGCTATTTGGAGTAATTTACTATTAAAAAAAATTATTATTCCAATTTTAGCAGAACAAATATGCACTGGCTAGATAAAGTCGACTTCCATTCGCCTTATTTAGAAACCACTGATAGTGGACCACATTAATGCCTATAAGGTATAGACAAAATAATTATCCACCCACTTAGACTTAGGTCCCATATAATAAAGCATTATCATGATATTTTAAGTATCTTTATTTTGGGCTACTGAGGCATCAATTAAATTTCACTTTTCTGACTATATAAATATCACATTAAAGGTATAACAATCCACAAAAATAATGTTGGACCGTTCATAATGTTAGCCACTTAGAAGTAGACCTTCCTAAAGCTCTTATGTAAATATCTAAGCGCACTAATTTTTAATTGGAGAAAATAAGTATTCGGACCATTGAAAAGGAAACACATGTATTATCGTATAAGAGTGTCACCAAATCAGCCAAATTTTATATACCAATCCACAAAAATAATAATAACATAACAACAAATTTCTTCAAAAGTGCTACTAAACAAATCGAGACCTTTATATAATAATGCTTCTAACAATCATATCTTAAGGTCAAATTAAAATAACACAAATAAGACAAACATATATCTTATACGTATTAAAATAACATAAATAAAAAATAACAATTAAGATATATAAGACAAATAAATATTCTACATCTACTAGAAATATACAATTATATGAGTTAGAAAAAATACCTTAATTTAGATAGCAACAAAAGATAAGGATGAACAAGTTACTCCAAAAATTAGACTGTAACCGCAAGGTTTTAAAAGAAAATAAATGGAGGAGAAGGAAAAGGAGAAGGAGATCAAAATTTTCTGTAAGTTGAAGATGGAGGAAGAGGCGGAAGGAGGCGGAAGAGAAGATGATATTATTTAGGGCAACACTGAATGAAAGTCGGGGAGGGATCCGCGTTTCACAATTATATATTTGTAAAACGTGGATCCCTCCACGTTTTACTAAAATATATATATTTTTTTTATTTCGGTTCAACATCTGACAATTGAAAAAAAAAATTTGGGGTATAACGTGGATCAGCCCACGTTATACCCCTTTTGGTATGTAAAATTTTTGCCGCCCCCTTTTAGTTTATACCGTGTATTGTGTGTTCCAACCTTTTTGCTAATTCTTACTGTCAACACAATATGGGGCTTGTTCTTTATAATCCATGTGATGAAATCACCCATTATTGCAGCCAATGAAAGAGCTTGCTTAAAAAACCTTTTCTAGTCCTAAGTGGTAATAGATCATTTGACCCTTTTCTGCTATATTACAACAACAATATACCCAGTGAAATCCCACAATGCAGGTAGTGAGAAAAAAGTGTACGCACCTTACCCCCCACCCTCGGAGAGGAGACTGTTTCCGAAAGACCTTCGGCTCAAGAGAAAACAAGACAAAAGAGTCAGATACGGACAAGCATATCAGAGTAATGCGAAAATAAGAAATAACAAGAGCAAGGAAGTCATGATAAAGCAATCTGGAAAGACAAGACCCAAAAAATATAAGCAGAAATCAAAGGGCAATAAATGATAGGGCAAAACTACGACCACTAGTGCGAAAGAATAAGTGAGACTATCTACTAGCCTTACTATCCTTCTATCCTAATCTGCTATATTATGGACCAAAAATCATTTTCAGTAAAGAAGAATGACAGTCATGTCACACTCTCAAACTAGTGGGACGTGATTGACACTCAATCTGTATTATTAAACGATAATTTTGGTTTACTAGAGACATCAACATATTATTTTAGCTCGGTGGAAACAAAATATTTTTCCTCTGGATCATATGCGTGAAACAGTATATTCCCTTTTACAACGACTCAGTGACCACACGTTACACCTTTTTGTGTATGGCATCGTCGCTTTCCTTGGCAAAGATCCACTAATTTGGAACTTAATTTGAAGTCATATTTCGATCCAAACGTTTTCGGGATGCCGCTAATAACCAATGAATGGCAAGTGCAACCAAGATACACAAAGGATTAGCAATTGAGATTACGTAAGTTATCCAAGAGGATATTTTTGTACATAAACGGAATTCGAATTGGGCCTTTCGTTGAGTGAATCCCCGTCTTGCTGGCTAATGATTGTTAATAAACTTAACATAACAAGCTAGTACTAATTAATTCTTTAATCAAATATAGTTTGGAAAAAAAAATGAATCACAAATATAACATAAAAACCTCCGAAAACTAAACTCACTGATAAGTCATGACCCTCTAAAAAAACTAAAATTTGAATATTAATTGGTCTCCGGAGCATTCCCCGTGAATAATATAAATATCTAAAATGCAATATACGCTAAAAGAAGTTAAATCCTACTTTTGCTCGAAAGAGTCAACGGAGTTGTCATGCCCTAAAATGGGTGTAGATGTCTGCCAACTTGCACCGAGTGTTATAGTGTAATAACTATCATTTTTGTGCTCATATACCATAATTCATTTAATTAATGAGAAATATTAAAAAATAAGAGAAAGTAAATAACATAGTATGAGTTAAAGTACGTGAAATTATAATTTAATGAAATAAGCTTGCATTGGTCAGAATGGAGTCACAGTTTCCTTGAACTTCAAAAAGCATAGACGTTGTTAGAATGAGGAGTGTCTCATTATAATCAGTAGAATAATTGCTTGGACAATATTAACGAACATGTTGTGTCCTGGGATGGGTGTAGATACCCATTCCACTTGAAGATTGCTTGAGTAGCTAGCAATAATTTATGAAATGAAGTAATAGTACTCCCTCCATTCCCTTTGAATAATCAAGTATTCATGATTTTTTCCTTTTTTAAAATAATTATTTATTAAGTTATTCATATAAATTATGTGATGAAAAATCAAATTTGACTATTAGTACTCTAATAAGTTTAGAAAATAGTTACTTATCATAATTGATAAGAGCAAAATTGAAGAAAAAATATTTAAATAAATCTCTCTTGATTTGCTAAAATGAAAATTTATTTTACATACACAACATCTTTTATGATAAATACTTACTTGCACAAGATGATTTACACTAGACCAATAATTTACCGTGACTAAGTGATTTAATAAAGTAAAAATATACATTAGTTAAGTAATAGAAATGAATATACAAACATATATCATGCATCTATTGATTTAGTGTAAATACCCTGATACATGCATGTAAATTTTTACCCTCTCTCGTTCACAATATATAATTACATAGAAGATCGTTTAAATCTGCATTTTAAGGAGGAGATTGACGCAAGAAGACTTGAGTAGGCAATACTTAAATCGATCCATCACTCCCCTCACCCCAAACGAGTGAGAACTTCTTTTTCCGGTTTTAAAATTGAATAATTTTCACTTTATTTTGTTTTTTACATGAAATTTATTTTTGGATTCCACACTAAGTAGAGAGCATACACTCACATCTATTATTATGAAAAGCTATTTTTCAATTAACGTGTTTTTAGTATGTTTATTTTTGTCTTGTACTTAAACTATATTGTTTCTTAAGGATTAAATAATCAGTACTGTAGGTATTATTACTATATATTTCATATATGATTAGTTACTATTTTTCTCATTATACTTTGTCTAATCACACATTGAGCCGTATCTATATACTTTGTCTAATCACTCATTGAGCCGTATGTGGTTTTCTCGATTCACAATTAGTACTCATTATACACAATCTTTTTTGTTTAAATTTCTTTCAAAACATAACATATGTTATGTTCAGGTAATTTTTCAATTTAATAATGGCAAAAGACATCAAAACCCCCCCGAACTATACCCGAAAAGTCGATATCACACCTAAACTATACTAACGACCTATTACACACCTTAACTTAGTAAAACCGAATTAAACTACCCCTCGACGCACCAAAACTCCCAATCGTTGAATGTCGTGGGCAACACTCGCCCCCAGATGAAGCCACGTATTAAATGAACTAATTTATTTTATAATCACGTCATAATAATATATTTAAAATAATTAAGCCATTTTAATACCCAAACCCATTTTTAACCCCCCATACCCATTTTAACACCCCCAAACCCGTTTCATCACCCTAACCCACCCAAACCCACACACACATCGACGCCCAAATGTAGAAAATCAAACGACAGCACAAACAACAAATCGTTCAATATTCGTCCTAAATCATTTATTTTTATAGTTTACCTCGCTCAATATTGTCGGATTTCATACGCTTTTTAGTTTTTCTTCATCGTAAACCTTTAATCGAAGTGTTGGTGATTGTCCGAACTTGACGATTCCAAGTTGGGTTTTTTGTTGACGTTTGGAGGGCAAAAAATACGCGTGCTACTAAAAGGTTAGTCCATTGTCTCATTTTGTTTCGTATTGTGCGATTAGAATTAGGGTTTTTTTTTTGCGTCTTTAATTTTTCTACAAATTTACAAAGGTAAATGACCGGGTAAATGCTTGAAAATGTAAATGTCAATTTGGTTGTCAGGTATTTCATTGACTATGAAATTGAAGTATTTGTACTGTTTTCAGTGGAAATATGTCTTATGAACTGATTACTTTGCGATTTTACCATGGTGGTAATTTAACGATCGGCAAAAAACCCTACGTTGGTGGACAAGTAACTGAATTTACACGTATGGATTTAGATAGATTTTGTTACTTTGAATTGCTTGATTGTGTGAAAGAATTAGGGTATGACCCTGATAAATGCACCATTTATGTTAAATTTGTCGATAGTGTGGTATTGGTAGAAATCAAATCTGATAGGGATACAACCCGAGTTGCTGCATGTTTGGGGGATGGGGATATTTTGGAGGCTTTTGTGTGTCACATGGTTGAAGAGCCCCCAGTGGTCCCACCCTTATTAGAATATGTAACCCATGTGGAGGAGGAAAGTGATGTTTCTTTTGATAAAGTGACCGGTCAAGACTTTGGGGGTAGTGGTGTTCCATCTTTTGATGCATTTGATGCTGATTTAGAGCCATTCAATGAACCTCCTTTTGAACCAACTCAAAATACTGCCCCTCTCCAACCTAACTCTCCAAGTTCTGTCCCTTGTACTCCTCCAACTTTTGACAATACTGAATCAAACCTTGCTTCTAATACTACTGCTGCTGCATCAAATCCTGCCCCTAATACTACTACTGAACCAAATCCTGCCCCTAATACTACTCGTCGCATCAAATCCTACCCCTACTTTTTTTTCGAAACTGGTAGTGATTTAGATTCATACCTAGATGGATTGTTTGATGAAGGAGAAGTACATAGTGAGAGTGATGTAGATGAGGAGCTAAGGGGTTTTAGGGAGGAAGAGAGAGAATGGAAAAAGAAAAGAAGGAAGAGGGGTGAAAGAGCTCCTGTTCCTGAACATGTTAAGTTAGGTTCAGGACCAAAAGGGCCAGATGTGGGGTATGATGAATCTGAAGGTGCTAATAGAGACACCATGGAAGGTAAGTTAGCTGGTGATGAGCCTTATTACCCCTCAGATGAAGCTGCCAGTTTTGAGACTGATCCAGATGACATATCTGATGATGATGAAGGAGTAGTTGAACAAAGAGTAAAAGCAAAAAGAAGGAAGTTGACAAACAGAGTTGTGTTTGATAAAACCTCCAAGAAAATAGTGTGGGAAACAGGCCTCCAATTTGAAAGTGTTAATGAATTTAGAACTGCAGTTACCAAGTATGCAGTCCATGAGCATGTTGCCATTGAAAAATGTATTAATGAACCTACAAGGGTAAGGGTTAGGTGTGTAGAGGGTTGTCCTTGGCTTTTATTTGCTAGTCTTGACTCTAGGACTAACAACTTTGTGGTGAAGACCTATAATCCAATTCACACGTGTGACCCTACCAATAGGAACAAGCTTTGCAATACCAAATTCTTATCTAGTCACTATAATGAGAGAATAAAGGAACAACCAAACATTAGGATTTTTGAGTTGCGTTAGCCTCATTAAGAAAGAGTTGGATCTTTATGTTGGTAGAACTGTGTGTAGAAGAGCAAGAAACAAGGTTTTAGCTGAGTTGAGGGGTGACCATGTTTTGGAGTTTGGGAGGATTTTAGATTATAGGGATGAGTTGTTAAGATCAAATCCAGGTAGTACATGTGTAGTTAGGCTTAGTGATGAGACATTTGAAGGTGGAAAAAAATGTTTAGAGGATTCTACATATGTTTTGATGCAATGAAGAAGTCATACTTAGCTGGTTGTAGGAAGTGCATTGGTTTGGATGGTTGCTTTTTAAAGGGAATCTCAAAAGGTCAATTACTTGTTGCTGTTTGTAAAGATGGAAACAATCAGATGATGCCACTGGCACGGCGATGGTTGAGGTTGAGAACAAGCACAATTGGACTTGGTTTATCGAATTTTAAAGGAAGATCTTCAAATGTGGGAGATGGGACAGACATGGCTGTTATAACAGATATGCAGAAGGTAAGATTTAAGTGTTGAATTCACTCCATTTCATAACTCTTTACCATAATGTTCTTTTACTTTACTAACTGCCTATTTTTTATTCCTCACGGTCTTGAAAGTGCCATAACGGAAGCAACCAATGTTGAACATAGAATGTGTGCTAGGCATGTTTTAGCCAATTGGTCCCAAAAATACAGAGGCCTTGAGAGGAAGAATTGCTTCGGAGGTGTGCAAAGTCAACTTTTGAGTCTCGAATTTGAATGAGAACTTAGATCGCATGAAACTGTTGGAGAAGAATGCCTTGATAAGTTGATGTACTACAACCCCGAAAGGTGGAGCAAGGTTTACATGAAATATACCACAAAGTGTGACATTATAGACAACAACATGGCCGAATGTTTCAACTCTTGATACTTTTGGTCGCAAGGCACAAGACCGTAATAACTATGCTTGAAGAAATAAGAGTCAAAATGATGAAGAGAATAGGACAGATGAGGGAGTTTTGTGACAGTTGGATTCATGACTTTTCTCCAATGGCATTGAAAGTTCGACAGAGCATCTTTGCAAGGTCTATGAAATGCAAGATTGAATGGAATTCGATACGGATATGAGGTTGTTGAAGGTCATTTTAGACATATTGTGGATCTGCCTAGACAAACTTGTTCTTGTAGAGCATGGATGTTGAAAGGCATCCCATGTCCTCATGCAATTGCTGCTCTTCACCACAAGAGGTTGAACCCAATGGATTACATTTCTCAGTGGTATTCTAGAGATACCTATATGAAGACATATAGCTACTTTATTCAACCAGTTCTAAACTTGAAGATGTGGCCACCATCCACAAATCCTACCGTTATACCACCGAAGTGAGGAAGATGCCGAGTGTGCCTAAGATCATTAGGAGGAAAGAGGCAAGTGAATCCAAAAAAACAGGAAAACTGTCCAAAAGGGGGGTTGAAATGACATGCAGTAAGTGTCATACCCCAGGTCATAATAAAAGGAAATGTCTTAGAGATCCTGCAACTGCTGGCCCAAGTGCAACTGCAAGTGCTGGCCCAAGTGCAACTGCAAGTGCTGGCCCAAGTGCAACTGCAAGTGCTGGCCCAAGTTCAGTTGCAAGTGCTGGCCCAAGTGCAACTGCAAGTGCTTCTGCTGGCCCAAGTTCAAGTTCTGGCCCAAGAAAGGCACCAGCTCCAACTGGTAGAGGAAGGGGTAGGCCAAAGGGATCAACTGAAAAGGTAAATAATTTCACATTCTTCATGTACGCGTCAAAGTGTTGAACTAGTTGCTAATATTTTGGTATAATTTGTGAGTGTTGCTACTAAAAGGCCAAAGATGGTTGGAATGGGAGTGTTGCACACAAAGTGGAGCAACTGTCATCAATGTAAGACTGTTCTATGTTTAACAATTAAATAACATTTTCTGAAATTAAGTACCACTAACAAGTAGTTCTATTCATTTGAGCAGCCTGGATTGCCTAGTGAAAGGGTTCGAAGCATCAAATCTAGTGCAGTTGTCACTGGTGAACTGCAGCACAAAGCAAGTGGTGGTGTGAAATGGCAAGGAAGACAAGCTATGACCTCCCGCGACTTCAACAAGGAAGGAACAAAAAGCGAGAGTCAAACCAGACTAAAGCCGTACAAATGAGCCAAGGCAAAGACCACCGCCTTGTGAATTTGACCATTCTATCTCTTGATCGTTTTTGGCACCGTGGATCGCTTTGTGAATTTGTTTATGTAGTTTTTTAAATACTTTGTTTAGGCAATTTGTGATCGCATTTGGTTAGGTTACCTACGGGCAAAATACATCAAATCTATATTTTGGGTACAGTTTAAGTTGTGATTTGATGTATTTTGCCTTAACTATATGTAGTGTTTTGGTAGATATGACTCGCATTTAAGTTTGTTTTGGGCAAATTGAATTGGTGACACTTGAATTAGTGAATTAAAGTCACTCTTTTGATCAATTACCGTGATCGCACTTTAACGTTAGTTCTTGTCTATGTAAAGTCACTCTCTTTTGATCAATGGGTATCTGTGATCGCATTTAACGTTAGTTCTTTAGCCTTAATTGTTGGCGCTTTGTTAGCCTTAATTGTTGCGCTTTTGTCATTTTTTTGCACGGATTGCCCTTCGTTTGGGGTGGTCTTTAAATTTTGCCCCTCAAATTTGTGGTCTTTAAATTTTACCCTTCATATCCATCCAAAAACTTTTATCCAAAGATACAATCTTTAAAAAAAAAGTTAAAGTTATTAAACATAACTATCCGTAACTAAAAATTTTGCCTTATAAGTCAAACTTTTTTTTTTTTGTTGAAAACTTTTACAAAGACAAAGTTAAAGCCATACCAACAATCTCCAGGAGATGGAGCAAAAAGAAGGTCGGGAAAATGTTTCCCCTCCGACAGACTTTTAGTTAAACATAACTAAAAGTCTACCATTGAGGGGCATACAAAATTTAAATTTTGCCTTATAAGGCAAACTTTTTTTTTTTTTTTTTTTGTTGAAAGTCTATTTTATTCCATCCAAAAAACTTTTACAAGACAAAGTTAAAGCCATACCAACAATCTGTGATGGAGCATCACGGTCCTTTTTGTGATGGAGCATTCAAAATAAAGATGGGAAAATGTTTCTTGGGTTAAAGCCATACCAACAATCGCACGATGGAGCAGATGCAATCAGGTGGCACTTGAATGCCAAATTTCTAAAGTCTATCAACAATTGCTAACTACTTTGTATTGCCGTGCAAAGTGTGAATTTGTATCCGGGATGGACATTTGGTTGCGGATAATACTTTTCCATGTAACTTTGGTTTATATGCTTGAAAAAATACATATATATGCTTCAAGGCAAAGTTTGCCCATAAGGCATAAGTATGCCCCCATCGGCATAAGTTTGGTAAATCCTTAACAAGTTTATGCCGATGGGGGCATACTTTTAAAGGGCAAACTTTTATGCCGGATCCGGCATAAACTTGTGAAGGAATTATCAAAGTTATGCCGGAACCGGCATACTTATGCCAAGTCTGCCCATAAGGCATAAGTATGCCGGGTCCGGCATAACTTTGGTATTTCCTTCACAAGTGTATGCCGGTCCCAAGATAGCGAAATTTAAACTTGCCTTGCGAATTTTTTTTTAAAATTTTGATCGCGCGTGGATTCGAATGGCACCGATTTTGTTCGCCTTTGGTCAAGTCTTGGTACACTTTTTGAAGTCATTGTACTCGTTTTC
Organism: Lycium ferocissimum; assembly: GCF_029784015.1. Taxonomy (NCBI): domain Eukaryota; kingdom Viridiplantae; phylum Streptophyta; class Magnoliopsida; order Solanales; family Solanaceae; genus Lycium; species Lycium ferocissimum. The sequence continues at coordinate 23,299,577 of NC_081350.1, forward strand.
AGAATTCAAGATTTTGACCATTTCCTTTGGCTTCTTTAAGTGAGGTGGTTGGTGGTTAATGCTTCACCCAAATCTGCCTTCTTATTAAATCATACTTCTTCCACTAATTCTCATTACAACCCCTCAAACCAAAAATGACTACCATCCTAACAACATTTGAGAAGAAGTTAACAAAATCATACGTGGACAAGGATGACTTCATATTTCCTTTCCATACTTTCGAATTTCTTCCAAACCATGACCGTGAAGCGGTTGTTCTTCACAATGCTCACGCCTACTATATGCAATATAAAGTGGGTGCATACAAGCGTCTTTGCCAAGGATGGAAGGCGTTTGTTGATGACAACGGACTGCAAAGAGGAAATGTTTTGGAATTTCAAGCTTGCGAGGTCAGCGGGCGCATATGCTTCTTCGTTAATAAGAAGCACCGGAGATCGTAATCATAGAATAGGTCTCTTTATTTATTTTCATGTTTTATGCCTTCGATTAATGAAAGTTCTTTCAATGTTAAATGAAATATTGTCACTGTTATATGCCTTATACTTACTAATTTTGAGACGCAATTGCACAAGACTAAGAATTGCACAACAACAACATTACAGCCAACATTGCCATTTCATTTCACAAAATTCCAACACTAACAAGTTGTTTACAACACTAACAAGTGCAATGCCGCTAACGACATGCCAAACTACAACAAGAGCTTAGGGCAACTTCATTGAAACACCTCTAAAAAAAAAGTTTTGAAATAGAAAACTTACTACTACAATACAAATACACAATAATGAAATCAAAAGAACTTTCTCCCTTTTCTTGGACTTAGCCAACTTACTCTTCCACTTCTTCTCTTTTTCCTTCATCTTCTTAATGTCTTCTCCAAAATTTTCTAGTTGAATTTCTATGTTGTTCATATCAATTTTGCTTTCCACGGAGTTTGTTGACGAGAGAAGGCTTGTAATCATCTTTTCCAAAAGACTCCAATGATGCTTCAAGTTCACCAATTCTTCCCACCAATTTAGGAATAACAAATTTGGATCTTGGATCAATGTCGCATCCTTCCAAAGATAAAAATCACATGATCTAGCACCCTAAAATGTAATAAAATGAATTAAAAACAATCAGTCTTTCAACTTTTCAAAGGCAAATTCACTTCTTCAAAGTTCAATTTTTGAAATAAAATTCACTTACACCATAATATGGACAACTCCAATATCTTCTACCAGGGTTTCTTGGGGTCCAAGAAGTCAACAATGGCAAAAGAAATCCATGTTTGCATCGCACATCCTTCAACTCATGATCATCCTCTTGCTTACAAAACTTACTTAAGCCTATTTTAGCCATTGTATAACAATCTTTAACGAAAAAAAAAGAACAAAAAAAAATCAACTTAACAAGTGCTCCATACGAAATTAAAGAGTACGACAAATGCAACAAAAAAAAAAAAAGAGAGAGAAAAACGGGCAAAATACGTAGAACAAGCTAAATAAAGTTGAACTTAGTTACCTTTGATTCAAAAACAAGCGGTCTTTTGCTCCGATTTGGGCGTGTTCTTCACCAAATTTAGGAGAGTTGCTGGCCTAGGGTTCTAAACGGGTATGGTAAATGTGGGTGGGTGAAGTAAATGTAGGGTGGATGAAAATGGTGTGAACGGTAATGTTAATTAGGTTTTAGCAAGTTATTTTCCATTTTTTTAAAATTATACTGGCCCTTTTAACGGCTCCAACGCGCTCAAAAATGTGGATAATAACGCGCCGAGTTTTGGTCCGTCGAGGGGTAGTTTAATTCGCTTTACTAAGTTAAGGTGTGTAATAGGTCGTTAGTATAGTTTAGGTGTGATATCGACTTTTCGGGTATAGTTCGGGGGGGTTTCGATGTCTTTTGCCTTTAATAATTGAATACCTAAAACGATATTGAATTTTACATTTAAAGCATAGATCACATGTCATATAACATGTCTTTATCGCCTGTCAATGGAAGAAAGTCATGAATGATTATTCAAGACGTGAATTTTGAATTTTAATATGCAGAGTTGAAATTTCATTTTTCTAGTAAAATACAACTAGATATTTTTTGTGGTTGAGTATGATGAGTTCCTTCTAATTTTCTAAAGAATTACTTAATTTTTTTTGTTTTATACAAAAAAAGGGTCCTTCCGGAACAAACAGTTTAAATGTCATTGCCAAAAACATCAATATCTAATATATAGCACATAGCATTAAATAGGATGGCTTTTTAAAAAGAATTTCAATGGGCCATGTACCTGAAAAAAGATTGTAACTGGTCTATCTTTTTTTATGGGAAAATTACATGGCTTAGCTAACTCAGTCCCTCTAATTACTTTTTATAGTGGTAGTTTAAAATAATTACAAAATATAACAATAGTTTGGTTTTATAGCAATATACGTATATTCAGCCTAACCTCTTCCAAGATTATCTCAATTTCACATAATCACACTTCGGTTCCTCCCTCTTCAACTGTTCCCAGCAAACATTATCACCACAAAATCAACAATTTAATTTCAGATGAAATACAAATCAAAATTATATTGAATCAATTTTGGGGGTTTTCCCATTTGTATGCGGAGCAGTGAGAGATTTGGGTTGGGGGGGGGGGGGTAGTGCATTCTGTAAAATTTGACTTACTCCACCACCATTCTGATATGTATCTCACATAAAATACAAGTGTCATACGTTGACATACGAGTAATTATTTGTGGTGGTTGGGGTGGTTTCCGGCAATGATACAGGTGTATCTCATGAAATATAAGTGTTATACAATGAAATACAGAGACATACAAGGGTATATTGTATGTATTTTTATTTTTTTTTCAATTCAAAGCCACCTTCATGGCGGGCGGTTAGGCTTGACCCTATCTTGTATATTAATAGAACATAACAAAATACATGAGCGAGAGGGATGTGAAGCCTAACTTCTCCGAGAATATAGAAGAGAGGGGACATGCCCCCTTCTTTACAGCTTAAGACCAACCTAGTATGATTGGCTCTAATTATATTTTTGCAAGAGAGATCAGGGCAAAAATCTATTGATGATCTCCGTCTGTACAATTTAATTAAGATAAAGGCAAAAACATCCAAAGGATATAGCTAGATGATATCTGCATGGGAGATTTCGTGGTTCTTTTTGTTCCTAACTCGAAAGTTAGGGATTTTCCATTTATCCATATTCATGAGGCCCTTCAACTGGTTTGGAATAGCATCTGTCGGCAAGAAAAGCTTGTTTGAGTTTGAATTCAAGCTAAGATGGGCAAGATGGTCTGCTACTTGATTGCCTTCGCTGAAGCAATGTTGAATGGTCCAATTTTTGTCCTTCATAGCATTTTGGATCCAAAATTTAACCTCTGCCAGGCAAAAGAATTTTTATTTTTTGCCTTAAGGTAGATTTTTCGGGAAACCTTGCCTTGCGATTTTTTTTTTGACTGATCGGGGTTCGAACCCAGAACCCCGGGATATTTTCGGTCACTTTTTTAAGTGAATCATTTGAAGGGAAATCCGTGCAAAAAAATGATTTTATGTACTCCGTTAAAGTTGGGTGGGTTGGATTTTGATCTTGTTTTTAGCCCATCAAGCCGACTCATTTCAACTTAAATAACTATGGATGCATCAGTGATACGTAGGGGTGGGCGTTCAGGCCATCAGATTGGATATGAAATTTTCGGTTTGGATATTCAGTTTTTGGATTGAAGAGATTACAATCCAAATCCAATCCAAATAAGTTCGGATTGGATTGGATATTTTACGTTCGGTTTCGGATTATTCGGTTTTGATATTTCGGATTTTCGAATTTGACTCTTGAGACTTAAGGCAAACTTATTAGGAACGAAATTCATGTGTTAGTTCAACAGAGGTAAATCTAAATCTTAATTGCTCAGTAATAAAAGCCTTCTAGTTAAAATTAGGATTAGCAAATCCAAGTCATGTCCAACATAGTAAATCCATACCAAATAAAAGCATTCTGAAAAAGTGGAACAAAATAAAATTTAAGTAGTCATCTGGAAAAATAACAAAGAACTCTGCCGTGGGTGATACTAACATGAGACTTTTGAGACTTGAGAAGTAAGAAAATCCTATATTATATTTGATTTAGTAGATAATTGTATATTAGACTTAATATTTTACTGGGTAAGGCCTTAGGTACTAATCTATTGGACCGTTAGAAACTAGACTTATTAGTACTGGGCACATATGATATAGGTAGGGCTATATATAAGATATAAAAATTTCAGATTTTTGGATATCGAAAAATCCATAGTACTAAATCCATATCCAATCCGAAATTCATAAATTTTATAAATAAAATTGGAAGTCCAATCCATAATCCAAATATCTAAACCAAAAATTTTAAAAGTTAGGATTTTGGTTTGGATTTCGGATTGGCCCAAATTGTGCCCACCCCGAGTGATACGTCCAGTTATTGACTCAGCCCATTTTGATCCGTCCATATTAGGTCCAAGTCGCTTATTTGATGCCCCCTACATACAAATCTCACAAAGTAAAAACGATTGCTTATAGTTTATTATAAAACATTTAACCACACACAAAACTGGAGATTGACTCATGTCAAATTTTGATGAATTAGAAATATCTGAAAATGAAAAAAAAAAAAAAGGTCAGACGGGTAAAATGTAGCTGCTTGATTATGTATTTGAAGTATAGTGATAACAATTACTAAAATTATAGTATATTGTTAAATCCTCTTTATATAAGAGTCAGGCAGTAATGATGATCCAAGGCCATGAAAATAACTAAAAGCTTCAATCACTTTCATATTTAAATTTCATAATCTAATTACCACTCGAAGGGGAGCTTTGGCGTAACTGGTAAAGTTGCTGCCATGTGACCAGGAGGTCACGGGTTCGAGCCATGGAAACAACCTCTTGCAGAAATGCAAGGTAAGGGAACGTACAATAGACCGCTGTGGTCCGACCTTCCGACCCCGCGCATACGGGAGGCAGTGCAGAGGCACCTGTGCCCTTTTAATCTAATTACCACTCAAACAAGGATTCTGTTGTTTGACTTTTTTTCTAAATATATCCAACCACTCAGCCATATAAAGTTACACATTTTGCTGCTCGGTCAAAAATATTTACAGCCACTAGTCAATATACATACATTATACACTAGTTATACATATATTATATATCTGTTGGTTATTTTTCTCGGCGGGGGGCTATTTAAGCTAATTTTCCTACAATATAAGAAACCCAACATATATGGCCCTCAAACTAGAAAAGCACATATCACAATACACAAGCGCAAAGAATCGGCCAGTATATCACATTATATTGGACGATACACGTAAGATACATAATGGACGTTTCAATCAAATGAGATTTGATGGGTTATTATACCTCAATTATCCATTTTTTGCAGATTATGTGGATATAATTCATATTTAATTAGATTAACATAAATCAATCATTCAATCTATTTTTAAATGGATGGATTGGACGAATACATAAATTTATAATTCATTTTTGCAGCTTTATGTTCAATTGACAGATGTAATTCCGAATTCCTTCTTTCAAATAGGAATAAATTGCCTTGTAAGTGCAAGATTTAGATATTTGAATTCATTAAAGCTAACTAAGGAAGAATATTTTATCAAAATCAGTTAATCAAATTGTGGTAAATAAATCATAAATAGGCAACTCAAGAAATTGATCTACGGAATTGAGCTCTTCTTATGATCCAATGGCGTGACAAATTAAAGCTTAGGACAGTTGAACTACGTAAGCACTAACTTGTTTAGACATTAATGGCTCACAATTCTAAACTAATTCTAGATGCTCCACGTACTCATAACACATTTATAGTCTGTTTGGCCAAGCTTCTAAAATCAGCTTATTTTAAAAAGTTTAAAAGTACTTTTTAAAAAAATACTTTTGGCGAAAAACAGTTTGTGTTTGGCCAAGCTTTTAAAAAATGCTTCTAAGTGTATTTGTCTCAAAAGAGCTTTTCAAAAAAGTGTTTTTGGGCAAAAATTATTTTTTTAGCTTCTTTAAAACAGCGTCGGCTACTTTCTAGAAGCACTTTTTTCTCCCAAAAGCTTGGCCAAATACCTTACTTTTTAAAAATAAGCGCTCATTGAAGAAAAAAACACTTTTGAGAAAAAATAAATTTGGCCAAATAGGCTATTGGCTTGAATTGTTAATTTATTTGGTTGTGCTCTATGTACATTAATATTACGGAGAATGCTCTAAATTTGTTGCATTTTAGTTGTGTTCAGTAATTTCTTGGTTCACACGGGCCAAAGTTGACTGAATTTTTACAAGGTCTTAGTAATCCTATTAAACAAAGAGAGAAATTGATACTACTCCCTTCGTTCATTTTTATTTGTCCACTATTTCTAAAATAGATTTTCATTTTTACTTGTCATTTTTCACATATCAAGATAAGACAATATTTTTTTTTCCTATTTTACCCATTGTATGAATTACTCACTTTAATCATTTTTCAAATCCAATAAAAATATGCATCAATTAATATGGGTATATTGGTAAATTATGTACTCCATTTATTATTTCTTAAATAACGTGAAAAGTCCAAAATGGACAAGTAAAATTGAACGGAAGGAGTATTAAACAAAGAGAGAAATTGATATGATTAAGATGCTAATGCAAGTTCATGGGTAGAAAAGTTTCTATTGACATTTGATTATTTTCCGACAAATAATTTTTTTTTTTTTTTAATTCTCTCTTCACTATGGTGTATTTGCTATCGATGCTGATTTCGAAAAAGATACTGAAAATTAACTAATTGAGAAAAGTTTCTATTGACATTTGACTTTTTTGGAGTTAAAAATGGAGTTGTGTCTGGTTATAATTTTTACAAATAATATTTGGTTGTTTGAACAGAGGCGGCAGAATTTTAATTTTATGGGTTCATAACTTGGATTCCAGTAACTGAACCCATCACCTTGTTTAAGTTATGTGTTCATAATTAAATATTTTCAACAATTTCAGTAGGTATTACAGCGATAAATTCAGGTCTATACTACAAGTTATGGGTTCATTTGATCTCAAATATAGGCTAGATCCGCCCCTGTGTTTGAATGTATTGAAAGTGAAGACAAGATTTTAGGTGTTTTTCAAATTCAAAATACAACTTTAAGTTTTATTTGGAATTTTCATGGCCAAATGTTGACTTCGAAATAAAGTGAAGTAATTTTCTGGAAAAAAGTGAAAAATCTCATGGCCAAGCGAGTCCTTAATTTTGACGCTTCTAGTCATTAAAGAAAAGTGTGATCTAATTAATATTGTTAGAATTTTTTACTCATATTAATGAAACTTTTTCTATTTGATTTTTTAAATGGTGTCCGGCATCCGCATTGGAGTTCAACTATATCCGAATTCGCCATGAAAATTGGAGGTCCATTTTTGGGGGAGTGCTCCTTACCAAGATTTTTTTCATACGCAGAATTCGAACTCGAGACCTCTGGTTAAGGGAGGAGCATCCTCATCCACTGTCACTACACCACATCTTTGATGGTATTAATGAAACTTCATTAATGTCTCTTCTAGAACTATTGAGTGAAGATGGACCAAACGATTGATTCATCTGAATATAAACGCTTTCTCAGCCTTTAATTAAAATCAATGAAATGTTCATAACGTATGTCTCTTACATATCCAAATTATTTTAATATCTCTCTATATTTATACCCCATAATATTGTTGTCGAAAAAGGTAAGTTTAAGGGGTAAGCAAGAGTTTTTTTAACTTGTTCCTTTTCTCTGTTTGTTGTTGTGAGGGGAACAATACATTTGGGTACAAACTAATTTTTTTTTTTTTTTTTTGAGATGCCTTTCTGAAAATCAATATTGAGCTATTCCCGAGCGGAAAGATCTTATATTTGAGAAAAAGTAAACATTGGTTTGATTTTAGGCGTAATATCATACCTACCTATATTATTCATTTAATAATCAATTGAAATGGTAATCTATAGTACGGACGAGTGGATTTTATGTCAAGACAATATTTCTAATTTATATAAATTTTGAAATTGTGCTTATGCAACTCTTTAGTTATCGAATAATTGTTTATTTTTGCAGGAAATTTGAAATTGTGCTTATTCAACTCTTTAGTTCTCGAATAATTGTTTATTTTTGCGAAATTTGAATGAAAAGATGGCTTGTAATTACCGGATGATCGTATTGGAGCATATTTGCGTGTTTTCCTTTATATTAGTATCTATGACCTTAGTGAATTGTAAAACATATCCTCCATCAGTATAAGAAGGTTGCTACTGTGAGTGTGTTGACTACTGGGTCGAATCAAGAGAAGATAGTCCTACACCGTGGGTAGCAAAAGTGTGTAGGGAGGGATCACTTATAGACTTTCGTTGTGGCCTTAAGGAGGAGTATGATGAGGCCCCCGACAAAACACCCTTTTTACTATTTCCAGAATGTGCTCCCCAAATTGTAGGAGTAAATTAATTTGCATATGCATTATTTCTTATAAATATAACATTTATCTTTGTAATGTCACTACAATAATAATATTACGAGACAACTTCAGAGATTTTTCTTCAGGTTTAGCTTCGTAAAATTAACCTTCTTTGTGATTGCTATACTATGCTTACTTCGCTTATTTTAATATTTTTGTGTCAAATCTTTCAATCTATTTATGATTAATATAAAATATAATGATCTGATTCATTTCTCTGTTTTACTATACAATATTGTTTGATTAATTCTGCAAACCGTTAGTACTATCTTTGCCCAACAAACTACTTTGAGCGACTATTGTCATTGGATTAGATGCATTATGCACACAACTATATCAAGATTAATATCTATCTAAGCAATATATGCTTAGCTCTTCAGAATTATCTACTTTGACTAGAAGAGTAATTTGATTTTTCAGCCCTGCATTCATAGGATACTATTCTCCTCCTAAAATGCATAAAAGAATAATTTATTTTCTCGGCCATCAGTCATTAAATAGCTTGAAAATATTTTTAACCAAAAGACGAAATATATTATCATAAGTAAATGATTCAAATCCCATTGAATTGTATAAGAAGATTAGTACAGGAAAATTCAAATGTCTAAAATGATACCTCTGAGTAAAACTTTACAAGTTAGAAAATACCAAGCAAATTTTTTAATCTAATCTAAGGCAGTAATGCTATTTATATTTGGAATATTAGAAGGACGGGTAAGCAAATTTTATATAAATTCCACCTTTTATTTCTTCATTTCATTAATTTGTCTGCCTCTTTACTTTTAATCCTTTTAAAGATTTAAAAAAGAAGAGGTGAAATAAACTTTGTCAATGTGGTTAGATATACTATCTAACACAAGTTAGAATATGGCAAACACCTCATTGTCAACAATATTTGGAATCTAAACATGAGTTCTTTTTTTTTTTCATTCACTGGATATTGTATCAGTCGTACATAGCTCAACTGAACATGAAATTTCATGAAGTTAGCAATCTCTAGCAGAAGGATATGGGTCTATATGTTGATGAAATCCTACCCTATCAAAATACCAATCACCAACAGCTTCCGCAATTGCCTACACAGATAAAATGTTACAACAGAATAAGTTATTAATTCATAAATTAGAATTCAGAAAGATAAGCGCATGACAAAATTCAAAAACAAGAAATGTGCATGTATTCAAACTTTATATGGATAAAACAAGAAAAAAAAGATTACCTTATTAAGTATGTTTGGAGAGGTAGCACTGAACCAATAATTCGTCACTACGATTTGCTCATGAGTGTGACAAGAAGTGATGAAATAACCCCTCGTATAACAAGGGTTGAGTCCCTCGAATGCCCTCAAGAACTCCACTCCGAAAACTATATTAAAAGAAGAAAGAGACAAATGAAACAATCTTTTTTTACAAGACAATGATTTCAGTATATTATTATCAAGCCAATTGTTGTTGACAATTCAGATTATTCAAGAACTCAATTAAGTGAACATCCTCTAGAACTGTTATCCAGAAGTCTATGTCTAACTCTAACTGTTCACTTGGAACTGAAATGCTGCCGCTACCATAAGGTTAAAGGCTATTTACAAGTTAAAATGCAAATATTATTTGATACTCTACCTTTGATCACTCAATCAACTACGCATCAATCCCAAATCAATTGAGTTTTAGAACTCTCTCCCTTTGGAATCTAACAAAAACTGAACACAATATACAACAAAGTCACAGTAAGCTGTGACAAACTTTGGTGGCATCCAGGCCCGAGCTTTCGAGCCTTCTATAGACAACAGAACAATAGCAAACAACTGCAGTTGGTACTCTGAATTATTTATGTACTGGCTGACTAAAATTATTCATCCCCTGATCCTGATTGTTATTCTTGTGAAGAATATGTAGCTGAAACACTTTTTGAGCTTAATCCAGAATGCCCTTGAGGGTCAGTTGACATTTCATAAAAAAGGATTAGAGGAGGAAAAACGCTATCTATACTTGTGTGATTTGAAATGTATGGACTAATGGAAAAATGCTAACCTTGAATAACTATACGTTGACTAAACGTGCAGCTACTTATTTGAGCCTTGCAATGTTCCCAAACATGTCGAGGATCGAGGTTTGCAGGAACCAAAGTGTTGTTAATCTGGAAAAAAAGTCTTTAAGATTTTATAGAAACTAAAGAAAATACTACTAACAAAATTCTTAAAAGGAGAGATATTAGCGTTTGTCTCATCAACCTGCCAAGCGTCATATGCGGAATTGATTATAAAAAGTGGAGTCTCAACATATGGAACAACATGTTGAGGGAAAAAGCACTGCACCATCATTATGAAAAGTTAGTGTTATAATTAAGGGGGAAATATGAATAACACAAGGAAAAGGTTTTTGTTTCAAAAAGACTTATTAAACTCTTACATACCAGACTTGGTTCCATTGTAGACGTGCAAGACGGAGGCAAATTCTTAGCCGATCCCTGAACGAGAGGTAAGACAACTATTATAGTAAAGCAGATAAGCAGAAGAATCTAACTTTGGATATATATAGCTTATTAGTAGTTAATAAAATAAAACAAAAAAGATGACGGGACTCACATGTAAAGTAACAACTCTATGATACGTCGTTTGAATATTAGAAGTACCAGAGATTGTCTTGCTGTATAAATAAATCATGAAACGTTTGATCAGTTCCAAAATGGCAGACACACAAAAATCAATACTATATAAGACGACGGAAGAAGATCTCACACGTTGATGAAGAAGCCTGCGTTTGCAACGCACTTTACTATGGCATCATTTGGAAGGAGGGATTTGAACTTGTCGCAGTTCAAAATTGTAGCCAATCCTCCAGCGGAAGTTCCACTCAAGATTGCCTAACATTGCGTTTTTTGAAAAGTATAAAAAATATAGCCTGTGACTTGTAAATAATTTATTCGATAGGATCTTACATTTTTAGCATATTGCATTCCTTTGCTCCGTAAATCTTCCAGAACAGCTTTAAATATTCTTGCTCCTCTGAAGAAAAGGTTGTTCTCCTAATATAGATTTGGCATTTTCAATCAGAGACACATGTTACAGTGATATTTAGAAGAAGTGGATAAAAGAAGAATATTACTGGATCAACTTGTTCGACATCGCCAGTAAAAGATGATCCATCACAATAATTCACCCACACCCTGTTCCAGTTGTAAAAATCTACCAATTCCAATACTGTTTGCAGTTAGAAGAGGTGGTTAAAAATCTATGCATACAAAGAAAAAAGAACTGAACTATGAGGTTCACCTGGATTTTCTTGGGGAGTGTTATGAAGTATCCCGGCAAAATGAGTTTGTTTCGTCATATGCTTGGAAGAACCTATGTCCATAGTTGCACGTCCTTGGCAATCGGGGATACTGTCACACCACCCACCGCCCTAAGAATATGGAATGTACGTTTTGGTGACTTGTATATATGATGATGAAGACGAAAAGTAAATACAAGAAAGAAGAACAAGAAGAAAAGACTAACTTGAAGGAAGATAATCCAGTTGGAAATTCCGGTATCAAATCCCCTGTCAAGATAATAAGCGGGCGGGCTCCCATCGAGGCACACTGTTAAAAACAGTTAAACAAATAATAAAAGAGTTCTCTTTTCTTGTACTTAAGAAAGTAAGCATTGTACAGTCAAGTACATTAAGCAGTATGTTAATTATACCTGCGCCTTGGTCAGTTGCGCTTTCTAGTATTGTGATATTGACAATTCTGTCGCCGAGAACAGTGGTGCACAATACTGCTAGACATGCTAGCAAAGCCAACATAAATGTTGCCATCCTACAAAAACAAAAAGAACAGTAAATTTTACGCAAAGCATTCCCAAGTTCTAGTTAAAATAAGAAGAGAAACAATTACTGACTAATAAATGAAATCAAAAGAAACAGAAACAAAGACATGAGGAATGAATATTAGTACACTGTACATGTTATCAGCAAAATTTTCAAGTAAGCAACTTTTGGTTCGTGCTTTTTTTTTTCAAGAAAGAAGACTATAAATACTATTGGAGCTGGGTTTCTCTTCAAAAGTTTAGAGAACAGCTGCAAACGATTGTGATAAATAAAAATACAACACAAATGGAGAACACCTCTAGCAAGAAAATTAACTAGAAACAGGGGGGAAGCAATAATCTTCAAAATGACCAAAATTAAATAATGACCAATATTGCTTATCAAAAAGTTGGTGCTGTTAAATCAACATTTGCAAGGAGAAAGAGAAACAACTATATATAAACGAAATCAACATGGATTATGAAAGAATACATACATGTTGCTATCAACAAGAATGTTACTGTAACACCTCATGCAGTCGGGCTAAGATTTGACTCGTAAGACGGGGGTATAATGAACCCAATTTGAATAGTGTAGAAATGGCATTTGAAACCCAATAAAGACATGAGAAGAGTCCTTGAGCAAAGAAAAGTCGGAAGCTACCTTACGGAGCGTGTTTTCGAGTGAGTTTGCACTATGTCTCACTTAAAATGAGTATACGGAAAAATCTATAAGGAATTTAGGAAAATTTCCTCGTTCAAAGTTGTAGATCTTTGAAATACCTTTCCAACGGTATATTATGGAGGTCAAACAGACATATGTACAAAAAGTTATGCCCATTTTACTAAAACAGTATTCTGCTAATTTACGGTGGAATTTACGGGCTGTAGATTTGGCCCGTAAAACTAGTCCAGAAAGCCCAAATCACTGTAATTGATTTACGGTGGGATCTAAGGATCGTAAAACTTTTACAGGCCGTAAAATGGGGCGTAAAACAGGTCCGACAGCAATTTTAAAATTTCGTTTTAAGGCTTTCTCACTTCATTCTTCACATCCTCATGCCCTAGAACGACCTCCTACCCTCTGCCATCATCAAGAACACCAAGGTAAGCCTATTCTAATCATTCCAAGTCAATTCTAATATATATCCTTGTAATCTAAACAGGAAATCATCATTCCTAACCTAGGGTTTTCAAGAAAACCCATCTCAAGGTTCAAGATTCAAGATTTTGGAAATCTTCTTCAAAGTTCAAGTCTTTAATTCAAGTTTTGGAGCATTACCAGGTATGTGGAGTTACTATCTACGTGTGGGAACATCATTGTTCTTCCCCACGCCTCTTAATCCATAAAGTATGAATCTTTACGAAAACTAGGGTTTCTATACGATGCTCATAACAACCCTAGGTCCATATCCATGACTATATTATGTATGAATTGCTATTATTCTATCATTGTGTTCTTAATAACTCCATATGATTATTGAGAATCAGTTCGTAATCCATGAAAAACCATATATCTCATTCCATGGGTTCTTAAATGCAAGTTATGATATGCTATGATATTTTTCAAGAAAATACTATGTTTTACAAGTTCATGCAAGCAAGTTATAATTCATGATATCCACGTACAATCAAGTTATGATTCATGAAACCATGGGCAGCAAGTGCCACTTATTTTTACATGTTCATGTTTTTGGGAGTTGCATTAATTACCGAGAAGGCTTCAAACAGCCTGAAATTACGTAGCCACCATACGATGAGGATTGCTCCACCCATGCTTAGGACGATCTCTCATAATGACTGGATCCTTTCATAATATCATTAAATCTCATGTCCCTGGCAAGGTATGAGTGTTCTGCTGGTAGGACGCAAGTACCAGACCATGTTATCGGTTATATTTACTGCTCTCCCTACTCACGATGCTTTACGCATATTATATATGTATATGTACTCATGTTCATGATCATGTTTCAGTTCAGCCTCTGTTATGTTATTTCCATGTCCCATGTTATTTCATTCAGTTGCTTTACATACCAGTACATTCAATGTGCTGACGTCCCATTTTATTGCCCGGGGGCCTGCATTTCACGATGCAGGTACGGATTTACAGGACGCCACATCTGCTCAGTAGGATTCGCTCGTATCAGCTTATTGGTGAGCCCCATCTTATTCGGGGTTTTAGTCAGTGATCTTTATTTTATTAGTTATGCATTTAAAGGTATGCTGGGGGCCTTATCCCAACAAGTACGTTTTCCAGTCAGGACTCATGATTAGAGGTTTCATAGACTAGTCAGTTTAATTATGTTAGACATGCAAGGTGTTTAGCCATCTTTGGCTCAACTCATGTTATTTTCGCATTTATGATTTAAACAAGTATTTCATTAAATTATTATGAGATCTCATGTTTTATAAAAGCTCATCACCTTCATGCTATATTTCCGCTCATGTATGCCTCATGATGATTCAGTAAGCCATGTGGTTCGCTCGGTCACATGCAGTATGACACCGAGTGTCGTGTTTCGCTCAGACCATGGTTCGGGGCGTGACAGTTACGTTGTTCATCTTAATTAAATCGAAAGAAAGGAGGTTTTAGAAGGAGAAAGCAAACAATGCTTAATGAGTAGAGATGAGTGAGCTAGTTTTACTTCAGCTCTATTTATAAGCAAATGGACTTAGTAAACCGCTTGCTCTTTTTTTCTTTTCTCAAAAAATTATTTATTCATATTTTATCAAAGGTGTGATACAAAACAGTGGCAGCAGATTTGAGGTGCTTGAAAAGTACAAATGTGTACATTACTGGAAATATTTAATTGAAGAACCAATATTTTCAATTTGTCAAAGAAGTCTTTATATACATAGTAACCAAGTAAATAATAATTAAATTAGGCCAGGAAAAAGTTATAATGAGCCACATATTTTTTGTTTCTTCAATTAATGTTTTAGGCACACATCCCATCAAAATATTATAAAAGGGTCAACTTGTGTAATGCCACTATATTAGATATTGATGTTTTATGGAAACTGTACCACCGATGTAATGCCATTTTTTAAAACATTTTCTTTTCTATAAAAAAAGAATTCCCTAAATGGAAATCATAGAGAATGGCATTTATCATCCTCTTCATATCGTCATATATTCAAGAATTCATTTGTTGAGAAATAATTGATGACCCTTCCAATAAAAGGTGATTAGGACTCATAAATTGAGTATACATGGCATGTGATATCGGCCTTTTAAGCATTCATTTGTTGTGAAGTGAAGAATTACCTCTACACAAAAATGAAAATTTCAAAAAAATTATGGATGATGATTTATATATTGTGAATAGAAAAGGTTAACGTAGATGAATAGAGAAAATTACGTAAATAAAAGGTTCAATCCATGAATATAACTAAAATAAATATGAAAACAATGTTATCTAATCTTACAAATATATAGTAGTAATCAGGGGCGGATCTACCTTGTGCCTAGGGGTGTCCCGTGACATTGCTTCGTCGGAAATTTTTACTCAATATGTATATAAATAGCAGAAGCAACATAGAGTATATTTTTCGTAACGTGACATCCCTTGACACAAATGACCTTGTAGCTTAGTTGGCTAGGCGCTTCAATTCTATGGATAGGTTACGGGTTCGAATCCGCGCAACATCATTTCATTTTATCAGAGTTTTGCTCCTCTTCTACAAAATGACATATGTTCAGATTCAAACCCGTAACCTTTTGGTCATAAGCCCTTAACAAAATGGGAACCAGTTGCTCCAACTTGCATGTTATTGTGACATAAACTATTTACTAGTAAGAAAGATCTCGTTGCTTCCCTAATTAGTTGTTGTGCGGTTCTTTTTATATTTTTTTCATATTTAGAAACTACATAAAAAGTACTATAGGTTATAATAATTAACAATTTAAAATATTTAAGGGGCATACGAATAACTGGCGGTCAAAGATTTTCTTGTTTGACTCTCGAAATCCGAACTGTATCACATAAATTGGGACAGAAGGAGTAGTATTTTTTTAGAAAGTTTTAGTAATGTATGTGAATTGTGTTTTATTTATATTTTGTTCTTTATTTAATAAGGTGCTATATTGTTTTATTTATTGTTTCTCATTTTAAAATGTGACACCACTGACAAAAAATCCTGCGTACGCCACTGGTAGTAATACCTAGATACTGCCGATTATTTAATCCTCAAGAAACAATATAAAGAAACGTTAAAACAAGCCTTTTATAATAATACTAGCAATACATGCCCGTGCGATGCACGAGCCGAACATGTCTATTCGCTTTAATTAGCCAGTCTTTAAGGTCTGTATTTTGAAAATAACTTTTAAAAACATTCTAATTGTTATTATATATAGCAACATACACAAAATGTATTTTATGTACCATTACTTTAGTTATAATTAAAAAATGGAGTTTAAAAATTAAAAACATAGGATGGAATTAAGTCTTTGAGATGGAAAGAGTCGGACTTTTTTCTCATTATCATGACAATGAAATTTGTTCATCGATGTGAAAAAGTAAATTAGTAAGAATATGAGGGAAAATTAATATTTTGATTCTAGATTTTTTTTTTTTAATTCTTTAATATCTTATATGTATGCCGACAGGTTGATATCCATTTCAATTAACTAACTATTTAGATCCAAACATAAGAACCATTGTTGTATATTGAAAGCAAAACTAATAAAATATTTTTAGTTTTTTATAAAATTCATTATAATTTTTTATATTAACAATTATAGATAAAAAAAATTGTTACAAAGAAATCAAAATTAGAAAGATATATGTTATATCGTAAATCACCAAATTTTAATTCCGAAATGAAAATATAAAGTAATACATTTTATAAATGTAAAGAAACAATAATCAGAGACTGCGGAGAGTAAAATAATTACAGTATTGACAACGAAGAAAAACGGGGATAAAAGTCACTCCCTCCCTTCACTTTTACTTGTCCACGTTAACATATCAAGAAAAAAAAATTTATATCAAGAAAAAGAAATTTTTCTTCTTCTTATTTTACCCTTCACATTTAATTGCTCATTTTCAAATCATTTTCCGAGGCTATTGAGACTATACATACACCAATAAATATGGATATTATGATAAAATATATACTTCATTTATTAATTCTTAAAGAACGTGAAAGTCAAAAGTGGACAAGTTATGTGTAGGAGAATTAAAATTGAAGTGCATATGTGTATACATGAGAAGAGAATAAATACTCAGTACTATGACATATGTCCAAGTGGATAAAAAAGTAGTTCGTTAAAGTGTATAATTTATATAACTTTTGGTATAAATTTGCATTGCTATTATTCGTCCTCTCTTCACGTTTAAAGTATTGACAAAGAAGAAAAAGGGGGATAAAAGTCACTCCTTCCGTTTACTTTTACTTGTGCACGTTAACATATCAAGAGAAAGAAATTTTTATTCTTATTATTAATTTTACCTTTTACATTAATTACTCATTTTCAAATCATTTTCGAAGGCTATTGAGACTTACACTAATAAATATGAATACTATGGTAAAATATATACTCCCTCCGTCCCATATTACTTGTCACTTTCCCTTTTATACGCCCCTTAAGAAATCATAAATAAAAGATGTATTTTACTATCTTACTCCTATCTCTCTCCGTCCCATATTACTTGTCAGAAGTTGAACATTAATTCTACCTCTTCTGTGTTTACTTTTTAAGTCCTCACAGGTCCGCAGTGTCTTAATTATCCTTTCATTTCTTTCATTTGGCATGTCCTCCCTCTGTCTCAATTTAAGTGTCTACGTTTGACTAGACATGGAGTTTAAGAAATAAAGATAGACTTTCAAATCTTGTGGTTCTAAATTAAAAATGTGTATAATATAATAAAATATTCTTTGAATCTTATGATTATAAATTTGACATGTATGATATTTGAATTGTCAACTTACTAAATATAAACAAAGGCGGACATAAACAAAATAAAGACAATTTTTTTTTTTAACAACAAACGCCCAAATGGATGAACATAGCAACAATAAGTTGTACAAAAAACAACTGAAATTGTACCCTAAGCCAGGACTAACATGTGTGCATTTTAGAAGTTTAACATTAATACTACCTCTTGTGTGCTTACTTTTTACGTTCCCACGTGTCCGCAGTGTCACAATTATCCTTTCATTTCCTTCATTTGGCATATACTCCCTCTGTCTCAATTTAATTGTCTACGTTTGACTAGACATGGAGTTTAAGAAATAAAGATAAACTATCTTGTGGTCTTAAATTAAAAATGTGTATAATATAATAAAATATCCTTTGAATCTTGTGATTTTAAACTTGAAATGTAGGATATTTGAATTGTCAACTTACTAGATATAAAAAGAGGCGGACATAACCAAAATAAGATAAATTTTAACAACAATTGAGAAATTAAAGGAAAAAATAAGACGAAAAGAAAAAAAAAATATAGACTCACTAAGGAGAATCGCGATATCCTTTACATATAAAGACTAACTAAATTGAGTAACCAAAATAATTATGTTAGGCCTCGTGCATCGCTCGGGCATAGTTTGCTAGTTTATATATATATTAGAAAAGAAAAGTGTATTCGTAATAATTGATTAAAATTTCCTAGTTTTAGGAGGGGCCACCGAAAATTATCTTTACTTAAAGATAAAAGTTTAAAGTCAATAGTACATAATCTTAGTTGGTCAATCATTATCTTATTAGTAAATAAAAAGAGAGAATGATTAGTTTGACATGTATCAAATTGGAGGGGGGAAATAATGTTCATGATAACAACGTTTAATAGTACTCTCTCTGTCTCATTTTATGTGATAGTGTTTGATTGAGTATGGAATTGAGCATCGAGTTCAGGAAACTAAAGAAACTTTTGACATGTAAGCCAATTATATGAAAAATATGAAAATTATCCTTTTAAATAAGTGGTGGTAAGAGTTGCTCATGTCCTTTCATTTAAATGAGTGGTGTTGACTAGTGAGAGTCTCAATACGGATAAAATGGCAATGCTAATTAAAATTAAATAGCTCCCAAAAGTGGAAGGTGGTATTCTTTTTATGACAGTTTAAAAAGTAAAACATATCACATAAATTGGGACGAAGAAAGTAGTAATTGTTATCAAGATAAAAGAAAAATGGATATATCCATCTGTGGTTGTACTTGTAGCAATTTAAGAAACTGACTTACGGTCTTCAAACGAAGTCAGCTCTAAGTCTTGCAATCTGATTCGTCTTCTCTTTCGCCTGTTTTGTATCTTTAATTTCTGATCCGATCCTAAACAAAGAGCAATGAGATGATAATTATAATTAAAAGCAGGTTAATTCTATCCAGGGAATTTAAAAGACATGCTGGGGTCAAAAGCAAGTTTTTGAAACCTTGGTATCCCAACAAAGATTATAGTTGAATTTAGATTGAGTGGATGAATTTATTGTGTACACATTTAATGAATGTCTTAAAACAAATATAATGTTTGATCAAAAGTCACTGAGTTCAGCCGAATTGTATCTGGATTTCTACCTCTTCCCCTGAAGCTATCAAAAGAGTTGCGTCCAATTCAGACAATACAAATTACTTTGAACTATATTAATTTATTTGACCAAACTTCTAAAATCAATTTGTTTTAAAAAGTACTTTTGTTGAGAAGTATTTTGTGTTTGGCTTTGAAAAGCACTTTTGAAAATCAATTAGTGTTTGGGCAATTTTTTAAACGGAAAAGGGCCAAAATTACCCTTGAACTTTGAAAAATAGTTCATTCATACTACATTATCTTTAGGGCCAATTATACCCTTACGGTTATACTATGGGGTCAATTATCCTACATACAAGCCTAATTAACCGCCATGATGCATCATCCTAAATTCAAAATTATTTTACCCTCAAATAATTTTTTACTATCACTAAAATAACTCAATCAAATTTTTTTTTTTCAGCAAAAATAATACGGATAATTTTTCCAAAAAAAATATAAAAATAATTCCGTATTATTTTTGCTGAAAAAAAAAATTCGGGTCGGATTGAGTTATTTTAGTGAGTAAAAAATTATTTGAGGGTAAAATAATTTTGAAGTTCTAGGATGATGACGCCACGTGAATGTCTGTATTAAATAATAATTTACAAGATAACTACAAGTTAAATTGGAAAAGATAACGAAGGGTATGGATGAACTATTTTTCAAAGTTCAGGGGTAATTTTGGCCCTTTTCCGTTTTTTAAAAGTGTTTCTAAATGTATTTTCTCAAAAAAATATCAAGTACCTTTGAAGAGAGGCTACTTTTTTAGTTTCTCAAAAGTAGTTTCTGCTCAAAAATACTTTTTCTTTTCTTAAAAACTTGGCAAAACATCTCAATTTTGAAAAAAAAGAAAGAAAAAACACTTCTAATCCTGAAGAAGCTAGCCAAACAGGCTATAATATGATATAGCTATAACTAAGCAGATCCATCAAGGCTATAATAATTTTTTTGAAGCTTAAAATTTTTTTTTTGAAAAATTCCTAAGAATGTCAGGAAGTATGACAATAAATCAGGGACTAACAAAAAATAAACTCACCTCAATGACCATGAATGTCATCTGCCAATACTTTGAGTCTTCAATAGAGTGAAATTATGAGCGGTGTATTATTATTGCAGAGAAAAAGGATATATTATTTGTGAAGGAGAGAGCAGAGCACATATCAGGGAAAAAGAGAATGATAGCAAGAAGACATGCATTTAAAGTCCATAGACATTTTCACCCCAAGTCTTCCCCATGGGTCTGGTCATATTAGTTGTCTTTTTCTTTAGGGAAATTCACTAAAATCCCCCTAAATTATATTCTCTTTGCTAGTTCCATACTTAAATTATGTACCTTTATTTAGCATATAAAGGAATTTTACGAATCGAGTATTAGATTGGATAAGAGGTTGTTGGTTAAAACGGAATGGGTTCAATGTTTTTTATTTTTTGGCCTAAAAAATCAGTGTCACGCCATTAAAAAGTAAATGGACGTATTACTTTTCGGCCTAGATGACCTTTTAAGTGAAATAACAAAAGATTAGTAATTTTTCAAATTCAAATGAAAGATAAGTAACTTTATTAACCTATTTTCAGTAGTTCAGCAACCGTTTAAATAATAAACTTTATATTCAATGTATCCATGTGATGTATCTCCATTTTACTCTTTTTCATTTAAAGATTTGACTGATAGAACGAGAATCATAAG
Source organism: Lycium ferocissimum (assembly GCF_029784015.1). Lineage (NCBI taxonomy): Eukaryota > Viridiplantae > Streptophyta > Magnoliopsida > Solanales > Solanaceae > Lycium > Lycium ferocissimum. The sequence continues at coordinate 23,321,030 of NC_081350.1, forward strand.
GATAAAATAAAGAATTACAATTTAAAATATATAAAAAAAAGTATGTATTGTGAAGGAGAGAGCACACGAAGACTCGAGACCTTGAAAACAAAGGGCCTTCACAAGCCTCTAAATTCCATCAATTTTCTTATAGACTTTCTCGACCATTTAAATTTCATAAGTCTTTCCAAATGTAAAAGATTAATAAAATGTATTGTGAAGGAGAGAGCACATGAAGACTCGAGACCTTGAAAACAAAGGGCCTTCACATGCCTCTAAATTCCATCAATTTTCTAATAGACTTTCTGACCATTTAAATTCCATAAGTCTTTCCAAATGTGAAAGAGCGAAAATGTATTGTGAAGGAGAGAGCACATGAAGACTCGAGACCTTGAAAACAAAGGGCCTTCACATGCCTCTAAATTCCATCCATTTTCTAATAGACTTTCTGACCATTTAAATTCCATAAGTCTTTCCAAATGTGAGAGCGAAATGGAGTTCTCATCGCTAATATTGAGGATCGTTTGGTAAGAGAAAGCTTTACAAAAGATAAATGTATCACCTTGTTGTTTTAGTGCGGGATTTATTAGTAATCCCTGAATTGTTAGAAAAAGTTTATTGAAATGGAAGACGGTTTGAAGGTAGAAGACAGAGTTAATAGGCTTAAACTATGTATCTTTTTTTATATTTGTTTAGCTATAAAGGGATTTTACGGGTGAATATTGGGTCAAATAGGATTTTTTTTATTATTAATATGCGTTGAGTTTATTTTTTTATTTTTTGTTTTATTAAATCAGGTGTCACGTTATTAATAAGTGTCTGGATAATGATTATATTACTTTCTGACCTAAATGACCTTTAATTTAGGTAAAATAGCGAAAGATTAGCGACCGATCATATATTAACAAAATTATTTAACTTGAAAACTCACCTTAATAATTAATGACCATGAATGGATTCTGGCACAGGGTGCTGTCTAGTACAGAGGTATGGATTTGCAGTGTGTAGTACCCATATTTTTAGGACTCCAACCTTAAAGAAAGACTAGCAATAACGAACATATCTATTCACTTTAATTAGCCAGTCTTTAAGGTTTGTATTTTGAAAATAACTTTTAAAAACATTCTAATTGTTATTATATATAACAACATATGTAAAAGGTATTTATGTACCATCACTTTAGTTGTAATTAAAAGATGGAGTTTAAAAATTAAAAACATATGATGGAATTAAGTCTTTGAGATGGAAAGAGTCGGACTTTTTTCTCATTATCATGACAATGAAAGTTGTTCATCGATGTGAAAAAGAAAATTAGTAAGAATATGATGGAAAATGAATATTTTGATTCTAGATTTTTTTCTTTAATTCTTTAATATCTTATATGTATATTGACAGGTTGATATCTATTTCAATTAGCTAACTGTTCAGATCCAAACATAAGAACCATTATTGTATATATTCGATTTTTTAAAAGCAAAACTAATAAAATATTTTTATTAAATTAATTTAAAAATATATTATAATTTTTTACATTAACAATTATAGATAAAAAAATTGTTACAAAGAAATCAAATTAGAAAAATATATGTTATATCATAAATCACCAAATTTTAATTTCGAAATGAAAATATAAAGTAATACATTTTATAAATGTAAAAAAACAATAATCAGAGACTGCAAAAGAGAGTAAAATAAGTAAAGCATTGATAAAGAAGGAAAACGGGGATAAAAGTCACTCCCTCCCTTCATTTTTACTTGTCCACGTTAGCATATCAAGAAAAAGAAATTTTTCTTCTTCTTATTTTACCCTTCACATTAATTACTCATTTTCAAATTATTTTATGAGGCTATTGAGACTATACACCAATAAATATGGATATTATAATAAAATATATATTTCATTTATTAATTCTTAAAGAATGTGAAAAGTCAAAAGTGGACAACTTATATGTAGGAGAATTAAAATTGAAGTGCATACGTGTATACATGAGAAGAGAATAAATACTCAGTACTATGACATGTGTTCAAGTGGGATAAAAAAGTAGTTGGTTAAAGTGTATAATTTATATAACTTTTGGCACAAATTTGCATTGTTCTTGTTCGTCCGCTCTTCACGTTTAAAGTATTGACAAAGAAGAAAACGGGGATAAAAGTCACTCCCTCCGTTTACTTTTACTTGTCCACGTTAACATATCAAGAGAAAGAAATTTTTGTTCTTATTATAAATTTTACCCTTCACATTAATTACTTATTTTCAAATCATTTTCGAAGGCTATTGAGACTTACACCCATAAATATGAATATTATGGTAAAATGTATGCTTCCTCCATCCCATATTACTTATCACTTTCCCTTTTGCACGCCCCTTAAGAAATCTTAAATAAAAGATGTATTTTACTATCTTACCCATATCTCTCTCCAATAAATACATTCTAATCAAAATTGACTATTTTCAAGAACATTTATTACTAAGGGCAAGATGGAAAAGATTTAATTAATTCTATCTTGGTTTTGTAAATGAACAAGTAATTTGGAGATATATTTTTAGTAATGTTGAGTACTTCATTTATGAACAAGTAAAAGTGCACAGATGAAATAAATATGTGTCGGAGAATTAAAATTGAAGTGCATATGTATATACATGAGAAGAGAATAAATATTCAGTACTATAACATATGTCCACGTGGGATAAACAAGTAGTTTAGTAATGTGGCCAAGTAATATGGGACGGGGGAGTACTTCATTTATTAATTCTTAAAGAACTTGAAAAGTCAAAAGTCAACAAATATAAGTGCACGGAGGAAATAAATGTGTCGGAGAATTAAATTTGAAATGCATACGTGTATACATGAGAAGAGATAAATATTCAGTACTATGACATATGTCCACGTGGGATAAAAAAGCAGTTGATTAAAATGTACAATTTATATAGCTTGTGGTACAACATTTTATGCATGTGTTAGTCCAGTCACCACACTTATATATAATAGAAAAGAAGAAAAATATAGAATAGAAAAATAGACATATATTTTTAGTAATGTGGCCAAGTAATATGGGACGAAGGGAGTACTTCATTTTTATTAATTCTTAAAGAACGAGAAAAGTTAAGTATAATAATGTGGTCAAGTAATATGGGACGAAGAGAGTACTTCATTTATTATTCTTAAAGAACGTGAAAAGTCAAGTAATGTGGCCAAGAAATATGGGACGAAAGGAGTACTTCATTTATTAATTCTTAAATAATGTGAAAACTCAAAAGTGAACAAGTAAAAGTGCACAGAGAAAATAAATATGTGTCGGATAATTAAATTTGAAGTGCATACATATATACATGAGAAGAAAATAAATATTTAGCAAGAACGTGAAAAGTCAAAAGTGAACAAGTAAAAGTGCACGGAGGAAATAAATATGCGTCGGATAATTAAAATTGAAGTGCATACATGTATACATGAGAAGAAAATAAATATTCAGCAAGAACGTGAAAAGTCAAAAGTGAATAAGTAAAAGTGCACGGAGAAAATAAATATGTGTCGGAGAATTAAAATTGACGTGCACACGTGTATACAGGAGAAGAGAAAAAAATATTCAGTACTATGACATCTATCCATGTGGGATTTATTAATTCTTAAAGAACGTGAAAAGTCAAAAGTGAACAAGTAAAAATACACGGAGGAATTAAATTTGTGTAGGAGAATTAAAATTGAACTGCATATGTCTATACATGAGAAGAGAATAAATATTCAGCAAGAACGTGAAAAGTCAAAAGTGAACAAGTAAAAATGTACGGAGGAAATAAATGTGTCGGCGAATTAAAATTGAAGTGCATACGTCTATACATGAGAAGAGAATAAATATTAAGTACTATGACATACGTCCACGCGAGATAAAAAAAATAGTTGGGCGAAGTGTACAAGTTATATAGCTTATGGTACAAGCATTCATTGCGTGTACAATTTGTAAAGCTTATGGTACAGCTATCTGATGCTGTGTTCGTCCCTCCATCCCACTTATATACACCAACTAATGGAGAAGAAATGAAAGAGAAACAGAACAAATCAAAAAAATAAGGCAGAGAGAAGATGGTACCTCACTGTGTAACTCTTCGATGGGGAAGATAGATGAACAGAAAAGAAGTAGCTAGAAGTGAAAGTGTAAGCCACTTGGCTTATGAAGGGGCATCAATTGAAGAACGAAATTACTAAAATGCCCACGAATAACATTCATTATTATAAAATTGCCCTTGTTCGTCCTTGTTGGTACATCCAACTGTCATTTCTAATATAGAGAGAACGAATAACATTCACTATTACAAAATTGCCCTTGTTCGTCCTTGTTGGTACACTCAACTGTCATTTCTAATATAGAGAGATACATGGGCGTATGCTCTCTACTTGGAGTGAAATTCAAAAATATATACCATGTTGAAAACGAAATAGAAATTATTTAATTTTCAAGCTCTCTGATTTGTGGGTGAGGAGGTGAATCTATCACCTAGTCTACGCTTCCGAACAGCATTGATGAAAATACAACATATATAACATATCTCATAGTCTACTCTTCCGAACAAAGATTGATGAAAATACAACAACATATAGAGAAAAGACATCATTTCCCCCTGGAATTTGGCAGCAAAACTCACTTTAGCAACTAAACTTAACTGGTAATTATTTACCCCTAAACAACTTAACGATAATTATTTACCCCGCTTAACGGTGACGTGGCAAGAAAGTGTACTCAATCTCTTAAAAGCGCGTGGGAGGAAAAAATAAACACTAAAAGTGATCCCAACCGTACGATGTCATCTTCTAATTGGATGATATATTAAGATTTTCTTAATATTTTATTTTCTATTTTAAATTAACTTTTTCCTTTTCTTTCTTATTCTTTTCCCTTCTCTTTCGCGTTCTACTTCAACAGTTCCCACTATTTTTCTTCTCGCTTTGTTTCTTTGTATATAGATTTAATTTATGGGTTTGATTTGACACAAATAAAGAGATTAAATTTGTTGAGTTAACAAACCCGGCTTTCAAATTCACCACCGTGAAACTCATTCAAATGCATAAAGTTGACATTTGCATAAAATTGACATTTGCTTTGTTCTTTGTGTTGGTTTCTCTCTCTAGTGTTGTTAAGGGTTTTGTTATTAAGCTCTAGTTACTTTAATTTCTTATTACATATTCAAGGAACAATCTTCATTTTCTGTCTGAAATTACAATTCTTGTCTTCCAGCAAAATATTATTGTTATCAATTGAATGCACCCACTGTCTGAAGAAGAGGGGGGCGGGACAGGGCTGCTACTATTGTTATTTGTGTTAACAATAACAATGACAATTGTTATTGTTATTCAAACGGTGGATTTGGAATTATGGGTTGCATTGTCTCAAGCCAATTCATACTTATGTTAATTGTTGTTAATTTGTAAACCGAGATTAAGCATGTGAGTTGGAACATTATCTACATAAGAAGATTAAAATGCAAGCTCGATCCGAGGCATCTTGTCTTAGAAATGCAAGTGAATATCTTTGGAGGGGGACTTTTAGTTATATTTAGTTATGCGGATCCGGGACTTTTAGTTGTGTTTAACTAAAAGTCTGCCGGAGAAAACGGGCTTTTAGTTATGTTTAGTTATGCTGGGTCCGGCGACTTTTAGTTGTGTTTAACTAAAAAAGTCTGGGGAAACGACTTTTAGTTATGTTTAGTTATGCTGTCTGTTCTCGTATCGTTTCTTATATTCTTTGTATTGTCGGTTATTAGTATTAGGAAAACTTAATACATTGATACGTGGTGATTTTCGGGTTCGAGAGGAGTTGAGTATTTTGGAAAGGAAAGCATCAACGATAGAGGAAATAACAAAAGAAAATATGAAAATGCGAGAGTTAGCCGATATCCTTGAATGCTTATTGCTTGGGTTGCTTGTCTCAAAATGAATTCATACTTATGTTAATTGTTGTTAATTTGTAAACCGAGATTAAGCATGTGAGTTGGAACATTATATATATATAAGAAGATTAAAATGCAAGCTCGATCCGAGGCATACTTTCTTAGAAATGCAAGCCGAATATCTTTGGAGGGCGGACTTTTAGTTATATTTAGTTATCTGGATCAATGGTACTTTTAGTTGTGTTTAACTAAAAGTTTGCGGAGAAGACTTTTAGTTATGTTTAGTTATGCCGGGTCCCGGACTTTTAGTTGTGTTTAACTAAAAGTACTATTTAGAAACGATTTTTAGTTATGTTTAGTTATGCACATGTCCGTTCTCATATCGTTTCTTATATTCTTTGTATTGTCTCGTTATTAGTATTAGGAAAACTTAATACATTGATACGTGTGGTGATTTTCGAGTTCAAGGAGTTGAGTATTTTGGAAAGGAAAGCATCACCGATAGAGAAATAACAAAAGAAAATATGAAAATGCGGAGTTAGCCAGATATCCTTGAATGCTTATTGTTTGGGCTCCTTCTACTTGAAAGTTAATTATTTATTAGATTAGCTCATTGGTGGAGGAGAAATGAATCTACTCACTCCCCTATACTTCCTAAAGAACAAATGTAATGGAAGCGTACAATGAAACGTGCTTTCACCACAAGGATAGTTGTATTTCGTTCTTTCAATTTATTTATGGCATTGCTAAAGAAGACATTAATGTACTTGCCTCGATATCCTAATGAAATTGTGTGTATATGAAGGCTTCAACCTAATCAATTTCTTGTTTGACACCTTAAGCGGTGAAGTTCGTGATGTAATACGGTGGACTTCGACTTGAATATGGTGGTGGTGGTGTTCTTCAATAATGAAGAAATCACAATGCACCGGGGGGGGGTGGAGGGCGGAAGAAGGTGGGGCGGCGGCGGTGTTGGTGGCGGGGGCGGCGGTGTTGGTGAGAATGAGGAGAGAGTAGAAGAAAGAGAAAAAATAATAAAAGAAAAATAAAAAATGAAGAGTTGGTAATTTTTGACGTGGCAATGATGTGGCAATGACGTGGCGCGAGTGTAATACACTCAATCGGTCCAGCCGCTAAGGGGGGTAAATAATTATCGGTTAAGTTGTTTAGGGGGTAAATAATTACCGCTAAGTTTAGTTGCTAAAGTGAGTTTTGCTGCCAAGTTCCAGGGGGAAATGATGTCTTTTCTCCAACATATATAACATATCTCATCAAATATTCCATAGAAGGAACATGTAGTGCTCAGCCACAACCAAAATCTAATTGCATTTCTAGGGAGAAATGGAATTTAGTCAGCCTCTCTCTTCGTAATCTGCATTCTAAAACTGTCTGGTCTTAATATTATAAGTCGTTTCCTTTCATTGTCACATCCATAAATTACTGCCATGACGTGTGCACTTAAGTCTAAATTCAAACATTGTATGTGCAGTCACTATTATGAAAAGAATTACTGCTACATATGACGTGTTAATACTTTAAATGCAAATTTCAGAGACTTCCTATGCAATGATTACTGTGAACCTTCTCAGAAAAATTATTTGCTGTGAATATTTGAAAAAGTTGCATATGTAAAACGTATAATGCGTGATGAAAAATAAATTATCTTTTACTTCGTGAAATATACACCATATATTGATTAACCTCGAACTATTCGAAATAGATCATATCTACCTTTCGTTTGATTTTGGTATCAAAACTACCCTTGCTGTATAACAAAGAGACCACAAATGCCCTCACTTTTAACAGCTTGCCACTAGAGCCGACTATGCAGTCCAGCAGGATAAAAATCGCTGACGTGGCAGCAGACCAACATGGCAGAATACCCCTCCCTTTTAAATTGATGCTTTCTCTCATATACTACTCTCTCATGTTTTCTATTGATCATTCTTTATCCGCTAAATCTTCTCCAAAACATGCATTAAGGTATCAGTAATAAGGATTACATTGATAACTCATACAAGGACCCAAAAAAAAAAAAAGGATTGCTCCCACATACCAAAGGCGAAAAGGAAATTAACGAGTTAAAGTATAAAAAAACAGTAGAAATATTAATAAGGAGCCATAATGGAACAAAAATGACAAGCGGAATAACAGCTTCATAGGTATGCTTGCTCTCACATCCCAAAGTTCCAAGCTCGGTTCACATCACAGCAAGCAACAAAAACACCGACCTACAAACAGAACCCGCAGCAGAAAGAGAGAAGATGGGGAAATCGGCAGATTTTGCAAGGCGAATAGCCTGCTTAAGGCACAGAGCAATGAGACTAGAAAAGAGGATACAACTGAAGGAGTAGACATGGAAGGCTACAATAATACTTTCTCGCATGTCGGGGTTTCTAGTGAATTGATAGAGCCAAAAATCATTGGAAGAAAGCTCGCTTTTAAGAAATTGCAGAATAAGAAATTTGAAATTAAAGGGGAGGGTATTCTGCCATGTTGGACTTCTTAGGTAGACAGCCACGTCAGCATTTTTATACAGCCAGACTGCCTAGTCAGCTCTAGTGGCAAGCCGCATTTATGGTTCCTTTGTTGGACGGCAGGGGTAGTTTTGATATCAAAACCAAACGAAGAATAAATGTGGTCTATTTCAAATAGTTCGAGGATATTTTTTTCTCTTTTCCGTTGATATTATAAAATCGAAACTCAAAAGAAAAAGTACAAGCAATGGCCTTACTAATCTATTGGGCTAAGTCATTAGTAATGTATCACACCCCAACGAGGAGTATGACGGGCTCCGACCCATAGGCCGGGAACCACCTGACTTAGCGGTTACTCTGAACATCATATACCGTAACTCAAAGAACACTTGCACGCAGAAAAGGCCCAATATACAAATGTCTGATAATCCAACATATATGTACGAATGTGAACCGATAAGATCGCTACAACTTCACGAGTATCATAAAGCCGGCAAGGCTATCAGAAAAATATCAAAAACCCAAAACAAGGCCGACAAGGCCATACATAATATTTACATACCCCACTATGTCTATGAGCCTCTAAGAGTGTACATGCGAGCATATATTACACTAGCTAAAAGTACCAAAGGATAGCAAGTCCTAGTAGTGGCACTTTTCGCCGACACCGCCGAAGTCGGAAAATCCTATTGTCACTCCTCAATAACCTTGTCGAGCTCGCAAAGACGAAATGCAATGTCCCGTGCAATGGGACGTCAAAAGATGGTAAAAGTACCGAGTATGTAAGACTGGAATCAATAACATAAGTAGGACGGAGATATAAAGAGATTAGAAGTAACCTGCCATCTGAGAACGTAAAATATACAATGCATGAGTTTAAAAGCATATGCAAGCATACACACACACATATATAAATAGTATCATCATCTTAACTTACCCGGCCTTTTCAGGATTCGGTGTATAACGTATCCGGCCCTTTCGGGACTCGGTGTATAACGTACCCGGCCCTTTTGGGACTCGGTGTATAATACCAACTGATCAGTGGTTGCATAATAGGTGTCATACCCGACCGACTATAGCGCGGCTCGGTGTAGTAAAATAGTGTATACATATATATATACAATGCATAATGAGCCAATAAAGTACAACGGCCTTTCGGAGTGACATAAGGTCGGTAACCTCCGAAACAATTTATGGAACCCGTAACGAATCAAAGAAATAATTAAATGACGATAAACATGGTAATGTTTCAAGAATCAATCAAATAATTAAGGCTTTAAGATTTGAAACACATAGCATAGGAATGGAGTGAATTTATTATGGAACGCTCATGTTCATGTTCTAGTTGGATTTGTGCCAAAGAAAGAGAAAAGCGAACACCTTACATACCTTATTCGCCAAGCCACCACTTAAAGGAATCCATTACTTCGATGCCCGCCCTTCACCCGAACCTATAGATATTGAGAAATATATCTTTAATCATACTTCTATCATATTTCCAGCAACTTATATGCACTAATTATCAAAGACTAATTTGGTTTACGAAAATTTGGGCAGCATCTCCCCTATATCATCTACTTCCTCCAAATACCAAAACAACTCCCAAACAATACCAACAACATCAACAACAATATCCTCAATATTCTACAAGATAAATATGTACAATTCTATCCAAAACTCCCTTCAAACTTCAATCCATAAGCCAACAACACCAACACAATAATTATAACTCTTATTCTCATAAATATTCCTAAATCAATATTAATAAAGAGAGATTCACACCTTACCTTTGCTAGAATAGGAAGACCTTCAATATTTACTTTGAATCTAAGCCAACTCCAATGCAAAACGAAATTATAATTGCGGCTATACGCTATCTGGACCCCGATTAATACTCCGTCACTCAAAATTACTCAAAATCCTCACTTTTGTGTTGTATATGAGCTCTAATATGTTGCTGAGCTTTCTATAATATTTTAGGAGATTATGATGGAGAAAAATGGGGCTTTTAACCCTTTTATAGTGGATAAGAGTCGGTTGGTACTATGGCACTGTAGCAGCGGGCCCTGCTCTGCCCGCCTAACTTGTGACGTCTATAATTCTCTACTCCGACATTGTATTGACGAGCGGTTTGTTGCGTTGGAAACTAGACTTCATGAACTTCAATTTAGGCTTTTTCTTTGCTTCAAAACTCCTCATATACTAAAAGATATTCTTTCTCAAATTGGACAAAAATTGCCTCTCATATTTTCTATAAAATCCAACAAACTTAATTTTCTTGATCCACTTGCCCTCCAATTCTTCCGTAGCTTATTATATGAACTTACACCCTCGTAACCATGAGATAGGTGCATACAATCTCACATATCCTAGGAAGTCCTCTAGGTCTACACTCAAAACAACTAATGCCTAATAGATTTCACGTACAAAACTACGAGGTGTAACATTCTCTCCCCCTTAAAAAACATTTGTCCTCGAATGTTGGAATACCCGAGGGTTAATAAAACTTCCACGGAACGTTAGTAAAGTATCTCTTGTGATTGGAGCACCACTAATCTCCTACATGTCACAAGTCCTAATCGCAAGCCCTACATGATACCGTAATCAATGACACGCAGTCATGCAATGATTAGAATAATATTTCTCATCTTATTGACTCTCAAGGGTTGGGGTATGATTTTTACCTTGTGGGTGATTTGCGGAGACGGCGAAATCTTGCAAGACTTCTTCTCGGGACGGTATTAGGGGGGCGGGGAATAAATGAGGGTACTTGGACTTCGTTTAGCTTCCCACGTCATCTCTTCCCTGTCTTTACTCCTCCATAGAACCTTTACTGAAGCCACATCTTTATTTCTGAGTCTACGGAATTGTCTGTCAAGAATAGCAATTGGTTCTTCCTCGTATGTCAGATTTTCAATAACTTGTATATCGTCGATGTGTACGACTTCGGAGGATCCGCAACACATTTTCTCGACATGGATATATGAAACTCGATGAACTGCTTGCGATTCGGATGGTAACTCCAATTCATAAGCTACCTGGCCTACCTTTCAGACGATCTTATAAGGTCCGATATATCGGGGATTAAGTTTCCCTTTCTTACCAAATCGCATGACGCCTTTCATAGGAGATATCTTCAAAAACACCCAATCACCTATTTGAAACTCTAATTCTCGTCGTCGTACATCTGCATAAGATTTCTGACGACTCTGAGCTGACGCAATCGTTCCTGAATAAGCTTTACCTTTTCAATAGCTTGATGAACAAGGTCTGGCCTAAATAAATTTGCTTCTCCGACTTCAAACCAACCGGTAGGGGACCTACACTTCCTACCATATAGAGCTTCATACGGAGCCATTTTGATACTGACATGATAGCTATTGTTATAAGCAAACTCTAGCAAAGGCAAATGATCATCCCAACTTCCTTGGAAATCCAGTACACAGGCTTGTAACATATCTTTCAATGTCTGAATAGTCTGCTCAACCTGCCCGTTTGACTGCGGATGGAAAGTCGTACTAAGATTTACTCGAGTCCCAAGGCTTTCCTGAAAAGATTTCCAAAACTTTTCCGTAAACTGAGCGCCCCTGTCAGAAATAATGGACACAGGAATGTCGTGAAGACGCACAATCTCTTTAAGATACAATTTAGCATAGTCTTCAGCAGCATAGGTGGTTCTTACTGGTAAGAAACGGGCTGATTTGGTTAGCCTATCGACAATTACCCAAATAGAATCGAATTTGCGACGAGAATGGGGCAATCCCGTGATAAAATCCATATTAATCACTTCCTATTTCCACGCTGGGATCTCCATTTCTTGTAATAAGCCACTGGGTTTCTGATGTTCGATCTTTACCTGTTGGCAAGTGGGGCATTGAGCTACAAGGTTAGCAATATCTTTCTTCATACCATTCCACCAATAAAAGCCCTTGAGGTCATGATACATCTTGGTGGATCCGGGATGGATGGAATACCGGGAGTAATGAAATTCTGACATGATCATGTCCCGAAGCCCGGTTACATTTGGAACGCGTATACGACCTCGATGTTTGAGAACCCCATTTGAATCAAGTTCAAAGGTTGAGAACGATTTTGTTGCACTTCTTCCTTAATATTAACTAAAACTGGATCTTCATACTGTTGAGTCTTTACATCCGAGGCAAGAGCCGATTGGGATATATTCTGTAAAGCAATTCCAGTGTCTTCCGAATCTAGTAGGCGAACTCCCAGATTCGCTAAACGATAAAGTTCATTAGTCATTTTCAGCTTCTCCACTAGCACATACAATAAACTACCCATTGATTTGCGACTTAGAGCATCAGCTACAACATTAGCTTTGCCAGGGTGATATAAAATCTCAGCATCGTAATCCTTTAGCAATTCGAGCCATCTTCGTTGCCTCAAATTCAATTCCTTTTGCCTAAATATATATTGAAGGCTTTTATGGTCCGTATAGATATCAACATGAACTCCATATAAATAATGTCGCCATATTTTAGAGCGTGAATCACTGCCGCCAGCTCTAGATCATGGGTTGGATAATTTTGCTCATGTTTCCGTAGTTGTTGGGAGGCATAAGCAATCACCTTACCATTTTGCATCAACACATATCCCAGGCCGGTGCGTGACGCATCACGGTATATAGTGTAACCCTCGGTGCCTTCTGGAAGGGTGAGGACAGGAGCAGATGTCAACTTGTCTTTCAATTTCTGGAAACTCCGCTCACACGCTTCTGACCATTGAAACTTGGCCCCTTTCTGAGTTAATTTTTGTGAGCTTCACATAGAAAATCCTTCCACAAATCTCCGATAATACCCCGCAAGACCCAAGAAACTTCGGATTTCTGAAGTTGTTGTTGGCCGGGGCCAATTCTTAACGGCTTCGACCTTCCGATCATCAACTTTAATACCCTCATCAAACACAATATGGCCTAGAAAAGCCACTGAAGTCAGCTAGAATTCACATTTGGAAAATTTCGCGTACAACCTTTGATCTCGCAATGTTTGCAACACCTTTCGGAGATGATCAGCATGTTCCATTTCTGAACGAGAATATACCAAGATATCATCAATGAATACAATAACAAAAACATCCAAGAAGGGTCAGAATACGGTGTTCATTAGCGCCATAAACGCCGCAGGAGCATTTGTCAATCCGAAAGACATAACTAAGAATTCAAAATGCCCATATCTCGTTCGGAAAGCCTTCTTCGGAATGTCTTCCCCTTTTACACGTAGGGCGATGATACCCTGACCTTAAGTCAATCTTCGAGAGTCATTTAACAGCCTGTAGCTAGTCAAACAAATTATCAATTCTAGGCAATGGATATTTGTTCTTGATAGTCACCTTATTCAATTGTCGGTAGTCAATACACATTCTTACTGAGCCATCCTTCTTGCGCACAAATAATACCGGTGCTCCCCCACGAGAAGCATGCGGGCCTAATGAAGCCTTGTCTAACAAGTCCTGCAATTGCACCTTCAATTCCCGCAATTCGGCAAGGGACATACGATAAGGAATGGAGATGGGTTGAGTACCCAGATACACATCAATCACAAATTTGATTTCCTTTATAGAGACCAGGTAATTCATCGGGGAACATATCTTGAAATTCCTTGACTACAGGAACGGATTGCAAGGTTAGTGGTTCGGCTTCAGTGCTCCTAACTCGAACCAAATGATAAATATAACCTTTGGAAATCATTTCTCGCGCCTTAAGGTAGGAAATAAATCTACCCTTTGGTGCTGGGGTATTGCCCATCCATTTAAGAACTGGTTCACTCGAAAGCTGAAATTTCACAATTTTGGACCAACATTCAACACTGGCATAGCAAGAGGCTAGCCAATCCATACCCATAATAGCATCGAAGTCCACCATTTCTAATTTCACTAAATCAGCAAAAGTTTCACGGCCACATATCGTAACCACACACTTACGATAAATTCGTCTTGCAATAACAGGTTTCCCGACCGGAGTAGAAACTAAGAAAGGCTTGGACAAAGATTTGGGCTTCATACCAAACTTATCAACAATATAAGGTGTGTTATAAGATAGCGTGGAACCCGGATCGATCAATGCATAGACATCACAAGAACAAATGGATAAAATACCTGTCACAATAGCTAGAGACGACTCAAGATCCTACCATCCTATAAGTGCATAAATACGATTCTGGTTGCTGCCGGAACCAGACACCTTACCTCTTCCCCTACCTCTACCTGCTGGGGCTGGAGAAGAACCTTGTCTAGGAGGGCGAACAGAAGATGAAGAACCTGCGATCGAACCTGTCTGCTGAGCCGAGCCTCCTCTACTACGAGATGGACAGTTTCCCATAACGTGACCAGGCTACCCACAAGATTAACACACCCCCATACCCTGGCAAAGACTGGCCAAAGTAGCCCTTACTGCACTGATCATAACGGGGCAGTGGGGGCCTTGCCTGGCTTGATTCTCCCTTATAAGCGGAACCGGCGCTCTCGAACTCGGCTCGGTCTAGAATAAGCTGGTCGATCATAACGCCGGAACCTCGAAATCGGAAAAAGGTGCACTAACCGCTGCAGGAGTCGATCTTCTATAAGAATAAGGCCTATAACCTTCCTGATAAGCACCTGAATAACCTGCGGATCTGGCCCGCTTATAATTGCCCATACTCGGGTCTTGCTCAGTCCGTTATTGGCGTTCAAGGTCCTCCAAATTCTAAGCGTACGCCTGAAAACAAGCAATGTCCATACCGCCCTGTAATGAAGCCGTCATATAATTCTTAATCAAGTGTGGCCCAAGTCCAGTCACGAAACGGTGCACCCTATCTTCCATTTCGGCTACCATCGCCGGAGCATATCTAGCCAAGGAGTTATACTTCAAACTATATTCCCGAACGCTCATATTGTTCTGGCGAAGCAACAGAAACTTATCAGCCCTAGCCTGGCGAACCTCCGCGGGCAGATAATGATCTAAAAAGGCCTTGGTGAATTCGGACCATACTGCTGGAGGTGCATTCTGCCCTCTCGATTGTAGCCAGGACTCATACCATATTGCGGCCACATACCACAATCTATAAAAAGCTAGCTCCACTGATTCTCTATCAGAAGCATGCATTACCCTCAAAGCGCGGCCCATTCGATCTACAAAGTTCTAAGGATCAGCCTTCGGGTTTGTCCCCGTGAAAATCGGAGGCTCCAAAGTAAGAAAGTCACGCACGCGGGAACTAACAGCCCTGTCCAGGAGGCTAGCCTGCCGCTGGTTCTGAGAAGCCACCAATCTGGTCAATAATCGACCGCATCTCGCAGTTCCGTTCGTAGCGACGGGGGAGGGCCGGGGGCCGAGGAGCCGCAGGGACCGGAGCCCTATCCCGCTCTTTCCGCAACCGACGGAGTGGGGTAGCATGCGAGGGGGTAGCGCTCTGAGCCTCGCTATGCTCTAACTCAGCTGGGGGTACTCAGCTCGGGCCTTCCCCAAAGAGCGGCCCGCATTTTGCCGACTTTCTTCTTCCCGAGGCATCGCTGAAAATTAAACACGGAAAGATTAGATAGTTGCATTCTTAACTTAGCTCTATCGCATGATCTAGATCATGAAGAAAAGTGTCTTCTTAAATGCCTTGTAGCCTCCTGGCTATAGATATGGTGCACGACATACCGATAACCAGGACTCTACTGGACACGGCTCATAGACATACCTAGGACTGAACTGTTCTGATACCAATTTGTCACACCCCAACGAGGAATATGACGGGCTCCGACCCATAGGCCGGAAACCACCTGACTTAGCGGTTACTTTAAACATCATATACCGTAACTCAAAGAGTACCTACACGCAGAAAAGGCCCAACATAGAAATGTCTGATAATCCAACATATATATACAAATATATATGCGAACCGACAAGGTCGCTACAACTTCACGAGTATCATAAAGCCGCAAGGCTATCGTAAAAAAATATCAAAAACCCAAAACAAGGCCGACAAGGCCATACATAATATTTGCATACCCCACTATGTCTATGAGCCTCTAAGAGTGTACATGGGAGCATATATTACACTAGCAGAAAAGTACCAAAGGATAGCAAGTCCGGAGTAGTGGCGCTTGTCCGACACCGCCGAAGCTGGAAAATCCTATCGTCACTCCTCAATAACCTTGTCGAGCCGGCAAAGACGAAACGCAGCCGTCCCGTGCGGGGACGCGCACGGTAAAAGTACTGAGTATGTAAGGCTGGAATCAATAACATAAGTAGGACGGAGATATAAAGAGAATAGAAGTAACCTGCCATCTGAGAACGTACAATATACAATGCATGAGTTTAAAAGCATATGTAAGCATACACATATATATAAATAGTATCATCATCTTAACTTACCCGGCCTTTTCAGGATTCGGTGTATAACGTATCCGGCCTTCGGACTCCTGTATAACGTACCCGCCCTTTGGGACTCTGTATAATACCAACCGATCAGTGTTGCATAATAAAGTCATACCCGACCGACTATACGCGCGGTGTAGTAAAATAGTATATATACATATATATATACAATGCATAATGAGCCAATAAAGTACAACGGCCTTTCGGAGTGACATAAGGTCGGTAACCTCCGAAACAATTTATGGAACCCGTAACGAATCAAAGAAATAATTAAATGACGATAAACATGATAA
The DNA here is from genome assembly GCF_029784015.1 of Lycium ferocissimum. Classification (NCBI taxonomy): domain Eukaryota; kingdom Viridiplantae; phylum Streptophyta; class Magnoliopsida; order Solanales; family Solanaceae; genus Lycium; species Lycium ferocissimum. The sequence goes on from NC_081350.1 coordinate 23,338,013, forward strand.
TGTTTCAAGAATCAATCAAATAATTAAGGCTTTAAGATTTGAAACACATAGCATAGGAATGGAGTGAATTTATTATGGAACGCTCATGTTCATGTTCTAGTTGGATTTGTGCCAAAGAAAGAGAAAAGCGAACACCTTACATACCTTATTCGCCAAGCCACCACTTAAAGGAATCCATTACTTCGATGCCTGCCCTTCACCCGAACCTATATATATTGAGAAATATATCTTTAATCATAATTCTATCATATTTCCAACAACTTATATGCACTAATTATCAAAGACTAATTTGGTTTACGAAAATTTGGGCAAAGATCTCCCCTATATCATCTACTTCCTCCAAATACCAAAACAACTTCCAAACAATACCAACAACATCAACAACAATATCCTCAATATTCTACAAGATAAATATGTACAATTCTATCCAAAACTCCCTTCAAACTTCAATCCATAAGCCAACAACACCAACACAATAATTATAACTCTTATTCTTATAAATATTCCTAAATCATTATTAATAAAGAGATATTCACACCTTACCTTTGCTAGAATAGGAAGATCTTCAATATTTACTTTGAATCCAAGCCAACACCAACACAAAATGAAACTATAATTGCGGTTATACGCTATCTAGCTTTCTAGAATATTTTAGGAGATTATGATGGAGAAAAATGGGGTTTTTAACCCTTTTATAGTGGATAAGAGTCGGTTGGCACTGTAGCAGCGCGCCCTGCTCTGCCCGCCTAACTTGTAACGTCTATAATTCTCTACTCTGACGTCGTATCGACGAGCGATTTGTTGCGTTGGAAACTAGACTTCATGAACTTCAATTTAGGCTTTTGCTTTGCTTCAAAACTCCTCAGATACTAAAAGATATTCTTTCTCAAATTTGGACCAAAATTGGCCTCATATTTTCCATAAAATCCAACATACTTAATTTCCTTGATCCACTTGCCCTCCAATTCTTCCGTAGCTTATTATATGAACTTAAACCCTCGTAACCATGAGATAGGTGCATACAATCTCACATATCCTAGGAAGTCCTCCAGGTCTACACTCAAAACAACTAATGCCTAATAGATTTCACGTACAAAACTACGAGGTGTAACATAATTTATTTAATTAATAATATTTTGCCTTTTCACCATCTTCTAGAAGTCGAGCTAACGCTTAAAATACTAGCTGGGACAATAATAGCTGTGTGCATAATGCATCAAATCCAATGAGAATTTTCGCTCAAATTAGTTTGATGGGCAAATTAGATATATATACTAACGGTATAGCATCATATTTCTGAGCAATCACGAAAAAATATTTACAAAATTAATTAAACGATATACTAGTATAGAAAAACAGACAAATGAATCAGGGTCATATTACTTTATATTAATTTTAAATTGATTCAAAGATTTGTCACAAAAATATTAAAATAAGCGAAGTAAGCGTGATATCATAAGCCACAAAGGAAGTTATCTTACGAAGCTAAACCTAAAGGAAAATCTCTGAAATTATCTCGTAATATTATTATCGTAATGACATTACAAAGAAAGAATAAACATGCAAAATTAATTTACTCCTATAATTTGGGGAGCACAGTCTGGAAATTCTAAATAGGGTGTTTTATCAAGGGCCTCATCGTATGAATCCTTAAGGCCACAACAAAAGTCTGAAAGTGTTCCCTCTCTACACACTTTTGCTACCCACGGTGTAGGGACATCTTCTCTTGATTGGGTCCAGTATGCAACACACTCGCAATAGCAACCTTTTTCTACTGATGGAGGATATGTTTTACAATACGCTAAAGTCATAGACGATAATATAAAGAAAAAACACGCAAATATGCTCCAATATGATTATCCGGTTATAAGCCATCTTTTTATTCAAATTTCCTGCAAAAATAAACAATTACCCGATAACATTATAGAGTTCATAAGCACAATTTTAATTTTTCATATAAGCTATAAATATCGTATAGAGGTAAAATCCACTCATCTGTATATATTATCACTTTAGTTGATTATTAAATGAATAGTGTAGGTAGATATGATATTACGCCTAAAATCAAATTGGATTTTACTTTTATTCGAAAGTATAAGATCTTTCCGCTCAGAACCAACTCAATAATGGCATCTCCAAATATTTTATTTCGTACCCAATTGTTGCCCTCACAACAACAAACAAACAAATAAAAGGAGAAGCTTCAAAAACTCTTCCTTACCCCTTTCTTTTGATAGCACTGTAATGTATGATTTCAACTTACCATTTTTAACAACAATATTAGAGATTATAAATACAGAGATAAATTAAAAGAATTTAAATATATAAAGTACGTTATGGATGAATAAATATTTTATTGATATAATTAAGGGCTGAGAAAGCGCCTATATTCATATGAATCAATCGTTCGGTCTCTTTTCACTCAGTGGTTCTAGAAGAGACATAAATGAAGTTTCATTAATATGAGAAAAAAATTGCTAACAATTAATAACATCACACTCTTATTTAATGACGGGAAGTGTCAATATTAGATTACTATAGACCTTATTTCAAAATATACATCAAGACCTCACAATTCTCAAGTTAATTTTCGATGTCTCTTTCGAAATCGTCATTGATAGCAAATACACCATACTAAAGAGAGATCGAAAAAATAATTTATTTGTCAAAGAAAAACTAAATGTCAATACTTAGAATTTTTATCTACCCATAAACTTGCATTAGCATCTCAATTATATCAACTTCTCTTTATTTAATTGATTACTACAAGTTTACAACTTTGTTTTAAAAATTGAGTCAACTTTTGCCCCCTGTGAACTGAGACAATTACTGAACACAACCAAATTGGAAGAAATTAAGAGCATTCTCCATAATATTATTAATATATAGGGCACTATCAAATAAGTTAACAATTCAAACTGAATGCTATGAAAACAAGTTTTACAAACAATATTTGGTTGTTTGAACTGAGGCGGATCCAGAATTTTAATTCTGTGGTTCATGACTTGGATTCCAGTAACTGAACCCATCACCTTGTTTAAGTAATGTGCTCATAATTAAATATTTTCAACAATTTCAGTGGGTATTACAGCGATAAATTCAGGTCTATACTACAAGTTACGGGTTCATTTGAATCCAAATATAGGCTAGATCCACCCTTGTGTTTGAATGTATTGAAAGTGAAAAAAGTGAGGACAAAATTTTAGGTGTTTTTCAAATTTAAAATATAACTTTAAGTTGTATTTGGAATTTTCATGGCCAAATGTTGACTTCCAAATAAAGTGAAGTAATTTTCCGGAAAAAAGTGAAAAATTCTCATGGCCAAGCGAGTCCTTAATTTTGACACTTCTAGTCATTAAAGAAAAGTGTGATCTAATTAATATTGTTAGAATTTTCTACTCATATTAATGAAACTTTTTCTATTTGATTTTTTAAATGGTGTCCGGCATCCGCATTGGAGTCCGACTATATCCGAATTCGCATCGACTAGGGCCCATTTTTGGGGGAGTGTTCCGTACCAAGATTTTTTTCATACGTAGAGTTCGAACTCGAGACCTCTGGTTAAGGGAGGAGCATCCTCATCCACTGTCACTGCACCACATCTTTGATGGTATTAATGAAACTTCATTAATGTCATTTCTAGAACTATTGAGTGAAAATGGACCAAACGATTTATTCATCTGAATATAAACGCTTTCTCAGCCTTTAATTAAAATCAATGAAATGTTCATAACGTATGTCTCTTACATATCCAAATTATTTTAATATCTCTCTATATTTATACCCCATAATATTGTTGTCGAAAAAGGTAAGTTTAAGGGGTAAGCAAGAGTGTTTTTAAGTTTTTCCTTTTCTCTGTTTGTTGTTGTGAGGGGAACAATACATTTGCGTACAAACAATTTTTTTTTTTTTTTTTTTTTTGAGATGACTTTCTGAAAATCAATATTGCTAGTCCTGAGCGGAAAGATCTTATATTTGAGAAAAAGTAAACATTGGTTTGATTTTAGGCGTAATATCATATCTACCTATATTATTCATTTAATAATCAATTGAAACGGTAGTCTATAGTACGGACGAGTGGATTTTATGTCAAGACAATATTTCTAATTTATATAAATTTTGAAATTGTGCTTATGCAACTCTTTAGTTATCGAATAATTGTTTATTTTTGCAGGAAATTTGAAATTGTGCTTATTCAACTCTTTAGTTCTCGAATAATTGTTTATTTTTGCAGGAAATTTGAATGAAAAGATGGGTTGTAATTACCGGATGATCGTATTGGAGCATATTTGCGTGTTTTCCTTTATATTAGCATCTATGACCTTAGTGAATTGTAAAACATATCCTCCATCAGTAGAAGAAGGTTGCTACTGCGAGTGTGTTGACTACTGGGTCGCATCAAGAGAAGATAGTCCTACACCGTGGGTAGCAAAAGTGTGTAGGGAGGGATCACTTATAGACTTTCGTTGTGGCCTTAAGGAGGAGTATGATGAGGCCCCCGATAAAACACCCTTTTTAGTATTTCCAGAATGTGCTCCCGAAATTGTAGGAGTAAATTAATTTGCATATGCATTATTTCTTATAAATATAACATTTATCTTTGTAATGTCACTACAATAATAATATTACGAGACAACTTGAGATTTTTCTTCAGGTTTAGCTTCGTAAAATTAACCTTCTTTGTGATTGCGATACTATGCTTACTTCGCTTATTTTATTATTTTTGTGTCAAATCTTTCAATCTATTTATGATTAATATAAAATATTATGATCTGATTCATTTGTCTGTTTTACTATACAATATTGCTTGATTAATTTTGTAAACCGTTAGTGCTATCTTCGCCTAACAAACTAATTTGAGCGACTATTGTCATTGGATTAGATGCATTATGCACACAACTATATCAAGATTAATATCTATCTAAGCAATATATGCTTAGCTCTTCAGAATTATCTACTTTGACTAGAAGAGTAATTTGCTTTGTCAGCCCTGCATTCATAGGACACTATTCTCCTCCTAAAATGCATAAAAGAGTAATTTATTTTCTCTGCCATCAGTCATTAAATAGCTTGAAAATATTTTTAACCAAAAGACGAAATATATTATCATAAGTAAATGATTCAAATCCCATGGAATTGTATAAGAAGATTAGTAAAGGGAAATTCAAATGTCTAAAGTGATTCCTCTGAGTCGAAAAATTTACAAGTTAGAAAATACCAAGTAAATTTTTTAATCTAATCTAAGGCAGTAATGCTATTTATATTTGGAATATTAGGAGGACGGGTAAGCAAATTTTATATATATTCCACCTTTTATTTCTTCATTTCATTAATTTGTCTGCCTCTTTACTTTTAATCCTTTTAAAGATTTAAAAAAGAAGAGATGTGAAATAAACTTTGTCAATGTGGTTAGATATACTATCTAACACAAGTTAGAATACGGCAAACACCTCATTGTCAACAATATTTGGAATCTAAACATGAGTTCTTTTTTTCATTCACTGAATATTGTATCAGTTGTACATAGCTCAACTGAACATGAAATTTCATGAAGTTAGCAATCTCTAGCAGAAGGATATGGGTCTATATGTTGATGAAATCCTACCCTATCAAAATACCAATCACCAACAGCTTCCGCTATTGCCTACACAGACAAAATGTTACAACAGAATAAGTTATTAATTCATAAATTAGAATTCAGAAAGATAGGCACATGACAAAAGTCAAAAACAAAAAATGTGCATGTATTCAAACTTTATATGGATAAAACAAGAAAAAAAAAAATAATCACCTTATTAAGTATGCTCGGAGAAGTAGCACTGAACCAATAATTCGTCGATATGATTTGCCCATGAGTGTGACAAGAAGTGATGAAATAACCCCTCGTATAACAAGGGTTGAGTCCCTCGAATGCCCTCAAGAACTCCACTCCGAAAACTATATTAAAAGAAGAAAGAGACAAATGAAACAATCTTTTTTTACAAGACAATGATTCCGTATATTATTATCAAGCCAATTGTTGTTGACAATTCGATTATTCAAGAACTCAATTAAGTGAACATCCTCTAGAACTGTTATCCAGTAAGTCTATCTGACTGTTCACTTGGAACTGAAATGCTGCCGCTACCATAAGGTTAAAGGCTATTTACAAGTTAAAATGCAAATATTATTTGATACTCTACCTTTGATCACTCAATCAACTACGCATCAATCCCAAATCAATTAATTTTTAGAACTCTCTCCCTTTGGAATCTAACAAAAACTGAACACAATACACAACAAAGTCACAGTAAGCTGTGATAAACTTTGGTGGCATCCAGGCCCGAGCCTTCGAGCCTTCTATATACAACAGAATAATAGCAAACAACTGCAGTTGGTACTCTGAATTATTTATGTACTGGTTGACTAAAATTATTCATCCCCTGATCCTGATTGTTATTCTTGTGAAGAATATGTAGTTGAAACGCTTTTTGAGCTTAATCCAGAATGCCCTTGAGGGTCAGTTGACATTTCATAAAAAAGGACCAGAGGAGGAAAAACACTATCTATACTTGTGTGATTTGAAATGTATGGACTAATGGAAAAATGCTAACCTTGAATAACTATACGTTGACTAAACGTGCAGCTACTTATTTGAGCCTTGCAATGTTCCCAAACATGTCGAGGATCGAGGTTTGTAGGAACCAAAGTGTTGTTAATCTGGAAAAAAATTCTTTAAGATTTTATAGAAACTAAAGAAATTATTACTAACATAATTCTTAAAAGGAGAGATATTAGCGTTTGTCTCATCAACCTGCCAAGCGTCATATGCGGAATTGATTATAAAAAGTGAAGTCTCAACATATGGAACAACATGTTGAGGGAAAAAGCACTGCACCATCATTATGAAAAGTTAGTGTTATAATTAAGAGGGAAATATGAATAACACAAGGAAAAGGTTTTTTTTTCAAAAAGACTTAATTAAACTCTTACATATATACCAGACTTGGTTTCATTGTAGACGTGCAAGATGAAGGCAAATTCTGTTGGGAATAAAATAGCCCCGCAAAAATAATATTCACGTATTAGTGATAAACGCGAACACTAATTTATGGTTAAATTAGCAAGAATAAAATGCAGCAATAATGACACCAAGGTTTTACGTGGAAACCCTTCGAATAAAGGAAAACCACGGCTGCAGGGAGAGAAGCTGATATCACTATAGTAAGGAATTTTACACTCGGTAGTAACGAGTATAAATACTCCTAAGACCACTACACCCACAAAAGAAAAACACTCTTTTGATTTTTCCCACCTTACTACAATATCACTCACACTCTATTTTTCTTCACGGCACTATTTTCTTACGCCTATGGAATACCTCACTTTGCTCTCACTCAGATGTATTGTCTGAGATTTTCTTGGTGTCCTTTCCAAATGAAGCTTAGAACTCTATTTATAAGCTTCAGAAAACGCGTGAACAGTAAACCGCGTGAACAGTTGCAAACAGTAAACCGCGTTTTATACGCGTGAACAGTACCACGCGTATTTACTATTCAACTCTGGTGGGCCCCACATGTCTGAGGGACCTACTCAACAATTCTCCCCCTCCCGACGACATGGGGAAGAATGTTCTTGTGAATACCGAGAGCTCATACCAAATAGCTTGGAACAAACTTCAAGCTTTTGCCTTGAGACCGCCTTTGTCATCATATCGCCGCATTTCCATCTGTGGATTTTCTTCAACTGAATCTTTTTGTCTCCGTAGCATCACGAATCCAAAGGATATCTGACATCAATGTGTTTTGTTCTCGCATGGTACATCGAGTTCTTGCTCAAGTCTATTGCACTCTGACTGTCGCAATAGACAATATACTCCATTTGCTGCAATCCAAGTTCTTGAAGGAATCTCTTGAGCCATATCATCTGTTTGCCAGCTTCAGTAGCCGCAATATACTCCGCTTCCGTTGTAGACGGCGACACACTTCGCAACTTCGATTGCCATGATATAGCTCCCCGAAAAAGTAAACAGATATCCAAAGAGGGATTTTCTGTTATCAAGGTCACCTGCCATATCAGAATCTGTATAGCCCTTCAAGATTGGATTTGATCCTCCAAAACACAAGCATTCATCTGAGCTTCCTCTTAGATACCTGAGTATCCACTTCACAGCTTCCCAATGCTTTTTCCCTGGATTTTCGAGAAATCTGCTAACAACACCGACTGCATGAGCAATATCTGGTCGAGTGCATACCATTGCATACATCAAACTTCCGACGGCAGAGGAATAAGATCTTGCCATTCTCTCTTTTTCCTCCGTCGTTGTAGGACACATCTCTTTGCTCGCCGTATGACCAGGGAGAGGTGCTAACCCACTTAGCATTCTTCATATCAAGCGCTCTAGTACACGTTCTATGTACCTTTCTTGTGACAAATAAAGCTTTCTTTCATCTCTTGAACGAGTAATTCATGCCCAAAATCGCTTAGCATGACCCAAGTCTTTCATTGCAAAAGACTTACTCAATCGTTTCTTCAACTCGTCAATCCCGGAAGCATTCTTGCCTACAATCAACATATCATCCACATATAGCGTAAGGATGATAAAGTCATCATGAGAAAATCTTTGTACAAACACACAAGGATCCGAAGAAGTCTTCTTGTAGCCTCGCTCCCCCATACGTACTCAAACTTCGTACTAATCGTCCGGGAGCTTGCTTCAATCCATATAGACTCTTCTTAAGTTTGCATACAAAATTTTCTTTACCTTTTGCCCTGAAGCCCTCAGGTTGTTCCATATAAATCTCCTCTTCTAAGTCACCGTGAAGAAAAGGTCTTTCACATCCATCTCGCTCAATCTCCAAATCAAGACTAGCGATCAAACCAAGAACCGTCCGAATGGAGGACATTTTCACGACAGAGTGTGTAATATTTCGTCAAAGTCAATACCTTTCCTTTGACCAAATCCCTTAACAACCAATCTAGCTTTGTATCTGGGCTTCAAGCTGTGTTCTTCGGCTTTAACTTTGAACACCCATTTGTTCTTCAAAGCTCTCATGCCCTTAGGCAATTTCATCAACTCATAAGTATGGTTCTCATACGTAGATTTCATCTCATCTTGTACGGCTTCGATCCATTGATCCTTGTGCTCATCTTCCATGGCCTCCTCATAACATTCGAAAGTTCTCCCCCATCGCTGAGTAATACATACTCATTAGGTGAATAACGGGGAAGAAGGAACATCTTTGTCTAGTGATTCTAAGTGGAACGTCCGGCTCATCCACGACTTCATAAGTAGAAGCATCTACCTCATCAATAAGAAAGATCGTTATCATCATCAACATGCTGATGCGGAACATCATTCGGGCATCACCATCGTCATCGAGCCCACCAACTTCATCAACATTTGTTTGAGGAACTTGATCAAGATTAACTAAGCCTTCGAACTTGAAGATTTTATCTTCTCGCTTTGTTAATAGCTTCAATGGTTTGATCCTCCGTGAAGATAACATCACGACTTCTTATGAGCTTATTATCAATTGGATCATATAACACCAGTAACCAAACTCATCAAGGCCATAACCAATGAAGATGTCTTGCCTTGTCTTGGCAGTTAATTTTGACCTCTCATTTTTAGGCACATGTACAAAAGCTTTGCAACCAAACACTTTCAAGTGGTCATAGGAAACATCCTTGCCATACCAAACTCTGTTTGGAACATCACTTTGCAAAGCAACCGCAGGGGATAGATTAATAACATGTGCGGCGGTCAACAATGCCTCACCCCAAAAGGAATTCGGCAACTTTGCTTCAGAAAGCAAACATCTAACTCTTTCCATCAAGGTCTGTTCATCCTCTCGCTAAACCATTCAAAGGAGTCTTAGGAGGAGTCTTCGGTGTACGATGCCTCGTTGCTTGCGGTATTCGTCAAACGGTCCACAATATTCACCACCGTTATCGGACGAATACACTTCGCCTTCTTTCCAGCTTTCTCTTTCAATCGAGGCCCGAAACTCGCTTTAAAGACACCCAACACTTGGTCTTTAGTCTTTAAGACGTAGACCCAAAGTTTCCTTGAGCAATCATCAATAAAGGTAGCGAAGTAAAGTGCACCACCCAAAGTCCTTGTCTTCGTTGGACCACATAAATGCGAACGCACCAACTCAAGCAACTCGTCTTTCTTGAAGGAGGATGAGACTTGAAAGAAACTCTATTTTGTTTTCCGAAGAAGGGTGCTCACACTTTTCTAATTTGAAGCACTTTCGAAATTTGACAATAATTTCTTTTTGGCGTAACATTTAGTCCTTTCTCGCTAATGTGGCTAAGCCTCTTATGCCATAACGTTGAAGAGTTATTGCTCTGTTGCATTCACCATATCAACACGGGTAGAGGCCGTAGTCCAAAGTATGACCACGACGCTTTCGCCCCGAGCCACAATCATGGAACCCTTAGTGAGCTTCCACTTTCCCGGCCATTGGTACTGACATATCCCCTCATCATCCAAAACACCAACAGAGATCAAGTGCAAACGAACATCGGGTGCGTGCTTTACATTGTTTAAAACTAGTTTAGTTCCAATACTAGTTTTCAAACAAATCGTTCCAACACCGTACCCTAGATACGGTCATTACCCATACTCAAAGTTCCAAAGTCACCCGGAGTATAGGATGAGAGAAAATTCCTTCCGATGTCACATGAGATGCGGCACCACTGTCCACAACCCGACCTTGACTCATCACAAGCAATATTTATCGATCCGCATCAAGGATAGTAACAAGATCTTCTGTGAGACGGCGGCAACACGATTGCCATCTTCTTTCTTTTCCTCCTTATCTCTATTCTCCTTTTTCAAAATCCGGCGAACTTTTTTGTGTACTTTTTCCGCAATGATAGCACTCAATATCTTTAAGTGCTTCTGGATTTGCTTCTATGATGTTCTCTATTTTGAGAACCACTTCATTCTTATGCCTCTCCCCCTAGTGTCGGTCACCAAGACATCGATGAGGAGGAACCTTGAGATTTTCTTCTCATCTCTTCATTTAAAAGACTTGCTCTTGGCAAGATCCATAGAGATCCACCATCCGAGCGAGAATTTGATAATGAAGTTCTAATAATTTCCCAAGAATACGGTAGGGAACCAAGTAGAAACAAGCCTTGAATTTCTTCATCAAAGTTAATGCCCATAGCGATAATCGGTTCATGATCCCCGAAAAATATTCGGATGATGCGTCATTGCGGAACCATCGTGGTATTTTAAACCCGGCATTTGCTTTATCAAAAACATCTTGTTGTTACCGAGTTTCCGAGCATACAAACTTTCAAGATGCTCCCGTAGGGTCCCAGCATGTGTCTCCCGAAATATGGTTCAACACATTATCGTCAACCCACCTTTGTCTAATAAAGCCGCAAACTGCCGATGCAACAAATTCCACTCTTCATCGATTTATTATCGGGCTTTTTATTTGCAAAGACAAAGTTGATGAAAATTCTTGACATAGAGCAAATCTTCCATTTTGCCCTTCCAAATGGCATAATTTACGCCATTTAAAGTAACCATTCTACTAGTGTTGGCTTCCATCGTTTATCACAAATACAAATACTATTTTATTCGAAGACCAAAGTAATTCTTTTACGATGTGGAAGTTCGAGGTGTCTTTGCAACCACGAGCATACTTTCGAGACAACCTTGGCTCGATACCACTTGTTGGGAATAAAATAGCCCCGCAAAAATAATATTCACGGTATTAGTGATAAACGCGGAACACTAATTTATGGTTAAATTAGCAAGAATAAAATACGTAATAATGACACCAAGGTTTTACGTGGAAACCCTTGAATAAGGGAAAAACCACGGCCAAGGAGCAAGGTGATATCACTATAGTAAGGAATTTTACATGACAATGTAGTAACGAGTATAAATACTCCTAAGACCACTACACCCACAAAAGAAAAACACTCTTTTGATTTTTCCCACCTTACTACAATATCACTCACACTCTATTTTCTTCACAGACTATTTTCTTATAGTCTATGGAATACCTCACTTTGCTCTCACTCAGATGTATTGTCTGAGATTTTCTTGGTGTCCTTTCCAAATGAAGCTTCGAACTCTATTTATAAGCTTCGAAAACGCGTGGTGAACAGTAAACCGCGTGAAACGATGCTAAACGCGTGAATGATTGCGAAGCGGTAAACCGCGTTTTATACGTGTGACGATGCACGCGTATTTACTATTCAACTCTGGTGGGCCCCACATGTCCGAGGGACCTACTCAACAAATTCTTAGCCGATCCCTTAACGAGAGGTAAGACAACTATTATACTAAAGCAGATAAGCAGAAGAATCTAACTTTTGATAGATAGCTTATTAATAGTTAATAAAATAAAACAAAAAAGATGACGGGACTCACATGTAAAGTAACAACTCTATGATACGTCGTTTGAATATTAGAAGTACCAGAGATTGTCTTGCTGTATAAACAAATCATGAAACGCTTGATCAGTTCGAAAATGGCAGACACACAAAAATCAATACTATATAAGACGACGGAAGAAGATCTCACACGTTGATGAAGAAGCCTGCGTTTGCAACGCACTTTACTATGGCATCATTTGGAAGGAGGGATTTGAACTTGTCGCAGTTCAAAATTGTAGCCAATCCTCCAGCGGAAGTTCCACTCAAGATTGCCTAACATTGCGTTTTTTGAAAAGTATAAAAAATTATAGCCCGTGACTTGTAAATAATTTATTCGATAGGACTTTACATTTTTAGCATATTGCATTCCTTTGCTCCGTAAATCTTCCAGAACAGCTTTAAATATTCTTGCTCCTCTGAAGAATAGGTTGTTCTCCTAATATAGATTTGGCATTTTCAATCAGACACACATGTTACAGTGATATTTAGAAGAAGTGGATAAAAGAAGAATATTACTGGATCAACTTGTTCGACATCGCCAGTAAAAGATGATCCATCACAATAATTCACCCTCACCCTGTTCCAGTTGTAAAAATCTACCAATTCCAATATTTTTTGCAGTAAGAAGAAGTGGTTAAAAATCTATGCATACAAAGAAAAAAGAACTGAAATATGAGGTTCACCTGGATTTTCTTGGGGAGTGTTATGAAGTATCCCGGCAAAATGAGTTTGTTTCGTCATATGCTTGGAAGAACCTATATCCATATATAGTTGCACGTCCTTGGCAATCGGGGATACTGTCACACCACCCACCGCCCTAAGAATATGGAATGTACGTGTTGATGACTTGTATATATGATGATGAAGATGAAAAGTAAATACAAAAAAGAAGAACAAGAAGAAAAGACTAACTTGAAGGAAGATAATCCAGTTGGAAATTCCGGTATCAAATCCCCTGTCAAGATAATAAGCGGGCGGGCTTCCATCGAGGCACACTGTTAAAAACAGTTAAATAATAAAAGAGTTCTCTTTTCCTGTACTTAAGAAAGTAAGCATTGTACATTCAAGTACATTAAGCAGTATGTTAATTATACCCGCGCCTTCGTCAGTTGCGCTTTCTAGTATTGTGATATTGACAATTCTGGCGCCGAGAACAGTGGTGCACAATACTGCTAGACATGCTAGCAAAGCCAACATAATTGTTGCCATCCTACAAAAACAAAAAGAACATTAAATTTTACGCAAAGCATAGCCAAGTTCTAGTTAAAACAAGAAGAAGAGAAACAATTACTGACTAATAAATGAAAACAAAAGAAACAGAAACAAAGACATGAGGAATGATTATTAGTACACTGTACATGTTATCAGCAAAATTTTCAAGTAAGCAACTTTTGGTTCATGCTTTTTTTTTTTTTTCCAAGAAAGAAGACTATAAATACTATTGGGGCTGGGTTTCTCTTCAAAAGTTTAGAGAACAGCTGTAAACGATTGTGATAAATAAAAATACAACACAAATGGAGAACACCTCTAGCAAGAAAATTAACCAGAAAGAGGGGGAAGCAAGAATCTGCAAAATGACCAAAATTAAATAATGACCAACATTGCTTATCAAAAAGTTGGTGCTGTTAAATCAACATTCGCAAGGAGAAAGAGAAACAACTATGTATAAACGAAACTAACATGGATTATGAAAGAATACATACATGTTGTTATCAACAAGAATGTTACGTTGTTCTTCTTAATTAAATCGAAAGAAAGGAGGTTTTAGAAGGAGAAAGCAAACAATGCTTAATGAGTAGAGATGAGTGAACTAGTTTTACTTCAGCTCTATTTATAAGCAAATGGACTCTGAGCCTGTTTGGATGGGCTTAAAAAAAATAGTTTATAAGCTGAAATAAGCCAAAAAATATGGGGCAATTCTGCTTTTGGGGTGGTCTCTAAATTTTACCCCTCATATTTGAAATCTTTAAATTGCCCTTCGGCTAAAACCCATTGGTTTCAGGTTCGAACCCACACGCAACCAAAATTTTAAAAAAAAATTGCAGAAAGTTTAAATTTCGCTATATCCCTAACGATTAGCACTTGTGAGAAGGAATTACCAAAGTTATGTCGGACCGGGCATACTCATGCCTTATGAGCAGATTTGGCATAAGTATGACGGGTCCGGCATAACTTTGATAATTCCTTCACAAGTTTTATGCGGTCCGATAAAAGTTTGCCCATTAAAAGTATGCCCCCATCAAGATAAATTTGTGAAGGAATTACCAAAGTTATGCGGGACCGATCTTTATGCCTTATGCCTTGCGACGCATTATAAAGTATGTCGGTCGGGCATAACTTTGATAATTCCTTCACAAGTTTATGCCGGTCCGCATAAAAGTTTGCCCATTAAAAGTATGCCCCCACCGCATAAACTTGTGAAGGAATTATCAAAGTTATGCTCTAATGGGACCGATACTTATGCCAAGTCTGCCCATAAGGCATGAGTATGCCGGGTCCGGCATAAAATTTATAATTCCTTAACAAGAGTATGCCGGGTCCCAAGATATACGCGACCCAAACCTTGCCTTGCAATTTTTTTTTAATTTATGGTTGAGCGGGGGTTTCGAACTCAGGACCTCATGATTTCTGCGTGAAAGCTCAAAGTTGCAATGCGAAGGGCAAAAATTAAAGATCAGCAATATGAGGGGCATAATTTAAAGACCACAAATATGAGGGGCAAAATTTAAAGACCACCCCAAAAGAAGGGCAATCCGCGCAAAAAATGAAAAATAAGTTGGGGTAGCCCAACTTATTTTTTTGGGCTTATAAGCTGTTTTCAGCTTATAAGTTGCTTTAGATAAGCTAAGCCAAACGGGCCCAATTACTTTTTTGGGCTTATTTTAAGTACAAAATGAATTATAAGCTGGCCAGCCAAACACTCAAAAAAGCTGAAAACAACAGCTGTTTTCAGCAACTTATAAGCCAATCCAAACGGGCTCTTAGTAAACCGCTTGCTCTTTTTTTCTTTTCTGAAAAAATTATTTATTCATATTTTATCAAAGGTGTGACACAAAACAGTGGCAGCAGATTTGAGCCTTTGAGGTGCTTGAAAAGTACAAATGTGTACATTACTGGAAATATTTAATTGAAGAACCAATATTTTCAATTTGTCAAAGAAGTCTATATATACATTGTAACCAAGTAAATAATAATTAAATTAGGCCAGGAAAAAGTTATAGTGAGCCATATATTTTTTGTTTCTTCAATTAATGTTTTAGGCACATATCCCATCAAAATATTATAAAAGGGTCAACCTATGTAAAGCCACCATATTAGATATTGATGTTTTATGGAACCTGTACCACCTATGTAATGCCATTTTTTAAATATTTTCTTTTCTATAAAAAAAGAATTCCCTAAATGGAGTTCATAGAGAATGGCATTTATCATCCTCTTCATATCGTCATATATTCAAGAATTCATTTGTTGAGTAATAATTGATGACCCTTCCAATAAAAGGTGATTAGGACTCATAAATTGAGTCTACATGGCATGTGATATCGGCTCTTTAAGCATTCATTTATTGTGAAGTGAAGAATTACCTCTACACAAAAATGAAAATTTCAAAAAAATTATGGATGATGATTTATGTATTGTGAATAGAAAAGGTTAACATAGATGAATAGAAAAAATTACGTAAATAAAAGGTTCAATCCATGAATAAAACTAAAATAAATATGAAAACAATGTTATCTAATCTTACAAATATATAGTAGTAATACCTCTATATACTGCCGATTATTTAATCCTCAAGAAACAATATAAAGAAACGTTAAAATTTATAATAATATACACGGGCGTATGCACTCTACTTGGAGTGAATTCAAAAATATATACCATGTTGAAAACGAAGTAGAAATATTTAATTTTCAAGCGCCCCTCTCATTTGTGGGTGAGGAGGTGAATCTATCACCTAGTCTACTCTTCCGAAGAGCATTGACGAAAATACAACAACATATATAACATATCTCATCAAATATTCCATAGAAGGAACATATAGTGCTCAGCCACAACCAAAATCTAATTGCATTTCTAGGGGAAACTGGAATTTAGTCAGCCTCTCTCTTCGTAATCTGCATTCTAAAACTGTCTGGTCTTAATATTATAAGTCGTTTCCTTTCATTGTCACATCCATAAATTACTGCCATGACGTGCACTTAAGTCTAAATTCAAACATTGCATGTGCAGTCACTATTATGAAAAGAATTACTGCTACATATGACGTGTTATACTTTAAATGCAAATTTCAGACTTCCTATGCAATGATTATTGTGAACCTTCTAAGAAAAATTATTTTCTGTGAATATTTGAAAAAGTTGCATATGTAAAACGTATAATGCGTGATGAAAAATAAATTATCTTTTACTTCGTGAAATATACACCATAGATTGTTTAACGGAAAAGGGCCAAAATTACGCTTGAACTATTCGAAATAGACCACATTTACCTTTCGTTTGGTTTTGGTATCAAAACTACCATTGCCGTCTAACAAAGAGACCACAAATGCCCTCACTTTATCAGCTTGCCACTAGAGCTGACTAGGCAGTCCGGCTGGATAAAAATTGTTAACGTGGCGGTCCACCTAGGCAGCAGCCCAACATGGCAGAATACTCCTTCCTTTTAAATTGATGCTTTCTCCCAAAGATTACCTGATTTCATATATTACTCTCTCATGTTTTCTACTGATCATTCTTTATCCGCTAAATCTTCTCCAAAATATGCATTAAGGTGTATTAGTAATAAGGATTACATTGATAACTCATACAAGGACCCAAAAAAAAGGGATTGCTCCCACAACATGTACGGTGAGAACTTAGAGAAGTTCCCTTCGGTTCATCGAAGGGATGTGCGGTGTGATCAATGATGGTCTGAGAAGTTCGGGGTGAGTTCAAGAAAACGAGCCCGAGAAGTTAAGTTCGAGATGGGTTCGAGAAGATAAGCCCAAATCTATGAAGGTTATCTTTCACAGATTTATCTCCGAGGATCACGCCCTCAACGGACGTGCCCAATGTTTCGGGAACCATTTGCCCACATTGGAGTTCACGTCTTTTAGTTAAAGTAGAACATTAGCACTATAAAAGCATATGTATCAGCCCCATTAGAGGGCATGAGAATCATCATCTCCATCTAAATTGTATCACTATTTAAATTCTATAAATAGGGAAAGCCCGTTTAATATAAGTTTATCTTCGTTTAAGAAGTCTGAGGAAGGAATTTCTCCCGGTCGGGCCAGCCGTTCTTATTTTCAGGCTATCTTATTTATTTGTAAAATTTACTTGTCATAGCTACCTCTAAGACTTATTTATGAATAATAACTACCTTATTGTTTATTTAATTTTTATAGCTTTATTTTTTCAAAATTACATTTCATAACTGGTCTAGTAACTTTTGAAATACATATACCTCTCTATTCTCCCTCACTACACATTTAAGATTTATCATCTTCTCCAAACCCTAAAAAAAATTCTCTCTCTTCTCTCCCTTTCCCCTCACTGTCGCCTCTCTCCCTTCCTTTCTCTATCTCCGGCCTCTCTTCTCCTTCCCCTCACATACCTCTCCCTCCCTTATCTATCTACATCACCCACCCCGCCGTCAACACCCCCACCACCACTATTACTACCATCTCCATCTCCAAACTCAAAAAAAAAAACCATTGTAATTAAGTTATTAAACCCTAATTAACGAGTGTTTAATGAAGAATTTTTGTATTACTACCATCTCCATCTCCAAACTCAAAAAAAAAAAAAAACTCATTGTAATTCAGTTATTAAACCCTAATTAACGAGTGTTTAATGAAGAATTTTTTGTAGTATAAGAGTGTTAATGTTATGAGAGAAAAGAAGGAATATTATGCGAGCGGCATTGGCAGGTTTCGATTTTGAGGTTTAGGGCAAGAGTAAAGGTGAAAGGACGATAATGGCCTTTCCTTAAATAGATAGACGTCACCTGAAGGAAAATATCTTTCCTTATAGTGTATTTTTTTGTATTCGCTTTGTATTTCAAAGGAGAAAATGTATATTTGTCATTTTTTTAGTGTATTTCAATGTACAGTTTCAGTATATTTCTGTATATTTCAATGTACTATTTCAGTATATTTCGCTATATTTCAATGTATTTCTAATTTACGAAACAGTTTCTGATACATTTCATTGTATTCCATTGTATATACGCATACTACAATTTTATATTTCTTAAACAATCAACCATATTTCATTGTATTCCAGTGTATATTTTTCTGTATTTGAAAGTATTTCTAAAAGTTTGGAATGGAGTAATTTGGAAAGAGAAACGTGGGTTGTTATGGAACTTCAGCCGTTATGCATGATACATGGTTGATTTAATTTGACTTACCATTTAAAATGAAAGAAGAGAATATGTTCCATAAATACAACTTATTTTATTCTGCCAAATTCTGTATTTTCGTGTAGTTCAAAAACGCGAAATACAACCGAATACAACAAAACCTCATGAGGTTTGCGTGAATCATGGAACCATTAATACAAATTACCATATAATTTGAAAAAGTTTTTTATTGCTATAAATATAGCCTTTTTTTTTTACTCAACGTACTTGTTGATTTTTGTATATTAAAAACGCGAGATACAACTGAAATACAACCAAAAGCAGCTACGAATTGTAAATATTCAACTTAGAGCTATAACTTGTTAGAAGCTATTAAAAGGTAGTTATTTGTGTAAGTTTTACTATTTATTTTACGCTGATTCTTTACTGTTTGCTTGTTCATTTTATCTTTGTTAATAAGCTTGGTCACAGATCCTTTAAACTGCATACAAATTCAATTGTTGCTCTCTTTTGAGGGTAAACAATACCAAAGGCGAAAAGGAAATTAACGAGTTAAAGCATAAAAAACAGTAGAAATATTAATAAGGAGCCATAACGGAACAAAAATGACAAGCGGAACAACAGCTGCATAGGTATGCTTGCTCCCACATCCCAAAGTTCCAAGCTTGATTTGAACCACATGGATCAAAGCAAGCAACAAAAACACCGACCTGCAAACAGAACCGCAGCAGAAAGAGAGAAGATGGGGGAAATGGGCAGATTTTGCAAGGCGAATAGCCTGCTTAAGGCACAGAGCAATGAGGCTAGAAAACAGGATACAATAATACTTCCTCGCATGTCGGGTTTCTAGTGAATTGATAGAGCCAAAAATCAGTGGAAGAAATCTCGCTTTTAAGAAATAATAGAATAAGAAATTTGAAATTAGGGTTCTAAGTGGGAAAAGAAAGCATGATTTAAAGGGGAGGGTATTCTGGCATGTTGGACTGCCTAGGTGGACAGCCACGTCAGCAATTTTAATCCAATCAGACTGTCTAGTCAGCTCTAGTGGCAAGCCGTTAAAAGTGAGCGCATTTGTGGTCCTTTTGTTAGACGACAGGGGTTAGTTTTGATACCAAAACCAAACGAAGGATAAATGTGGCCTATTTTGCCCTTTTCTATTTATATAATAAAATCAAAACTCAAAAGAAAAAGTACGAGTAATGGGGGCTAGACCTTACCTTACTAATTATATTGGGCTAAGTCATTACTAATGTATTTATTTAATAATATTTTTTCCTTTTCACCTTCTAGAAGTCGAGCTAACGCGTAAAATACTAGTTGGGACAATAATAACTGTGTGCATAATAATGCATCAAATCCAGTGAGAATTTTCGCTCAAATTAGTTTGATTGGCAAATTAAATAATACTAACGGGAAAGCATCATATTTCTGAGCAATCACAAAAAAATATTAAAAAAATTAATTAAATGATATACTAGTATAGCAAAACAGACAAATGAATCAGATCATATTACTTTATATTATTTTAAATTGATTCAAAGAATTGTCACAAAAATATTAAAATAAGCGAAGTAAGCGTAATATCATAAACCACAAAGGAGGTTATCGTACAAAGCTAAACCTGAAGGAAAATCTCTGAAATTATCTCGTAATATTATTATCGTAATGACATTACAAAGAAAGAATAAACATGCAAAATTAATTTACTCCCACAATTTGGGGAGCACAGTATGGAATTACTAAATAGGGTGTTGTATTAAGGGCCTCATCGTATGAATCCCTAAGGTCACAACGGAAGTCTGAAAGTGTTCCCTCTCTACACTTTTGCTACCCATGGTGTAGCAACATCTTCTCTTGATTGGGTCAAGTATTCAACACACTCACAATAGCAACCTTCTTCTACTGATGGAGGATATGTTTTCACTTAAGTCATAGACGATAATATAAAGAAAAACACGCAAATATGCTCCAATATGATTATTCGGTTACAAGCCATCTTTTTATTCAAATTTCCTGCAAAAATAAACAATTAGCCGGTAACATTATAGAGGTTCATAAGCACAATTTTAAATTTTCATATAAGCTATAAATATCGATTGACGTAAAATCCTCTCATCTGTATAGATTACCACTTCAATTGATTATTAAATGAATAGTGTAGGTGGATATGATATTACGCCTCAAATCAAATTGGAGTTTACTTTTATTTGAAAGTATAAGATCTTTCCGCTCAGAACCAACTCAATAATGGCATCTCCAAATATTTTATTTTGTACCCAATTGTTGCCCTCACAACAACAAACAAACAAATAAAAGGAGAAGCTTCAAAAACTCTTGCTTACCCCTTTCTTTTGATAGCACAGTAATGTATGATTTCAACTTACCATTTTTAACAACAATATTAGAGATTTAAAAGAATTTAAATATATAAAGTACGTTATGGATGAATAAATATTTTATTGATATAATTAAGGGCTGAGAAAGCACCTATATTCATATGAATCAATCGTTCGGTCTCTTTTCACTCAGTGGTTCTAGAAGAGACATAAATGAAGTTTCATTAATATGAGAAAAAAATTGCTAACAATTAATAACATCACACTCTTATTTAATGACGGGAAGTGTCAATATTGGATTACTATAGACCTTATTTCAAAATATACATCAAGACCTCACAATTCTCAAGTTAATTTTCGATGTCTCTTTCGAAATCGTCATTGATAACAAATACACCATACTAAAGAGATCGAAAAAATAATTTATTTGTCAAAGAAAAACTAAATGTCAATACTTAGAATTTTTATCTACCCATAAACTTGCATTAGCATCTCAATTATATCAACTTCTCTTTATTTAATTGATTACTACAAGTTTACAACCTTGTTTTAAAAATTGAGTCAACTTTTGCCCCCTGTGAACTGAGACAATTACTGAACACAACCAAATTGGAAGAAATTAAGAGCATTCTCCATAATATTATTAATATATAGGGCACTATCAAATAAGTTAACAATTCAAACTGAATGCTATGAAAACAAGGATTAATGGGTACATGGAGCATCTAGGATTAATTTAGAACTGTGAGCAATTAATGTCTAAACAAGTTAGTGCTTACATAGTTTAACTGTCCTAAGCTTTAATTTGTCACGCCATTGCATCATGCGAGCGAGCTCAATTCCGTATATCAATTGCTTGAGTTACATATTTATAATTTATTTACCACAATTTGATTAACTGATTTTTATAAAGTGTTCTTCCTTAGCTCCCGTTTGGCCATAGATTTTGAAGTTAATGCTTGAAACTTGAAATTTGAGTTTTTGAAGTTGTGATTTTTAGAACTTGAAGTTGTGTTTGAACATGCATTTTACTTGATAAAAAAATTGAAATTTTGTGAGTGGAAGTGAAATTTTCCCAAAAGCTGGATCAATTTTTAGAGCTTGAAAACATTTTGAAGTATATTTTCAAAATTATGGCCAAACAAATATTTGAAAATAAATTTTCAAAAGTTGATCCAAAATCTATGGCCACGTAGAAGCTTAGTTAGCTTTAGCGGATTCAAATATCTAGATCTTATTACAAGGGAATTTATTCCTATTTGAAAGAAGGAATTGGAATTAAATCTGTCAATTGACCGTAATATTGGCAAAATGAATTACTATAAATTTAAGCATTCATCCATCCCATCCGTCCATTTAATAATAGATTGTTGATTGATTTATCTTAATCGAATTAAATATGAATTTTATCCACATAATCTGCTAAAAATGGATAATGACTTCAACTCGTCTAGATCTACAGAAGTTAGGGCTTCTCTAATGCTAGGCTTAATTTGCATTTCTTGAATCGAACAAAACAAGCAATGCTGGGCTAAAATTGCATGTTTGAGTAGCTATTTCCCACTAGTTTCAAGTGTACCTCTTTAAACTATTAAATTTGTTGATTAGTAGCATTACTTCCTGGACTGACAGTGTTGGTACTTGTATTTTCTGTTCATTGGGTTGTTTATTCTCTGGTATGCTAATAGAAACTTGGTATACTTGCCGCTAATGCAAGTGATGAAGAAAGGTTCTGAAAATGATTAGTATGTGATTTAGGCTTCAGTATTGCTTTTAATTTTTTTGGTGAATAAACGATTTTATATACCAAGTGAGCATTACAAAGCAAGCCCAAAAAATCAGGCACCATTCTGGATAGCAGTACCAGACTTAGTGCAACCAAGACAAAACCAACATCAGGCGAAAGTCTTGTTCAACTATCAGGAATTCTGGCTATGTCAACTAGGATATACATCAAACTTTTGGACATAAGTAGCTAGTTTAACATTGAAGTGAGGTCTGAAGTAGATTCCTATATAGTCCTCGTCATCATGCTTTCAATTGCTCTCTGTGTCTTCTGAAATATTCTACCATTTCTGTCCGGCCAGACATAATAATGAAAGTCTGTATAGCTGGGCAGGTTTGTTCCTACCCATATGCTATCTCACAGCCCATAGCAGCTCTTCCTTCCAGCCCTATGTGCTCCTGTGAATTCCTTGCCATGCCATTACTATCTCCCAGATAGCTCCTGAAACTACACAATCAAAGAACAGGTGATGTATCTGTCACGACCCAACCCCGTAGGCCATGACTAGTGTCCGAATTGGACACTCATACGTACCTGACACTCAGAACTAGCATACTAACTTGCATAAATATAAATAATCACATATAGTCTCAGATGCACGCATAATAGCCAACATACGTCACAAAAGCCGGCGAGGCTGTCATAATGTACATAGCATATCAGAATAAGCATATGCAAATTAAAAGGCTACCACGGCGGTAAGACCGCCCAAACATAAAACATACAAACATATACGTACGGGAGCAACCATAACCCACATACATGTCTACGGACCTCCCTAACAGAAAGTAACGAATCATATGACGGGACAGGGCCCCATCGTACCCCTGAATGAATATATACATATGCGACGAGAAAAGTATATATACCAAAATATAGGCTCTTGGATGAAGGAGCACTCCCGTGGAATAGGTGTCCTAGGTGGGTGGGTCACCAAGCCGAGCGTCTACTCGCGGGCATGAAACACGGCCGAAGAAAGGGGTCAAGATTTTAATATGTCCGAGTATGCAAAGCAAGGAATATAATAACAGGATCATAATCGAACAGAAGATACAGAAAATAAGTACAATATGCAAAATGTCAAATTATTTAGTTTAAAAACATAAATCATGCATAGGCTCTTAGAACGATGGTCGCCCGCCTGTCGATGTCGCCATACCACATCATACTCCAGAAGATTTCATATCTCCGACACCCGACATATCATATCACATCATAGCACCGTAGCACCCCATAACGCCAAATATACACGGTACCCGGCCAAAGGGGACTCGGTGTACCGGACACATCATACTCCGGAATATATCAAAGTGCGCACGAACATAACCGGCCCGGGATCCGGCGAAAGAAGTACTAATCATACGCACGAGCGGAGTCGTAAGTAATAATAATATGCATAAAATCATAATCACCAACTCATTAGATAAATAAGAAGTCCATGCTCGGGAGTTAAGGCGAAAGTAATACTAAGTCTCTCCCGAAGGTCATTAAGAACGAACATAGAAAAGTCGCGGGACCCACGGACAGGTGCCCACCCCATCCGAGCCCGCTTATGGAAGTTAGGGGATGTTATTCCTTATGGAATCCCCTACGAAAGTTTCGGGGCGATCCAGTTTCGTCTACGAAAGTTACGGGCGTTCGTAGTTTCGGAATCTTTTATAAGCAAAATTCTTTACATAGCTTTTAAAATTCAATCATATGGAAACATAAGTACCTTAACTTGACCATATTGAGAGAGTAAGTTTGTGGAGGCAAATAAAAGTCATAGGCAAGCTCGGATTGTAAGAGTGGAGTTCCCTCGAGATTCGTTCCATAACCTACTTAACACTAGGACATGCCAAAAGAACGAAAGATTAGGCTTCACATACCTCGTCTGCTCTCAAGCTAAACTAACCCTCAAGCCTCGGGCACTCCAAGATCTACATAACGCCAATATGTATTCAACATTAGCTAAACATTTAGACATTCAATTCCAAACGGACATCAAATTCTACAGAAATTTGGGCAAAGATTTCCCCATAAATACAACACCCCGAGAATTTAACTCGGCCAAATTCAACAACAACCAAACCAACAACCAAGCTACAACACCAACAATCAATTCAAAAATGCATTCTAACATTAAATACACTTCTTTATATAACTTAACAACATTCATTATTTTCCATTCAACTACTTACATTCAAACCAATATCCGCGTTTATACATTCGATTTCTAATCTAAAACTGTTCAAACAATATTCAAGAACGCTTTAAACAATTCACACAATTTTCCAAACAACCCAAACCATACTCCAACTCACCCGAATTCCTCCCCAAACCCGAAAACAACATAATCCAAATCCTTTTCTCCCAAATTCATGAATTACACCATTAAATCCACACATTAACAATGTCACTTCCATAACTATAAAAATTACATAAAATTCACATTAACTTCCAAATCAACCCATAACCAACACAACATCACTTTGAGTCATTAAACTTGCATTTTTCATCATGGAATCCATAACGACGACAACGAAAATACTAACGACGATTGTTCATTCTCAACTACACAAAGGGGGACCATTCGGCCAACACCCAACACACACATAAAGATGATTTACATTCTTTTCTTCACACTACAACAACCAAAACATGCTAACTAGAATTAATTCATTGCTTTCAACACAACATACACACCCGCAAGCTTCGGACGAAACAGTACATATATATAGGTATATATACATAATGTATAGATAAATATTAAAGTGGCACCCCGATGACAAAGGCATGCCGTAGTGCCGATGGTGAATGGGCCGTACGTCGCCTTCAATACGCGGGATCGAACCCCCGTAACTACACAATTTTTTTTTTAGAAAAAATTAAATATAGACACATCGACTACGTGAGGTACAAATCCTCTTATTCTAATCGACGCAGCCACGTTCTATTCTAATCTCTTTCTTTTTCTTTTTAATAATTTGTGTTGACTTAGTTTCAATTATTAGTAATTTAGTTACTACTTTTTAGCTTTTTTATTTCGAAGTACTACTTTTTTGTTTAGGTATATAAACTTTCAAGATAACTTCTTCTCTCTCATCAAATCAAGAAACATAAACCTAGTTCTTGGGTTCCCCCTTTCCAAATCAAAATCAATACGGCAACCTTCCAATTCCATTGCCAAGAACCTTCATCTCCAAAATCGATGCAGCATACCTTCTCCAAATTCCATTCTTTGTATGTCTCTGTTTGTCTCTCTTTCTTTGTTTCTTTTAGTTATTTACTTGTTTTTTGTCTATTGGAAATTTGAAAGAAATAAACATTAAAAGAAGATTTATGGTGCGAGAATGTGAAAATGGTATTTGTGTGCAAATGGACTTGAAGGAAACTAATATGCATTTATTTGAATGTGACATTGAATCGATGATATCAACCATCAAGGCTTGCTTTGAGTTTTAGGTTCATAAAGTACTTTTTATCCATTTTGGATTCATTTTTTTGCGCGGACTTAAACACAACTAAAAGTCCGCCCTCCGGAACTTTTACTTAAACACAACTAAAAGTCTCCCCTCCGCGGACTTTTACTTAACACAACTAAAAGTCCGCCCTCCTCAAGGCGGACTTTTAGTTGAACATAACTAAAAGTCTGTCGGAGGGGGCAGACTTTTAGTTGTGTTAAGTATTGAAATCTTTTGTGCCGTGATTGATGTGCAACTTCAAGAGCTTAATGATCGTTTTGATGTAGCGAGTAGTGATTTGCTTCTTGGGATGGGTAGCTTGAATCCAATCAATTCTTTTGCTAATTTTGATAAAGGTAGAATCATGACTTTAGCAAAGTGTTATCCAGATGAGTTTGATGAAGTACGAATTCGAGATTTGAGTTACCAACTTGATACTTTCATATTTCATATGCGAAGTGGTAATCCCAAGTTCTCCAACTTGCAAGGAATTCGTGATTTGGCAAAAGCATTGGTTGAGGCAAATCTTGTGGATACTTATTCACTTGTTTATTTACTTGTGAAGTTAACTCTGATCTTACATTGAACCGCAACTGTGGAGAGAGCATTCTCATCCATGAAGCGGATCAAAAATGAAGTGCGGAATAGCATTGGTGATCAATATTTGAATGATTGTTTAATATGTTACATAGGGCGTGATGTATTTACAAATGTAAGTAATGATGTCATCATTGATCATTTTCAGAAGATGAAACCTCGTCGAGGACAATTGTAAATGAATGATGGATATTTATGATATTAGTAATATTAGTGGAACTTTTATGCTTTTCTCTTCTATATAGTGCTATAAACAAATGTTTCATCGGAAAAGACGAATAACCCGAACCAAAGCCCGAAAAATGAATAATCCTTATCCGACCCGAAGCCTAAATTGATTGAATGGCGCATGGCACCCGGAAACTTCAAATCCTGGATCCGCCTCTGCCCACGGCCAAACCCACCTATACGGCCTCA
This sequence comes from Lycium ferocissimum, assembly GCF_029784015.1. Classification (NCBI taxonomy): domain Eukaryota; kingdom Viridiplantae; phylum Streptophyta; class Magnoliopsida; order Solanales; family Solanaceae; genus Lycium; species Lycium ferocissimum. The sequence continues at coordinate 23,365,327 of NC_081350.1, forward strand.
ACTTCAACTTGATTTCTACCATGAATTTCTTCCATTTTAGCATACTACAACACATATAAACCATTCATAACACATAAAACAAGATTAAAACTCACCTTTCTTCTTCAACTTCTCACTTGCCTAAAGTTGGCCAAGGATGAAAACGAATAATCTATCGCTTCTAACAACACTTCCACGTTAATAAGCACCCTTCAATTAGCAAGTTTGCTTGAAGAAATTATTTTTTGATGGCTTGATTTTTGTCTTGAAATTTCAAGGGGGTGGCCGAACCCTTCTCTTGTTCTTGCTCTCTCAAGTTTCTTGATTTTTCTTGAAAACTCTAAGTGTTGAAATGGTGTATAAGATGACTAAGTCATCCTTTAAGTGGCCATATATTGATCATCCATGTGGCCATGGCCCACACCTAAGGTGGCCGGCCACATGGTGCCTTATTTTTTTTTATTTTTTTTTTTGTTGAATTTTCAACTTTCCAAAAATGGAATACTTACTAAAAATGGAATTGTTCCCAAATGTTTCCCTAGCATCTTCATTCCAATGAAATCATACACAACTTAAGCCCTTAAACATGCAAAAGTCTCTACTTCGTATCTCGGGATAGTCTTGTCCCCAACTTATCATAGTTCGCTCATGTTGTCCCGTTGTTCAAAATACGGGATATAACATCCTCCCCCCCTTTTGAACATTCGTCCTCGAATGTTAAACTAACCTTACGCCCTTACAAATAACTCGGGGGAGTCCTTTTGTAGCTATCACACACAATTCATTTATTGACCAACATAATCAAGTAAAGGATTTAGATTACCTGTGGGCGCCGGAAATAAATGAGAATACTTCTTCTTCATCTGCTCCTCAGCTTCCCAGGTCACTTCTTCACGATTGTTGTTCCGCCACAGCACCTTAACAGAAGCCACATCCTTGTTCCGCAACCTCCTTACCTGCCGATCCAATATAGCTATAGGCTGCTCTTCGTAGGATAGCTCCTCTGTGACCTGTACATCATCTACAGAAAATATTCTGGAAGGGTCACCAATGCATTTACGAAGCGTAGAAACGTGGAATACCGGATGCACTGCTCCCAAATCAGCTGGCAGATCCAATTCATAGGCAACTTTGCCTATTCTCCGGATAACCTGATAAGGCCCAATATATCTCGGACTGAGCTTCCCTTTCTTGCCGAACCTCATAACACCTTTCATAGGTGATACCTTTAAGAATACCCAATCACCAACCTGGAATTCCAAGTGTCGACATCGATTATCTGCATACGATTTCTGTCGACTCTGGGCCGCTAATAGTCTCTCCCGAATAATCTTTACCTTGTCAACTGCTTGCTGGATCATATCTGGACCAATTAATTTAGTTTCGCCAACATCGAACCAGCCGATTGGTGACCTGCATTTTCTGCCATACAACGCCTCGTACGGTGCCATCTGGATACTGGAGTGGTAGCTATTATTATAAGCAAATTCAATCAATGGCAGATGATCATCCCAGCTACCTCTGAAATCAATAACACAGGCCCGTAACATATCTTCTAGCGTCTGGATAGTACGCTCGGCCTCCCATCGGACCGAGGATGAAATGCCGTGCTAAGACTCACCGGGTCCCCAATCCTTCGAAATGATCTCCGTAAATTAGTCGTAAATCGGGCACCTCTCGTCGGAGATAATAATAGATACGGGGAACTCCGTGAAGTCTTACTATCTCCTTAATATATAATCCGGCATAATCCTCGGTACCGAATAAGTAGTCCTTATCGGAAGAAAGTGGGCTGATTTTGTCGGCCGATCAACAATAACCCGTACGGAATCATACTTCTGTGGAGTGCGAGGTAAACCTGTAATGAAATCCATATTAATTATCTCCCACTTCCACGTCGGAATCTCCATTTCCTGCAATAGTCCACCGGGCTTCTGGTGCTCGATCTTGACCTGCTGGCAATTTGGGCACTGAGCAACGAACTCCGCTATGTCCTTTTTCATACCATCCCACCGCACGGACATCTGAGGTCGTGATACATTTTGGTGGCTCCTGGATGAACAGAATAACGGGCATAATGTGCCTCGCCCATAACCTGTCGCCGTAGCCCTGCAACCTCAGGTACGCATAATCTGCCCCTGTATAATAATACTCCATCCGGTGTAATCTCGAATGGAGTCTTCTCCTTTTCACTGGCCGTGTCTCTCGTCTTGCACCGAACGGATCTTCATATTGGCGGCGCTTTATTTCTTCCCGAATAGAAGATTCGGCAACTTCTCTGAACGTAAATCCCGGTATCCCGCATTCGGCCAAACGGACTCCAAGACTTGCCACCGATGAATTTCACGAACCATTTCTTTCTTTTCTGATGGCACGTCCGCTAGGCTGCCCATAGATTTACGGCTGAGTGCATCTGCTACAACATTGGCTTTCCCAGGGTGGTATAGAATATCAACATCATAATCTTTCAGCAACTCTAACCACCTTCTCTGCCGCAAATTCAGCTCTTTCTGCTTAAAGATATATTGGAGGCTCTTGTGATCGGTATAGATATCAACATGAACGCCATATAAATAGTGTCTCCATATCTTCAGAGCATGAATCACCGCTGCGAGCTCCAGATCATGAGTGGGATAATTCTTTTCGTGTTTCTTGAGCTGCCGGGAAGCATATGCTATAACTCTGCCGTGCTGCATTAATACGCAACCCAGTCCAATACCGGAAGCATCACAATATATAACATACCCGTCTGGTCCCTCCGGAAGTGTCAGAACTGGAGCTGTAATCAATTTCTCCTTCAGCAACTGGAAGCTTCGCTCACAGGCATCAGTCCACTGGAACTTGGCTCCCTTCTGAGTTAGCCTTGTTAAAGGCGCTGAAATGGAAGCAAATTTCTCCACAAATCTTACGTAATAACCAGCCAATCCCGGAAACTACGTACCTCGGTAGGCGTCGTAGGCCTGGGCCAATTCTTCACGGCTTCGATCTTCCGGGTATCCACCGGATGCCATCGCTCCATAATATGTCCCAAGAATGCCACCGACGTCACCGAATTCACATTTAGAAAATTTTGCATATAATTTCGATGTCGAAGTACCCAATCGTCCTCGTATGATCCGCGTGCTCTTCTTCTAACCGAGAATAAACCAGAATATCATCGATGAATACAATCACGAACATATCCAAGAACGGCCTGAATACCCGATTCATTAAATCCATGAATACCGCTGGGGCATTTGTCAGCCCAAAAGATTACATAAAATTCACATTAACTTCCAAATCAACCCATAACCAACACAACATCACTTTGAGTCATTAAACTTGCATTTTTCATCTTGGAATCCATAACGACGACAACGAAAATACTAACGACGATTGTTCATTCTCAACTACACAAAGGGGGACCATTCGGCCAACACCCAACACACACATAAAGATGATTTACATTCTTTTCTTCACACTACAACAACCAAAACATGCTAACTAGAATTAATTCATTGCTTTCAACACAACATACACACCCACGGCCAAACCCACCTATACGGCCTCAACTTCAACTTGATTTCTACCATGAATTTCTTTCATTTTAGCATACTACAACACATATAAACCATTCATAACACATAAAACAAGATTAAAACTCACCTTTCTTCTTCAACTTCTCACTTGCCTAAAGTTGGCCAAGGATGAAAACGAATAATCTATCGCTTCTAACAACACTTCCACGTTAATAAGCACCCTTCAATTAGCAAGTTTGCTTGAAGAAATTATTTTTTGATGGCTTGATTTTTGTCTTGAAATTTCAAGGGGGGCCGAACCCTTCTTCTTGCTCTCTCAAGTTTCTTGATTTTTCTTGAAAACTCTAAGTGTTGAAATGGTGTATAAGATGACTAAGTCATCCTTTAAGTGGCCATATATTGATCATCCATGTGGCCATGGCCCACACCTAAGGTGGCCGGCCACATGGTGCCTTATTATTATTATTATTATTTTATTTTTTTTGTTGAATTTTCAACTTTCCAAAAATGGAATACTTACTAAAAATGGAATTGTTCCCAAATGTTTCCTTAGCATCTTCATTCCAATGAAATCATACACAACTTAAGCCCTTAAACATGTAAAAGTCTCTACTTCGTATCTCGGGATAGTCTTGTCCCCAACTTATCGTAGTTCGCTCATGTTGTCCCTGTTGACACCCAATTTTGTCCCACCTTTCCTTCGAGATACCTATTTTTCGCTTCCAATATTTTGGGCAACTTTAAAAATAATTATTTGCGTTTTTACTATAATTATTAGCTTTATTAATACCTAAGATTTCATTATCCTGTCATTATCTTTTACAACCGTTACTACTACCATTATTATTATTATTATTATTATTTTATTATTATTATTTACTATTGTGTATTATTATATTCGCATTTTTATCGTTTTTTTTTTATCGTTTTAATTTTTATGCACACGCATCGCATTTATCTTCGCATAATTTAATAATAGCATTTACTTACTTGTTGAATTTCAAATATATTACCGCAACAATTACGACATCATTTTATTTTCATCTAAATACTAATAAATACATATTTTATATTTGGGGATATTTTAGCACACTCAGTATATGATTAATTTAAAATGGGTCTCTTATTTAAATTTAGAAGCCAAACAAATTTCTTCCATCCAGCCCAATATTTTAAAATAGCAAGCCCAAATCAGTTAACCCATTATTTTCATCCGCCCAGCCCACATTTTCAACCAATTCAGCCCAAAAGGAAATTGACCCAGTCTATTAACCCACGACCCGACCCAATTCTCATTTTAACAAAAATGAAACCCCTAAGGGTTTCACCTTTTTCTCCTTTCAGCCGCACACCCCCACACTCCCTTCTTTCTCTTCTTCATCATCATCGTCATCCCCACCACCGCCGCTCTCCCCCCGCTCCTCTCTCCTTTTCACCCACCGCACTTCCCTTCTCTTTTTTTAAAAAATCGAATGGAAAACCCTATAAAGAGAGGAGTTTGAATCGTTTTAAGAAAAAACAGCAACGAACCAAAAGTCCTGGAAAAGAACAAAATTTCAGGTGGTCAAAATCCCTAAAATTCCTTTTTTTTAGTAACAATCTCATCTTGATATCGAATCCGAGTCCAAATCGCCTTTCTTTTCTTTGTTCTATTTTCGCGGATCTGAGAACACCCCAAATCAAAGATTTGAGTTTTGTTTCAACATAGATCCGAAGCGCTTCGAGCGTAGATCGGAAATCCCCCTAAAATTCTAAGAACTCTTTTTAGCCGAGAAATTCCCAAAAAAAAAAAAAAATTGAAGCAAGTGTCTTTTTCTTTTCAGTCGCACAATCCTCACTAAACAAAAGCATAAGCTTAAGCAACCTAAAATTCCTTAAAAAGATTAGTTTATTTTAGCAGCCGTAGCATTGTCGATATCGAGCCAGAAAATCCACACCATTGTCGTTCTGTTTTGCCCTTGGTATCCGTTTGGATTCGACGGTATACAAATTCGGGATTCGTAGCGTTTCGAAGTAAATTTGAAGTGTTCGAGGTAGATCGGAGATTCGTAGCCTCACTTCGCTGCACCCGAAGCAGGTGATTCTTCATTCCCGTGTCTTTGCATATTTTTGGTGGCTCTGTGTCATCCTGAAATTAAAGTATGTTAGTTGGAAATTAGACAAGTCTGTTTGCACATTTTGTGTTAGTCAATACAGTCATTGTGTTGTTTTGTCATGGCATTTTAATCCCTGTTTCTTATTAGATGAGTTATCATGTTTAGTCGTAGTTTTAGATTTCTGGCCCCTGTTTAATGTATATTGAGCATGTTCAGTCATAATGATCTAGTTTCCTTTCTCTTTGTTTGATCCGAGCCCAGCATGCCAAATATGATATTTATCTCCTTTGTCTCATTTAGCCTGATTCTATCATGTTCGATTGAAGGTGTTTAAATTCCTGTTTCCTTTGGTTTAGTCTAATCTGTTCCACTCAGTTATGATGTTCAACTGCTTTTGCGGCAGCCTAAGCTCACCATGTTTTGCTTGTACGTCTAAATACCTCGAGCCCTATGGGTTATGCATGTGTGTTTGATACTTAATTATGACGTATGTATGCAAGTATGTATTATTTTGATCACCCTAAATTCTTTTTCCTTTCTGGAAAATGCTAGTCCATATGTTAGCCTAGTTCATTATTTGAAAAAAAAAAGGGGGGTTATTCTATGCCCTGTTTGGTTTCTGTTTATTTCCTTTTTCTTTGTTTTTTTTTTCTTCCCAAGAATGTTTATCATCCTAAAGTCGCAAGTTGTATTTGGTATAAAAAGGGGCTTTATTCTTGTTATGTGGGATTAGGTAGGAATTGGTTTGTCTTACTTGTTCAGTGTAAGAACTGGCTTAGGTTTAAAATGTTGCACTTTGAAGAATTCAGCTGCTGCCCTTGTCTAAAAAAATGAAATGATGAGCAAATGCTACACTTGAAAACAGTTTCTGCTTTGTTTGATCAGTTGTCATTGCCCCAATAGTTCATGGTCTTGATTGGTGTTCGGACTTGAGTTGCTGTTTGCATTTAGTGTGGAGTAATTTTCATCCTCATTTTACTTTCAGTTCTGTGCATTTTCAGTTCTGTTATTAGCCCATTTTAATTTATATGTTAAGTGTATTGTTTGATAGTTGATTCCCTGGGTAATGTATGAAGCATGAAACTGCTTATTTGTCGCATTATGGATTCGTTTAGGATATAAAAAGAAAAAATTGTGTTGTGTTTGTTGAAATCCATTTGTGTATGTGTGTTCATAGTCTTGGTTGTTAATCTCTGTCATGCCTTAGTTATTGAATGCTTTGTGTGCTGTTTTGTTTAGTTTCTAATTAATGGTAGCTTAAGCATAATTAATGTGCATTAGTTGCCATTTCTAGTATCTTTGTTAATAATGATTTAAGCATGGTTAATAGGCATTAGTTGTTGTCATCAACAAACTTGTGAATGTTAGCAGTTCAGCTTGATTAGGCATCCTAAGTTACTCGTTTGGATTAGTTACTTGTTAATGTTGATATCGTCTAGCTCAATATGTTTTTTTTTTCATATACTTCTTTAGTCTATGTCCCAGTCCAACATGATTAGAGTGTCCTTGCTCACTGTCTAGTTAATGGCTTTTAGTATTAGCCTGATCGATGAACCTGTGTTAGCATGTGTTTGTTCAGCTTAATATTGGTAGGAGTGCCAAGACAACTTATTCTATGTGTATTTGATTTCTTATGGTGTAACTTTGAGTAGGTTTGTATCAAGTTCATAGGGATAGCCTTGAGTTTAAATTTGATAAGTTGGAAAAGCCGCAAGGTCCTGGTTTCATTGTCGAATATTTTCGTTGCTGGAATGTTTTCATTCTCTTAGTTATAGCATGACAAATTCCACAACCAGTAGGAGAACATGTTTTTCCAGTAACCTTCTTTGTCTTATGCTCGTCTTAAGAGAAACGTTTGGTTTGAGGCATTGTCGATATATTTTTGATCACCTGTCTAATTTCAAAACCTATTCTGTCACTCCTTTTCTTTCCAGAATAATGTTTAGGCAAGTATGTTATCTGTTGGTTTCTATTTTAAGCTCCTCTCCTTGGTTACTTTTAGTTTAACGATAAAGAAGATTGTCCTACTATGTTTTGGGTTAGACAACTGCTAGGTACTGCCTACTATGGCTAATCATGGGCATAAATGGCTATTGTTCTTGAAGAATGGCTACTGCCACGTTTATATGTAGAGTTGTTATTTTATCTTACAAGGCAGATGCTGCACACTGAGACTTATCATGCCTGGTCTGTCTGCTAATTTTGGATGTAAAAATCATGCTCATTCTGTCTCATTGTAGTGGTGAAGAGACCTTATGATAAAAATGAGTCACGTAGCTTATGTGACTATATATCAAAAACTTAAAATTTTGCCTTGTCTGCCTGCCTGTATGAAACTCATGTGACCTCGTATAATTGAATACTTCTATAGTATTGCATCTCTGTTCCTCTCTAATCATGTTGAGCACCTGAAAACCACAAGACCACGTTGTAACAATTGCATGGGTTTGATGGATGCTGGTCGTTTGTGTAAAAAAATGCTATGGCATTATAGTGTTATTTCAAGTTAACTGCTATGCAGCCTATTTGCTTGGCTGCTATATTTGCTGTCGGGAACCATTATTATGCTCATGAGGATCTCTTATGCTGCTGTTTTGTTTCCATCACTGTGGCTATCCTTGGGTGATTGTTTGTTACTGCAATGTAATGCTGATACTACACTTAAGAATTGCTGAGTTTTTAAAAGAATAGATGCTATACTCGAAATGCACATTGGCTGTCTAACCGCTGCACTTTGTCGGTTTTGTGCCTATATCATCTGAACTATTTTCTGCCCACTTTTTGAGCTAAAAAAAAAGCATGCTGTTTGGGCCATGTCGCTGCCTGCATTTTGGCTGGTTTGCTGTTCGTTATTATTCATTCATCTGTGAAACTTCTCCATTGAGCTGTTGTGTCCATTTGTCGTTGTTATGTTACTTGTGACTGCTGAATATGAAGCCAAACCGTGGCTCTAGCTACTGATTGCCATATTTTCGGGTTTTTTGTGTGCATTCTCGCTTGGCCTGCAAAAGATATGTTTGAACTGTAAGAAATATAGTCGAATTAATAAAGAATTTGTGTTTAGATTATTACATGTTCCCTGCAAAAAAAAAATGTGATTTTGTTTGTGGACCGCTTGCTAATCTTTATTTCCCTTCTTCACATGTACACTTCGGAGCAAATTGGAGTCTTCATAAAGACTCTCACCATCTGAGCAGTCTCATTTTGAGACAGAGCCGCCGTTAGACATCGAACGCGCATCGCCATTTCATTCATCCCTCTCGCTCCCTCAAGCACATATGATCAGAAAAAGGAATAGAAAAAATCAAATTCTGGGCCAAAAGCCCAAATAACAAAGCAACAGCAGCAGCAGATCAACAGTCTAAAATAGACTGAGCCCATTTTCAACAGCATCGTTGATCCCAGCAGCCTTAAAAATGGGCTGAGCCCATTTGATTCTATATCAGCCTCTACTTTGTTTCATGCATTTAACTTGTTTTATTGGACTAACTCTTTGTTTGTTTGTTTTCTTTAGCTTTAAGTGAATTTTAGTAAATTAGTGGGTTTAGTTTAGTGATGGGTAGTTAGGAAGACTAACAATTAATTCCCCGAGTTTCATTCTCTTTTATTATATTAAAATTATTTACAATACCTATAATATTTATCTTCTTAGAATAATTGGTTTTTCAAAAAAATAGCATGATTACATATTTTGAACCAAGAGAATCACGTCTTGTTTTTATTATTCTTAAAGATTTCAAACCATCATTAATATAGAGATAACAATAAGTATATTTTATAAGTGTTGTTTCTTTCAGAATCCATCCAACTAAACATATTTTACACAAATCTAATTAGATAAAATTAGTAAAGGAATAAAGAAAATCCTATCACCCTTTGCATGCTATATATAAGATAGTTTTAGATTTTTTTCATATAATGTAATTTTGTTCCCAATTTTAATTGGCTAGATCTTCTCTTAAAGGCTTCTAAATATAATGCAATTTATCTATATCTTGCAAAGTTTGATTTTTAAAAGAACTTTATTATTTAAAACTTAGCAATATTTATAGTTTATTTAAATAGCATTTGAAATCTCTTTTGTGCAAATTATCCTACAAGTCTTGTTTTAAATAGCATTTTTATTTAAAGGCTTAGCATATTCTTTTAAACCTTATTTTAAACAAAGATTATCATATTTTCCTTTAAAACCTTAGTAATATTATAAGCCGTTTTTTTTCTTAAAATTTAAGCACTATATTTAACCTTAATTAATTAACCTAAGTTTGGTCGGATAACCGTAAGTTAACGGATTCTAAAGGATGCCTAACCCCTTCCCTTTAGGATAATATAGAACCCTTACCTAGAATTACACTGGTTAAAGCAGACTATTAACGGAGGTTTAGTTAGCTTCACCTTAGTTAATGTTTAGGTGCCCTAATTCACCTTAAAATCAATTAGGTGGCGACTCCTTAAAACTGCAATTTAGGAATCTCCAATATGTCGTACCCTAATTTAGCCCGGTTAAAATGGGGTATAACAGTCCCGTTGTTCAAAATACGGGATATAACAGTATCAATTCATCCTCCACATTGCAGAGTGGACATATGATACTTGTCCCCCACTTTGCAAGCCTGTCCCTTGTTTAGAGCCTCTCCTGGGCAGTTAACGAAAGTATAAAAGTCCATTTTGGTGCACCTAAGTTGTTGCAAAATAGCTAAGGATAGTTGCCCTGCAGCTTGTGATGCATGAGCTTTATAGAGAAACAGCTCATCTATTGCACATCTTGTAGTGTCCATCCAGCCTGCTGGAAATAAGTTTTAGCCTTACATTTTTGGACAACCCAAGATGTAGTCTTAGGCATAGTGTCCCACACTGACATTCCCTTCACATGGTATGTGTGAATCCACACTATCCAGAGTTTCTCTTTATGCTTGCATACATTGCAGAGTTATTTGCAAATTGCTGCTCTATTCCATAGTTCCACATTTGTTATATTCAGCCCCCCAGCTGTCTTTGCCCAACACACTCTATCCCAAGCAATGAGGGCTTTCCTGGACATCTCTGCTGGACCTTTCCACAAGAATCTCCTATAGATCATATCTATAAACTGCACTATCATCTCGGGCAAAATTAAGATCTGAGCCCAAAAAGTCTAGATGGAAAACATGACACTCTTTTTTTAGTTATGTTCTTCCAAAGATATGACAAGAACTTGGCAGTCCAACTATTGACCGTACCCAACATCTTATCTATCAGAGGTTCACATTGCGGAATAGACAGCCTTTTAGCGCTTAGGGGAACACCTAAGCATCTAAAAGGTAGCTTGCCTTTGGAGTACTCTAACTTGGCTAGTATCTGGCCCTGAACAGTTCTTGAGACCCCTCAAAGTAAACACTACTTTTACTTGAATTGGCTATCGACCCGCAGGCCTCGGAAAAATACTAATCGCCAGTATAGTTTCGAACACCGAGTATCCCCTTTGTGTAATAACAACAAAGTCATCAAGAAAAAACCCAATTGTACTATACTCAACTTAGCACATCTTGGGTGAAAGTGGAATCCCTTATCATTGTTCAGCCCTTTGAGTAACCTCACCTGAAACTCCATTACTAGGACAAATAGGTAAAGGGACATAGGATCCCCTTGCCTCAGTCCTTTCTTAGCAAAGAAAAGGAGGAGCAGGTCTACCATTAATGATAATAGTGTAAGAAACTGACTTTAGATAGGCCATGATCCACCCAACAAACAGACTTAGAAAATTCAGATTAAGTACTTGTTGAATAAAACTCCATTCAGTTGAATCGTAAGCCTTCTGCATATCAAATTTTTATCATGCACCTAGGGGAGATACCAGCCCTACCATACCCCTTAACTAGCTCATGGCTCATGTTGATATTGTCTGAAATAATTCTGCCAGGCACAAATGCAAATTGACAATTGTCTACTAGTTCATCCATTACCTTTTGCATTCTACTAGTAATATTCTTTGAGATCACCTTATAAAGGACAATACAACATGGAATAGGCCTGAATTGTCTTATGGAGGAGCGATTACGATCTTTAGGAATGAAGGTGATAGTTGTACAATTTATTGCTTTGTACATATCACCTTTCTGAAAGAAATACAGAACCGCTCTTGTTACCTCACTTCCAATACATGGCCAGGCCTTCTTGAAGAAGTGTGCATTGAATCCATCACATCCTGGGGCCTTTTGGTCATTAATTCCTTGCATTTCTTGGTAGACTTCCTCATTTGTGAATGGATGTATAAGGGCCAATTGTTGATCTCTGGAGAGGGTGTCACCATCCTGCATTACTGTTAGCATCACCACTGGTAGTTGATGGGCACTATTTCCCTGCAATTGTTTATAGAATCCCATAATTTCACCTTCAATGTCACTAGCAGTTGTCCTGAGTCTGAGGTTAAGCCTTATCTGATTTTGAGTGACCTATGCTTTCTTCTATTAGAGACCATTTCTCCAAGTTCATTTTGATCTCAGCTTCTGTCTTATATAGATCATGATCGGGTCTGCTCATTTGCTGCTGCACATTCTGGAGCTTAGCTCTCTAGTAGTCTACTTTCTTGTTCACATTAGAGTACTCACTCTTAGCTGGCTGCTTCATGGGCTGTTTGAGGAGCTTAAGCTTCTTCCAAAGACTGGCCATACGTGATAGATTGTTATTCCCCGTCCAAAACGCGCTTCAACAATGCTCGAAAGGATCTGGGCCACAGTGAGGTACTTAAAAAATTTGAAGGGCTTAGCACCCCTCTCCTGGGGGTGACAAAGGATCTGAGAATTGGGGATCCATGACTATACCTTTCAGATGAGGCCAGTCTTGGCACCATTTAGCATTCACTAGGATCCTGTCTATCTTGCTCTGCACTTGTTTGTTGGTCCAAGTGAACTGCCTACCTATAGTTTTCAATTCGGTAAGGCCAGTGCCATGGAGAAAATCACTGAAATCCTGAACTTCATTCTCATGTATTGGGCAACCATTGAACCTATCATCATAGTGTAAAACAGCATTAAAGTCCCCCGTAAGGAACCATGGGTTATATTTGTTATTGGCCAGCTGTCTTAAACCATCCCACAATTCCCTTCTATCCTGGACAGCATGTAAACCATATATGGCAGTGTATTCCAAAACATATTGCAAAATACCTTGATTACCATGAACGAATCGACTTGTCATACATACTCTTACTCGAAGTCAATCTTCCCTGGGTCCCAGACTACCCAATCCTGCTTCTCCCATCACTTGCAACGTTACATAACCATGAATGAACTGACTTGTCATCAGTATTGCTATATGTCTGTCTCATACTACTTTATCATTTATTTGTCATTTCAGCTACCGATCACAGAAGCTTCAACAACAGCGTGGCGGAACAAGAGGTTTGCCCCTAGTTCCTTTGAGTTGTCTTAAATAGTGAAAACTTTTGGGGCCAAATGACTTGTAAGCTTCAAAAACTACTGATGTTTTACTTAACAGAAGTTATTGCGATAAAACTTCGGTTATCTGTTTCTTGAAATAGCGTTTGGATAGGATATTTGTAGTTTGACTGCTGATCTGTAACTTTAATGGCTTGTTTAAGGGTTTTCCTTTATCTATTTATTTGCTACAGTTTTTACGATTTTTTTAGCTAAAAAAGGGAACTATTTAAAGAACTGTTATTCAAGGATGAGTTTTCGGATCGCCATTTGGAAC
>NC_081350.1:23378711-23522464 GCF_029784015.1 Lycium ferocissimum
GCACCTTTGGACTTGAAAAAGGGCTTCAACCCATCGCTTAGTCTTACCAATATTATCACCCGAGTTCGCATTCTTTCGAGAGCTGCTTCACACTCGGTTGCTTATCGAATTCTCATTCGCTGGTTTGCCACTACGGGCAATATTGAGCCATCTGCTACCTTTTGTGCAATCAATGAGCGAATTGCATTAACCAACGATTCTTTGAGTATTTCGAGCAAAGATTTGTACCGCGATCGTACCCTTATGAATTTCCACCAAGCTGTTTCCGACACCTCTACCTTTTACACAGAGCATCGAATCTTCTACAACCCATTGCCTACCCGGAGCATCATCGCAATTTCTACTACCGATGCCTCATCCTCACCTCCTTTAGTAATCTGCAAACTTGTTTTTAGTTTGCACAACATCAAAATTCTTTGAAGAACATTTTTTTGCTCGCATCTTTTCCTCTAGTTTCTTTGTTGTTTGTAAAGCCATCTCGTTTTTGCCTTTTGCTATTAGCAGTTAATTGCTTTTCCAAATCAGCTTGTTCTCGCACCTGGTCGTCTATATTTTCCACAACCTTGTCCGCTATACCATTTGCACCATGAGCCTTCCCGGAGTTTGTTAGCACAACCATCAACATCTTTATTCTTTTTTATATTCAAAAATTGACGTAAATCACCTTCAAATTTGTCCCATTAAATCGCTCAATATCACCTTGTTGAAAACCTCTCTTTTCAACATCAATCATAGCCTATTTTCTTCATGCCCTTGGTGATGACAAAACTTACAATATGAAGGCGGTGACATTATTTATTCTTTGTATTATGTGCGCGTGCATTTGAAGGGCGTATGACATTATTTATTCTCTTTTGTAGGTGTCGAAAATGAAGAAAGGGACGGAGACGATGAAGACATTGATCTTACTTGAGAAGATCTTTTATGAAGATTTCTACATGTTCTAAGAATCTTTTTGCTATCGAACATTTTGAAACTTATCCTAAATCTTGAAATGTAAAACTTAATTATGCATTTTGGGTTGAACATTTTGCTTTTACGGTATATATGTTGGATTAGGAATGTTGGATATTTTGGATTATGAAAAATTGTGTTTTCGGTTTATGTAATTTGTAATGTATTTTATTTATTTATATGTAAATATATATATATATATATCAATTTATAAAGGGCTACTATTCAGACAAACCATGGCAATAGTCGTTCCAAATAACAAATAAAAAGACCGTTGCATTAGACAAAAACCGTTGCAATAAAGTAAAAGGTCATGCAATAACCTCTACGAAACCGTTGCAATAGCCTCAAAAGTCGTTGCTTAAAGGTCTGTGGGGACGGTTAGAAACCGTTCCATATACACACAAAAACTCGTTGCATCGTAAAAAGGAACAACCGTTCGTAGATAATGATATAGCAACGGGTTTCGCCAACCGTTGCACAAACCGTTGCCATAGATATATGGGCACGCGAGCAGATGGAACGCATGATAAACCGTTGCTATAGATATATAGCAACGGTGCTCCTGTCTATAGCAACGGTTTTCTCGGCGTTGCCATAAGCCTATTTTCCAGTAGTGCGTTCAAACCTTCAATTTATTTCACTAAAACTCTAATGATATGAGTCTAACCTTAGTTCTAAGATACGGGGTGTAACATGTTGTACCTGCTTCTTGTTTGGTGGTACATAGCTGTTGAGGAGTAGCCATGTAATGTTTTATGTTTTACACTCAAGTCCTTTTAAATTTTAGTAGAAAAGTTTCTAATTGTTCAGTTTCGCCCAACTTAAGTTTTAATGTATTTCAATTTAGTCCAATCAAGTAAGTTAGAGATTGTGGGAGTTGTGGAATCCGATGTTGTGGTTGTAGCTAGTTGTTATTACAAGGACGAGTGTGCTGAGTTCTTTTATTGTGAATGAAATCAAAGGAAAGAAAATCTAGTAATTTTTCTCAAAACAAAATAAAATGTCGATAGTGTATTTGCTACTAAAGGTCTCAAATTTTTCGGTTAAATAACATATTTCTTATATTTAGATAATAAAAAAAGACGATCGTTTCATAGATTTAACCGAGTGAGTGATGCATTCATGGTTATATGATATGAAAAGTTTTGTGCAATTGGCTCGACCATATACCCTTTTGATATAATAAAGGGTCTTTGACATATATATACATCTTAAGGAGAAATATTTACGAAACGTGACGATAGTTTTATATTTACAAAACATAACATTACAAATCCTATACAAAACATGCTTTATATTTAAAAAAAAAAAATTATTTTTAAATTATTTTTTATTTTTTAAAAATCATTTTTTAAAAAAATATTTTTTATTTTTAAAAAAAAAAAATTTAAAAATTTTTTTTTTTAAAATTTTTTTTTAAAATTAATTTTTTTTTTTTTGCTCAAAAACTTATGTATAAAAGTTGTATGAAATGTGTATATCTCGCTCAAGACTTAAAAAGTTTGCTCAAAATTTAGTGTATGAAAAATGTATGAAATGTGTATATCTCGTTCAAGGCTTAAAAATCCGCTCAAAATTGTGTGTATGAAAACAATATGAAATTTGTATCTTGCTCATGTCTTAAAATTTCGCTCACATTTTCATGTTTAAAGTTCATGTTAGATTTACGTAAAATTAATACAACTACAACAACATTGTATATAACTTTGATACAACATTCAAGACTTAAAATAATCGCTCAAATTTTTGTGTATGAAATGTGTATATCTTGCTCAAGGCTTAAAAAGTTCGCTCAAATTTTATGTATGAAGAACGTATGAAATGTGTATATTTTGATCAAGGCTTAAACATTATGCTTAAAATTTTATGCATGAGAATGGTATGAAATGTGTATATCTTCCTCAAGACTTAGAATTTCATTCACATTGTTTGTATATAAATTTCATATTAGGTTTCGAAAAATTAATACAACTACAACAACATTGTAACAATTTTCATACAATATTCAAGGCTTAAAGTTTTCGCTCAAAATTTTGTATATGAAAATTATATTAAAAATTTTGCTCACACATACACATTTCATACAACTTTCATACACAGAAATATGAGGTAATTTTTTAAGCCATTGAGCAAAAAAAAAAAATTAATATTTAAAAAAATATATATATAAATTATTTTTAAAAAAAAAAAAATATTTTTAAAAAAAAAAATATTTTTTTTATAAAAAATATATATATTTTCTGGGAAAAAAATAAAAAAACGAAAAATATATGAAAATCCGTCATGTTTTGTAATATATCGTTATGTTTTGTAAATAAGGAAAACTATCGTTACGTTTCGTAAATATTTCTCCTTAACATGTATATATACGTAGTTTTCCCTATAATAAATGCGTAAGAAGTTCCATTTTTACAAATACTGCTAAAGCTGTCAGTTGGTTATAAGAAGTTACTTCTAAATTTCTTGTTATCTTTTATAACCGTGTGAAGCACGACCCGTTAACTAGTCTATACATGTTGCGAAAAAATCAAGGTATATTGTATTACAAGGTACTTTGAATAATGTTGTATACAGATTTATAAGCTCTATTGAGAAAAAACAAGTTAGCTATGTGGATATAAACTAAAAATGTGACTTATGTGGATGTAATATGTTGTGTTGGGTTGTATATATTTGAAATCCCTTTTAAATACTTGAAGGGATTTTAATAGGGAAAGCTACACGAAATACCCACTTGAACCTATTTATTTACCAAACTTTACCCCTTTGTATTTTAATTACCGCAATACCTATCCGGCCAAAAGATATTATCCGAGATACCCATCAGGACCCTCTTCATTAGGCTTTAGTTCCTCTTCTTTATTTTTATATTTCTTCTTTTCCAATTCCAAGTACGTTGAATATAGTAGAATTCGTTTAAGTTTTATTTTAATTGCTTCTATCCATGACAAAAGGAAGTAATTGCCAAATTATTGTTTTTTGACATTATTTTTTTTTTTTCTGTTGACCATATTGATTGCAACAGTCAAATTTGTTTATCTTTTTTTCTTTTGGTCTTATAATTCTATTATTTGAATGAAATATTATCCATTTTTGACAACTCTTTTCTCTTCTTCCTTCTTAAATTAATAAGGAATGGATGGGTATTTTGTGCAGTTTTCCCATAAAATATAAAGAAAAAAAATTAGACTACAACAAGAAGTAATTAAAAAAAATACTAAAGTCACCAGCTTATTGTATTAAAACTTAAATATCAAAATAAGCTCTAATTCTGCTTATTGCATTTTCTTATAATTTTTATTCTTTTGAGAAATGAACATGTCCTTTATGATACCGTATCAGTATAGATATATACCATATGGATATCATAAAATACTGAGGAGTTTTTTTGAAGGAATGAATCAGTCCTTTATGATACCCTGGCAGTATATGAATATACCGTGTGGGTATCATAGAGGAGCGAGGAGTGTTTTTTTCGAAGAAATGAACCAGTCCTTTATGATACCACGCAGTATATGAATATACCGTGTGGGTATCATAGAGGACCGATAAGTGTTTTTTTTCGAAGAAATGAAGCAGTCCTCTATGATACCTGGCAGTATATGAATATACCTTGTGGGTATCATAGTGGACCGAGGAGTGTTTTTTTTTCTCGAAGAAATGAATCAGTCCTCTATGATACCCTGGCAGTATATGCATATACCGTGTGGGTATCATAGAGGACCGAGGAGTGTTTTTTTTTTTTTTTGAAGAAATGAATCAATCCTCTATGATACTCTGACAGTATAATTACCGTGTGGGTATCATAGAGGAATGAGGAGTTTTTTTCCAGAAGAAATGAACTAATCCTCTATGATACCCTGGCAGTATATGAATATACCGTGTGGGTATCAAAGAGGAATGAGAAGTGTTTTTTTTTGAAGAAATGAACCAGTCCTCTATGATACCCCGGCAGTATATGAATATATCGTGTGGGTATCATAGAGGACCGATGAGTGCTTTTTTTTTCCGAAGAAATGAACCAGTCCTCTATGATACCCTGGCAGTATATGAATATACCGTGTGGGTATCATAGAGGACTGATGAGTGTTTTTTTTTTTCGAAGAAATGAACCAGTCCTCTATGATACCCTGGCAGCATATAAATATTCCATGTGAGTATCATAGAGGACCGAGGAGTGTTTAAAAAAAAAAGTCCTCTATGATACCCTGACATTATATGAATATATAGTGTGGGCATCATAGAGGATTGATTAGTGTTGGAATGAATCTGCTATCTACGATACTTTGTTAGGATATGATATACCAAATTGGTATCATGGAGAACTCAATGTGTTCTTGAAGGAGTGGACTGTCAGTCCTGTATGATACCATGTCAGTATATGGTATATCATGTGGGTATCAATGAAGGCTGTGTAGTTTTTTTTGAAGGAATGATCCAATATTCTATGATACCTTATTTGCATATAATATATACCATGTGGGTATCATAGAGGACTGAGTGTTATTCTTGAAGGAATGAACTGACAATCCCTTATCTTACCATGTTAGTATATGGTATATATCACGCGGGTATCACAGTATACTACAATAGTATACTTCAACTGCTACTGATTTGGTATACTATATGCTAAAATATGTTGTTTTTTGAGATATAGAAGAAAATAAAATAAAAAATATCCGTGATCCTTCTTATTGATATAAAAAATAAAAATAAAAAAATAAAAATAAAGGAGCCAAAAGGTAGAATTAGATTATGAAAAAATCAGGAACTAAAGAAAAAAAATGAAAAAATGAAAATAAAAAAAGAGAAAAAATAAATAAAAATCACCAGAAATAAAAAAAAAGGAATAATAAATAAAACTAACAAAAAAAGTAAACGAAATTAGATTATGGAGATAAAAATAAAAAGAAAAGAAATAGATGAAATTAAAAAGGAACAAGAAATTAAAAAAATAGAGAAAAAAATAAAAATAAAGGAGCTAGAATTAAATATGGAATTAAATTATGGTGGAAAAAAAATAGTATGATTTGGGAAAGAAATAAATTAACAAAAAAGGGGAAAAAGAAAAAATCAGGAAAAAAAAAAAAGAAGTAAAGAAGATAAGAGGCAGAGAAATAAAAAAGAAAAGAAGAAAAAAGAGACAATTATCTAAGAAAGCTATAATGGGTAGAAAGGTTAAATAATTTTGGGGATATGAAAGTAAGGGGTTTTGAGGGTATGAAAGTAAGGGGGCATGGCAGGTAATTATTTTGTGTGTCATGGCATTGGTGTTCTTTCCCCATTTTATTAATGTTTTATAAGTTACCAACAATATCTACATTGATGTGATAATCTATGCGAGAAAATTATCAAAATTGCCCTTAATGTATATGGGCCATTTGTCCTTGATATATACCATTTAATTACAATAACATACCCAGTAAAATTTCATAATGTGGGAGATAAAGTGTACGCAGATCTTGCCTCTACCTTGGAAGTTAGAGAGGCTGTTTCAGAAAGATACCACTTAATTAGAAAAGCAAATATATTTGACTTACCGATAACAAACACAACAATAAATTATTTATTTATATAATAAACATATATTTAATTTCTCCATAAGACTACTTAAATCCACTCTTTTAAATTCAAAACTTGTTGAACTGATTCAAAGTTGGAGTATCAAACGTAACAATTCTAGTAAATTAAACAAATAACCTTTAGGGGTTTTTGAAATTAAATTTATCTCATATTTGATTGGAGATATTAGCTCAAATTGATATCATTTTTGTATCAAAATCTTGCTATAACTTATCCCTTACACAATTATAGTCCTGATTTTAACTCCAAAGTTATAAATCTTGAGATTCCTGATTTTAAACCAACGACCCTTGTATTGGCAAAATGGGCACTTTTGATTCTAAACACTAAAACTAACTCTAAACTTCAAAAAATATCTTGAAGCTAACTAACCTTCCACGTTTGAGGAATACTGTTTGTGAGTTCTTCAACCTTTCTGTTTCTTCTGAAATCATCATGTGGTGTTTTCTTCAAATTAATGGCGGCTATTGTAGTAACCTGTTGGGAGATATGGAAAGCCAGGTGCTTAGTTATTTATGAAGGAATGTTCAAAGTTGATTTTGTTCAGTCAAGGGGCCGCCAGAGAAGAGGTATTTTGGAGTAGTTGAACGCATTATTTTGGTTGTTTTATAAAGATTTGAATGGATATTGTAAGCGAGTTAAACTGTTAGGATTGAATGTTATTAATGGGTTTGTTGAATTAATCAGGACTAGTTAGTACTTTTAAATCGAACATCAAGTGAAGTTTCCTTTAGACAAGAGAATTGTGACTAAAGTTACATTTCTTGAGCTTGTATTGATGTGAATTGAATCACGATTACTGTGTAGATTGAGTTCTTCGCTGATTGTTGTTGGCAAGCGTAAAAGTTAACTTTGCTAGAAAGGAAGAATCTTGAAATGAGTTAAGACTTGTCTTAACTAAAGTTTTTTTATTACTAAGTCATGGCTATAAAGTGTTTGATTAAATGTTTTGAATGATAATGTGAGTTTAATTAGAGCGAGTGAACGTATCCAAGATTGTTTGAGTAAGCTTTACATGTTATCAATTTATGAAAGAAGTGTTCTTATAAGCTTTCAAAGCCATGAGTTCATGTTCACAGTAATTGGTGAAATTATGTAAGTTCTAAGTTTTCTTTATACATTTGATTTTTATGG
The DNA here is from genome assembly GCF_029784015.1 of Lycium ferocissimum. Lineage (NCBI taxonomy): Eukaryota > Viridiplantae > Streptophyta > Magnoliopsida > Solanales > Solanaceae > Lycium > Lycium ferocissimum. Next base: position 23,386,386 of record NC_081350.1, read on the forward strand.
TTTAAAGTAAAGAACATTAAGACTCTTTACGTGCCATAATCATGTTAAAGTTGAAAGCTTGAAGTTAATTCAAACATTAATTAAATGGTAACAATATAAAGAGTTATGAACAGCCGTATAAAGGGTTGGTAATATTTTCATAATTAAGTACGAAAGATTTGGTAGCCGTATAAAGGGCAATGATTAACCGTACAAAGGGTCGCTAATTTTTCCATAATGAGGTACAACATGAATGGTAACTGTATAGAGGGTTACGAGCAGCCATACAAAAAATTGCTAATATCGTCATAATGAAGCACGAAGAATTGGTAGCATAATAAAGGGCTACGAGTAACCGTGTAAAGAGTTATTAATCACCACAGTCTGCCTAATTAAGAAAAGTCCAGTCATTAGAGCTATCTAAAAGCTAAAGAAGGAAAGGATGTACTTAACTAAAAAATAAAAATACGGGTGGTGGTTGTTTGAAAGTTTTATTATTTACTTGGTGAGTTTTTATGAACTGTTCCCTTTTAGAGTTAATTTTATTACATACATGTTTATTTAAACCTTGTTCTAACTTTAGTGAAGGGGATGTTGAGACTCATTGAGTATAGTGGATTATTGTACTGATGTCCTCTTTTGGGAACCTACGTTGGTCTGCGGTACAACATAGGGGCCAGTTTTGCAGACGAACACACTACAGGCTAGAGATTTTTCACTTCCCGTGCTTTTGGTAGCTCCACTTCTTGCTTTCGGTGGGGACACGTATATTCTTATTCAGTTGTTCCTTTTTATGTAGTCAATATCTTCAGTTTAGAGGCTTCATAGACGATCTTAGAATTTGGGTTATGTATTCACATTATACATATATTGTACAATGAAAAGAAAGTGCATAAACAAATATATAAATTTCAAAATGTTTACATGAACTCGATATTCAAATATTATATTTATTTTTCAAATAATTGCATTGAATCTTTTTGTTTGAATAAGAAAATATTAGAAAGTCAAGATGGTTTGCTCAGTTAAGTTAAGACACAGAATACCGATCATGGCTTGACTAGAAATCGAATCGTGACAAGGATCTAATTTCTATGATCATTGTTGCTTTCTTATCGGTAATTTTTCATTCCATAAAATAACCTTTTTATTTATTTGTTAAGCAAATTGACTTTCTCTTGTTTTTTCTTTGCATAGGTCTCGTAAATTACGCACACTTATTTCCTTTTTTTCTTTTTCATAGTTTCGTTGCTTCCCATGTTGTTTAAATTAACAAACAGAAATTCTTTACCCCAAAATATTGTAATAATTTTTTTTTTCGAGGCATGATTTGTTTCCGAAAACTGAAGGTTACAAAATTATAAATTTTAGATATTATAATAACCTTATCACTTAAATTAGTTTTATCTAAAAGTTCCAAATAAGGAGGTAGAATTTACAATGACGAATCTAAAGAGAGTTCTTCAAAAATTTCAATATAAAAGATATCTTAACTTTTCCTGAAAAAATATTGAAAAAAGCTTGTTAATTTTTTTTTTAAGTGATTAGTTTGATGAACCATGCGTATAAGAGCTAAAATAAAAAGATTCATTATGATGGTTAGATCATACACTTGTATGAAACTTATATGATACATATGTTTCAATTATTATAACAAGATTTTGATCATTATCTTTGAATAATTTCGCCTCGTTAAATATTTCCCTTCTACTATTACGTGCAAAAATTTAAGCATTCAATTCAAAATTTTAAAGTATTGAGTAGAATAGTTCCGTAGGCATTATAAAACCTTTGAGAACTCTAATATATTTCTAACTAGTAAATATATCCGCGCTTCGCGCGGTACATAAATCTTTTAAAGATTTTTTGCATAAACAACTTATTTTTTTAAGCATATAGTCAAGACAAAGTTAATTTTTTTTTCATTAATGTAAATAAAAAAATAAATGTATCAATAATTTTTTTTTCATTAATGTAAATAAAAAAATAAATGTATCAATAAATCACAAATATAAATATCAATATTAGAATAAAGTGTAGATAAACTGCATCTTTCATTATTAGATTCTCTTTTAAAGATGAGAATAAATCAAAGAAATTTCACTTTAAAATAAGTAGGTATTTGTTGTATATAATTCATTAACTAATCCCTAATTAGTCTCAAAATCAATATTTAAGATATTTGTATTTCATTCTCATTTTCATTACATAGTACAAAATTTTGTTCTGTATATTCTTAATTCAAACAAAAGATGTACGGCAACGCAATTGCATTTTCTATTCGAGGAATTACACATATTTACACATTTGTTTTCCTATAGTGTTTCCTTTAACAATTATCTTCTTTCCTTTTATAATTTTTATCTCTTTCTTACCTTCATCATCCTTTATAAGCTCTTATTCAAGAAATTAACAATAACTAATTTCCTTTAATTATCTAATATTTTGTTAATTTCCCTTTTCCTTACTCTTTTTTCTTCTTCTTTCATTCCCTTTCTGTCTTCTTAGGGTTACTTCAAAAATACAAAAAATTTGCTCCCCCTTCATGCCTACACATCTCCATTTATTTCATTCATAATTATCTGCAAACTATTGAAATATTTTCTCTCTTGATCTTTTAATAAATTCATCACCCATATTATAAATTGTAATAAATCATATATGCTTAAAAATTAGATCTATCCAATTACATCATAGGAAGGATCCCATCCCCCCCCCAAAAAAAAAAAAAAAGAGGAGGAGAAAGTCATAAAACCTATTGTAAAAAAATAATAATGTAAGTTTGAAAACCGTTGTCCGTACTCTTGCCAAGTTTTTTCTCAGCTCTTTCGATTCTTGATAAGCAAATCTTTTAAAAAGAGTATCACAATTATTACTTGTCCAATTTTTCTTTTTAGTTACTTTTTCACCATTCATTTTCTTCCGATAACAGAGAAGCCACATATTCTTGTCTCTTCAGACGAGCAGACTAATTAAAGAGGGAAAAAAATCAAAATTATTAAAGAACTTTTAGGCAAGAAAAGAGATAAAAAAAAAAGATAAAAACAAATGAGTATTCTGATGTAAAAGAGTTAACACCTTATTTCTCCTGCTCGTCTCTTTTCCTTCTGTTGCAAAGAAATGTTTCACTCAAGATTACTCGTTGTTCTTTAACTGAGGAAACTAATCAAAGAGAAAACAATCCAAAAATTTAATCTTTCGGCCAAGATGAGAGGGAAAATTAGAAGAAAAAAAAAAAAGATAAAAACTAAATGAGTTAACGCGTTATTCTCCTGCTTAACTCTTTCTTCTTATGTTGTAGAGAATTAAAGGATTTAAAGCATCAATGGTTACCTACATAATTTAAAATGCCCAATAAACTTAAGAACAAAAAAAAAAAAAAAGATGAAACAACCTGATGAATAATGTTACCAGTAAAAAGGAGATATTTTAATGAAATAACTCAGTGATATTTGTGAAGCTTGGGCTCGGGAACTAAATCAAATCAGTGCAGCATTAGTACATGCAATCTGTTTCGTTTTTTCTTCTCAAGCATATCTATTATTGCTGAACTACAATATAGAGGAAAAGGATTACCTGCAAGGCCTTTGTCTTTGCACGTAAAATGTAGCAAATAAATTGCTTGGATAAGTTTCAAGGATCTGCACCTAGCTCATCATCTTTCATTTACTTATATTAGTGCTTCCTTACTAGCAATTACTATTTGTAATGTGTGTAACTATTCTGGGAAAATTAAAGTTGTTGAACGTGAGGCCTTTTCATCTTCCATTGTCTTAAATGAAAACAAATGTTGATAATTTCTGAAATTTTTAAACAGGAAAAATAAGAAGAAAAGCCCAAAATTATGAGAAAAAGGATAAATAAGAATGGAAGCCATAGAGATGTGTCGTATCACCTTGTTTATGTCTAGCTTTATATTATATATACATTAGGAATAAGTGTATGCTCTTTTGATAGTAGATTAAGGCTATAAAATTAGAAAATCAATTAGAACGTAGAATAAATCTTTGAGTATTACGCATTGCATTTATTTGTATCATGAGCAATATGTTATCCTAATGACATTACAAATAAAACGTTATTTTGATAAAAAAATAATAAAGATTTGAAATTATGTTACAATGCGTGACCACAATCTGGAAATTGTAAAAAAGGTTTTTTATCAACGGCCTCATCATACGCATCCTTAATGGGACAACCAAAGTCAATTAACCCCTCTCTACACATGCGTCCAACCTCCGGTGTAGGTATATCATCATTTGTCTCAGCCCAAAAATCAATGCACAAGCAGTAACAACTTTGTTCTACTGATGGAGGATATGTTTTACAATTAACTAATGTCATAAATAATATAAAGAAAACCACGGAAATCTGCTTCAATCCCATCATTCCATTACAAGCTATCATTTTATTCATATTTCCTGCGAAGAGAAAATTATCCAATAACATTAAAGAGTTTCATAAGCACAAATTTAAAAAACTTAACTGCAGTACACTCCTCTATATATATATATAATCACTTTGATTTAATTTTTTTTCTTAAAATTTCAATTTATTATTAAATGTAGGTAGATGCTATGCCTAAAACGTATTGGTGCTTAATTACTACTCTCGAAGTATAAGAAATTTTCAATTAGGAGCCTCAAATTTGGTTCTTAAAATGGCATCTCAAAATATTTTACTTGTGTATAGGTGTCATCGCTGCCCTCTCTTCGCCAGTTGTTTTGCCTTCAAAAAAAAATATTAATACAAGTTTAAAATAATTAACATAATAATTTTGCTATCGCATTTGTATGGTAGATTGGATTAAGCAATTTCTTTTCAAACACTTTCAAATTGTATAGTATTCCAAATATACAAGCATGGATACTAAGAAGCAAAGATATCACAGCATCAAATGAAAAAAGAAGATGGAGAAGTTTCAAGAAAAAATTGCTTACCTGTTCTTTTAATAGCAGGATAATGTGATTTAAACAATGTTGTACCGTATAAATACATAAAGCAATTGAGAGAATTTAGGTATGTAATACACGTTATGGATGAATAAACATTTCATTAATTTTAATTAAGGGCTGAAAATTAAAAGCTCTTATATTCAGATGAATCATTTGTTTGATCCCTCTTCATTTAATGATTTTAAAAGAGACATTAATGAAGTCTCATTAATATGAGAAAAAAACTAACAATTCAATAACATCACACTCTTCTTTACTTACCAGAAGTTCTAACATTACGTTACTATAACCTTGTTTCAAAATATACCGCAAGTTCCTCGCAATTCTCAAATTAATTTTCACTATCTCTTTTGAATCTCTTCGATAGCAACTACACCACAACGAGAGATCTAAAGAATGAGTTATTTGTCTGAAAAAATTGAACGTCAACTTTGCATTAGTATCGACAGGGAAAAAAAAAAAAGTTTGCGTTAGTATATGAATTATATTAATTTCTCTCTTTATATTTAATAGAATATTGTAACCTTGTTTCAAAATTTCAGTCAACCTGGGTCCCATGTGAACCAACTAGACAATTATTAAACACAATCAATGTGCAACAAATTAAAAATATTCAGTGATAGAAAAGTCCTTTGGGACCAGCTTTGCACTTTCTCTTGAGGGGAGGAGGCGGGGGCGGGGGCTGGAGCTTTAATGAAATCCTTAGGGCCGCTGGTAAGTATGGTGGAAACCCCATAAATTTCAATAGAGCTAACTCCTTTTGGAGAGGCATTAATCACTGTAAACTTGTGGATCTGAGATTTAAGGGTAGTAAATATACATGGACCAATTAGAGGTATAGAAATAGACAAGCTCTTATTCTAGAAAGATTAGATAGGTGTTTTGCTAATGATGCCTGGATCAAATAGTATCCTGAAACTACTGTAACTCATCTTCCTAGAACCCATTCTGACCACTGCCTCTTATTAATTAATCTTTCCAACACCTCCAATGATAATAGAGATAAACCTTTTAGATTGGAGACCATGTGGTGTAGACACCCTGATTTGAAGAACATGGTTACGGAATTCTTTCTTCATTCCCAAGACCCTACCCATTCTACTAGTACTTTTAAACTTAAGCTTATTCAGTGGAACAAGGAAGTCTTTGGCAACATTTTCTATAAGAAAAAGAAAATTTTATTCAGACCGGAAGGCATTCAAAAATCTAGAAACTACCCTCATAGCTCCTTCCTTCAGAACCTTGAAAATACTCTCAAATGTGACTATGATGAATCCTTAAGCAAGAATCTGAATTCTGGAAACTAAAATCTAGAATATCTTGACTTATGGAGGGTGATGCAAATACTAAGTTCTTCCACACTTCCACCTTAAGCAGAAGAAGAAGAAATAGAATTCTCTCCCTAAAAGATGATGTAGGAAATTGGATTCATGATCCCAAGGATGTAGCAGATACCATCTCTAGATATTACATTAATCTCTTTAGTACAAACCATATAAACTCTCCCCAAAAATATTCCACTAATCCTTCCGTTAGAGGATCTCTAACCACTGAGGAAAAGAATCAACTTATAACTCCCCTCACCATTAAGGAAATTAAGCAGGCTGTCTTTTCCTTTAAACCTCACAAGGCCCCTGGACCAGATGGAATGCATCCTTTCTTCTACCAACAATTCTGGGACATTGTCTCCAACTCCTTAATAAACTTCTGCATGAAAACTTTCACCTCCCTTACTATGGATGAGAATGTTAACCACCTACCTTTGTCTTATCCTTAAATGTGCTAATGCCACTATGATTAGAAACTTTAGACCAATAGGTTTATGTAACACACAATACAAAATCATTACTAAGATTATAGTACATAGGATCAAGCCTCTTCTCCAGAACATTATTAGGCCTAACCAAGCCAGCTTCCTAGCAGGAAGAAGGGCTGCTGATAATGCCATTATTGTCCAAGAATACATCAACCATTTCAACCTTCTAAAGGGAAGAAATGCCAACATGATCCTCAAAATTAATCTTGAGAAGGCCTTTGATAGGATAGAATGGTCCTTTATAAGGGACACCCTATACTATTTTAACTTCCCTTGTGAATTAATCAAACTGATCATTTCTTGTATCTCTACCTTTACTATTTCTGTCTTGATAAATGGAGGTAAGACTGAACCCTTCAAACCCACTAGGGGTATTAGGCAAGGAGACCCCATGTCCCCCTACCTCTTTATACTTTGCATGGAAAGACTCAGTAGAGAAATAAATCACCAGGTTGACATTCTTAACTGGTTCCCTATATCAACCTATAGGAATGGCCCTAAACTGTCCCATCTGTTCTTTAATGATGACCTTACACTTTATGCAAGGGCTAACATCAAGAACTGCAATACCATTATCAATACTCTTAACCTCTTCAATAGATACTCTGGGCAGAAAATCAACTACAGCAAGTCTAAAGTCATCTTCTCCAAGAATTGCACTGATAGCAACAATGAGTTGTTCTCAAACTCCCTAGGCATTAGAGCCAACAACAACTTTGGTAAATACCTAGGTTTTCCTATTATGCACCAGAAACCTAAGAACTCTGATTACCAATGCATCTTGGGCAATTTGAACACTAAGTTAGCTAGTTGGAAAACTAAGTTCCTAAACATGGCTGGTAGAACAACCTTAGCTAAAGCCTCCCTCAGTAGCATTCACAACCATGTTATGCAATATATTAAGCTCCCAACCAAAATTACCCAGCAAATCAATAGGACCCAAAGAAATTTTGTTTGGGGAACAACTGCTGATAGAAAAAAGATGCACTTAATAGAATGGCAAACTCTGACTAGACCTAAGTAAGAAGGAGGCTTGGGTATGCAGAAAGCTAAGATTAAAAACAAAGCTATCCTAACTGGGCTAACTTGGAGGCTTATTAAAAAACCTGAATCTCTTTGGGCCTCAACTCTCATTGCTGGGAATTGCAGGACCACCAACACTAAGTATTGCTCTAGAACTTGGAGGAATATCTTTGAGGGGTATAAATATTGTAGACAAGGTACTCAATGGGTAGCTAACAGAGGGAATATCATCAAATTCTGGACTGACCACTGGATCCCTAATAGTAATACCCTTAGGAGCCTTATCTCTGGTCCTCTTAACAGAAATGAAGATTACCTCAAAATTTGTAATATCCAAGAAAATGGGGAGTGGAACCTTGAGAGCCTATCCTTTGATCTCCCTATCAATATTAAGAACATCATCACTAACACCTATAAAACAAACCTAAATACAGCTGAGGATTACCCACACTGGAGACTATCCAAAGAATGGGGAATTCAACACAAAATCTGCCTATACTCTCTTAGACAAAAGACCTTCTGATCCACCTCAGAACTTCAATTGGATCTGGAAACTCAAGCTTCCAAACAAGATCAAGTTCTTCCTTTGGCTATTCACCTACAATAGACTCCCTACTTCTTCTTATCTCCACTTTATTGGTCTTAACATCAATCCAACCTGCACTCAATGTGATCACCCACATGAAGACACGAATCACATCTTCTTTGAGTGCAGCATCAGCAAAACTCTTTGGCATCAGGTTATCATGCACAACCCCACCACTAACTCTAGCCTGTCCAACTTCACAGACCTGGTTTCTCTAACCAACAATTGGGGTAGAATCAAGAACCAGAACTTTGACAACCTTTTAAAATGGGATGAACTTCTCCTATATATCTTGTGAGGCATTTGGCTGAACAGAAATAATAACCTTTTTAGACACAAACATGACCAAGCTTTCTTTAGACATCTCTATGGCCTAGCAGTTGAATACTCCTTAGTGTGTAGCCACAAATATGCAGCAAATTCTAGGACCAGAATCTCTATCAAATGGAAGCCCCCTCCCCCCCAAATCACTATAAGCTCAATACTGATGGATCTTGTGTGGGTAATCTAGGAACAAGAGGAATTGGAGGGGTCATTAGAGACTGCCATGGGCAATGGGTTATAGGATATCTGAAAGGTTTCCCCTATACCACTAATAATCTTGCTGAATTAACCAGTCATTTGCAGGGCCTTCGACTAGTTGTGGAGCATAATCTTAAACCTATTGAAATCGGTTTGGATTCCACAGAGGTAATAAAAATGATAAACTATGGTCACCTGCCTTATAACCACATTGTTCATGAATGCAGATCCCCGTTTCTGATGCTGGACCTAGGGCTGTTCACGGTTTTGGTTAAAATCAAAACCAAACCGAAAATTTAGTCAAACCGAATAAAAAAACCGACATTTGGTTTGATTTGCTTTTAAATTTTAAAAACAGATAATATTTGGTTTGGTTATGGTTCTTTTAAAAAATAACCGAATAAATAACCGAACCAAACCGATAAATTATATACATAAATTTTATAATTATTTATATGTATAATATTAGTTTTCATAAATAATTATAGATATTTTTTACCTTTTAATCATTAATTTGATTTTTGATCTACTTATTTCACCTGATTGTTTAAGACCTATGTTTTTAAGAATATGTCCAAGCCCATATCTTTAAGTCTTTTAACTCTTTTAAGTGTAAACCTACTAACAGAGGCTCACGTTAGAGTCTAATGTCTTTAACTTAAATTTTTAGCCTTTCTTTGTCAGCCATTTGATTTTAGGTTGTTTCTTTTTTTTTTTTTTTTTTGAATTTGTACCTTTTTTTTTTCCTGTCTGAATGGGTCCTAAACTTCAGTAACATCCGCATTTGCTGCAACTCAAGTACATGGTAATGCCCTAATACTTCATCCGTGGCTAATCCTCCTAAAAAGCAGAAAAGAGCAACTCCTTGTAGTCGAGACCCTAGCCTTGGGAATAATGATAGAAAAACATCTGAAGTTTGGGATCATTACACAAAGTTTTTTTAATAAAATGGGAGAATTGAGGGCAAAATGCAAATCTTGCCCAAAGTTTGGGAACATTACACAAAGTTTTTTTTTATTTCATATATTTTCATTTTAATTTTAGGTAGTCTTTATGTTTAATTAATATGTATGTTTGTAACAACAACTAAAAGCTCCTATGCTCTACTTTGTTTCTAGGTATGTGTATTAAGATGACAAAAATGGTGCAGCCACTACTAAGTTAGTTTTTAGCTCTATATGTAATAGTTTAGAAACTTTGGATAACTTGAGTACTACACTATCACTAATAGTGAAAATGTTTCTATGATGTATGTTCCACCTTAAACTATAAATAAAAGTTATCGTTTGAATAAAAAAAGACATGTCTTTTTCAACTTTTTAATGCTTTACTGATAAGTCTCATGGATGCTAGTCATAAATCGAAAAATCGAACCAAATCGAATCAAACCGACAATAACCAAACCGGTGGTTAATATTTTATTTGATTTGGTTATAGTTTTAGACATTTAAAAACCGACTAAATTGGTTTGGTTATGATTTTAATCAATAACCGACCCAAATCGAATCATGAACACCCGTAGCTGGACCATCCGAAACTAAAGCATGAATATAGGGAGCTAAACAAAGTAGCAGACCTGTTAGCCAAGGAAGGAGGAAAGCAGCAGCTTTTTGGAGAACCAACTATTTTGTCAACCCCACCCTTTTTTGCCTTAAGTAGCTATCAAGATGATATGTTGGGAACTTTTTTTGAACACTGCGTTCCAGCTGTCTTTGCTAATGTAAATCAAATGGGTGTCAACCCAAGAATTGAGACGGGGCCTGTGAACCCACCAACTATGTAATATATATATATATATATATATATATATATATATATATATATATATATATATATATATATATATATATAACTAATTATCTGTTTTCACCAACAAAAAAAAATTAAAAATATTCTCCATAATATTTTTAAAAAAATTAAAGAAGACAGTTGGTAAAGTATCCTAGATTGCCTTAATCCTTCAGCTACCTATTTAGGTGCTTCCAAGAATATAGAGCAACTAGCATCGTTTTAGGGATTCTTCAACAATTCCACTACTAGAGAAAAGGAATTAGTGACGAATAAACTCTATAGCTAAACAATAATATTCGTCGCTAATTTTATTTAACGATGAATTAGTGATAACGTCCAAATCCACCCCTCAAAGAGAAAGTGTACACAGTCATCGCAATATAATTTACCCTACTATGAGTCGGGGTCGAATTCACAGGAAACAATATAAAGGCGATTTAAACAAGTAAGGAATTATCACTTTCCACGCTAAGCCAAACACTTTTTCTTCAATATTTGGGTTTTTGATTTAACAACTAACAAAGATAACGCTAACTAGAAAGCAAGTAAAATGATCAATGGCCACAAGCATAGATACAAGGGAATTTACTCTCAAGTAACGATCCAATGTATTTTAACGATATTACAACTAAGAGCGGATTTGTCACACCCTGATTTTACTAGGGTGTGATGGGCACCCGACCCCGCATTCGGAGCCGAGCGAACCCACCGACTCTTATTACCTACATAAGCTTTCGGACTCTTAATCAGACAAAATGATAAATACAACAAATATTTTGGAAATAACCTTTGTAGTTTACAAATCGACAAAATCTGTAATCATATGGAATTTACGGCATAATACAGAATGACATGACGGCCGGTGGGGCCGCCTACAAAACTGACATCCAGAACCCACAACTCTGTCTGCAAAGTCTCTAACAGATAATCAGAACACATAACATGCATAATCTGACTCGGCAGCACTCCAGGAGCAAGTGGAGCTTGCCCACGCCGCTGAAATTTCTCCTACAAAGCCTCGTACTCATCCGGGTGTACCGCGCGCACGAAACGCAGCCCCCCCGAAGAACGTGGGGTCAGTACACGAATATGTACTCGAGTATGTAAAGCATAAAAAAATGCGATAAACGTAATCATGGTGAACGAGGGATACGAACATAAATGCAAAGGGCGAAGTATCAGAAATGCTTACTCATAAAACATAAACAGATGCATAGCAGAAAAACATGCCATAGCCGGCCCCCATCATGGGACTCGGCGAACAGAAAGTGGTCGCCCCCTGACGCTGGCGCCACAACAAATCATATCAAATCAGAAATGCGCGCATAGCATAGCATATCAGATGGCCACATCATATCATATCATATCAGAGTGCGTACATGGCACATCATACACCACAACCCATGTACATATATACCTGCCCCCTCACACCGAGGCACGGCGAACAATGCAGTGGAATACGCGTGATAACATATCCTGGCCCGGGCTCAGTGAAGGAAGTATTGAGGCATCCACGAGCGGAGTAGTGAGAAACTAAATGCAATATAAAATGTACAGCATATACAGAGATCAGACGAAATAATCAAACGACATATCAAGAAAAAGGGGTCCGGACGAAGCATAGCACATACCTTTTAAGGACCGCGGAGGATCCTTTTCGCAATAGACTTTAGGGATCATTTGTGTATATCAAAATGTAAAACATATACAGAGACTCAATAGCGTAACTCAAATGGCAGACTTGATAGTGAACGTTTGACAATAGCCGACATAGGTCTTTCGGATATCAGAGTGGTTCATATCAAAATAGTCTTTCTGGAGCAGCTGCGAATCTCAAAGTGGGTCACAAGACTCCATAAAATAATTATAACAGATATTCTTAAGAACTTAGGAGGGTAGTAAGAAAGTTCTCTTTAGTTTCTATTCAAAGGTGGTTCAAATAGAATATTAGGAAAAACTCGGACAAGTGGGCCCACCTCGACCAAATGAGGTGGCGTATGCAAATTACGTATGTTAAACTTCATAACGTCATCTATGGGTATTCTAAAGCAATCGGATTTCATTTGCACAAGTTCTGAGGGTTTAGACAACTTTTATAACTATTCATGCAATATTCAATTCAATTATACTGAATGAAAGAGGGGCATTTTTGGACGTGGATTCCGAGGAGTAGAGTTATCCCCGAGGTCCAAATTCAAACCTAGTACATCTAAGACATGCCAAGGGAAGGAATGGGAGGGCCTTACATACCTTTCTTGCCCTTTATGATCGCCAAAACTCAAATCCCGTTTCGTTCAAAACCTGCAAATGGTTACATTGACCAATTACTATTCATGAGACTTAAAATTCTATTCTTAACCAATACTTGTCTATAAAAATTTGGGCAGCATTTCCCCTGTACATATAGCATCCCCGAGATTCAACTCGGCTCAAAACAACCAACAACAACCCAACAACAACACCAACAATATCAACAATCACTATAAAACGCAATATAACATAACTCGTCATCTTTCCAACATAATGTCATCACCTTCATTCCGACTTCGTATTTTCCATTCAACATTGACATTCTCGTATTCATTACTAATTAAGATCATTACAACACAATTCGAAAGTATTTCATATCGTTTCCCTAGGATATTCATAGGATATACCAAATATACCAACTTTCCACCAACACCATATTTCATCCGAAGCTTCTAATTTTTAGCGTATTTACTCATAACATGTTTCCGTCTTCCAAGTTCATCAACAATCATCATAATTTGTACCTTAGCAACCTAATTTCCATAATGACATAAAATCATACTAAATCAACATAAGCTTCTACACTTTGTTTCAATGCAACTTACATCATATTACCTCCATTTACATTGCAAGGATCACAACAACACAACTAACATATTAAACAACACTAATCCATTTCCATTCCAACTTCAATATACCACACGGCCATAACATATATTTCCAACTTCAACCAAAATCATTAAACTTCCATTATCGATGTAGAATCCGCAACAACTACAATTAGAATACTACATAAAACTAACTCATTTTGTCTACACCATGCATGCATACACACGGCCACCTATACACACACAAATACCATGCAAACTTCCATAATTTCATGATTTCTACTCATTTCCATATACCACAACACAAACAAACCTTCATAACATAAATAGAAGGGATGAATTCTTACCTTTCTCTTCTAACTTTTTCACTCCACCAAATTGTCCAAACGACGAAACGAACGACTTATCTTCCGAAATAATTATTCCACGTTGTAGAGGACCCTTGAATTAGTGGGAATACGACAAGAAAATAATTTTTAGAAACAAAATTTGAAGGGGCAAAACTTGGAGACCATGGCCGAATGGCCATGGTTGTTGGTCTCCTTCTTTCTTCTTTCTTTCTTTCTCAATTTTTCTTGAATCATCTAAAGACAAAAATAAGACATGTGATATATTTGTAATCTTCCCATGTGGGGCCCACCTTGGCCGGCCCCTTTTTAATTTTCTAATTTCTTTTTTTTTTTTTTTTTTGTGTTCAAAGACACAAAATTTTCAAGAACTAATAATTCGAAAATTCCAATTTTACCCTTAGCCTTTTCCAATATTTCCACATCCAAAATTTCCACCACCAACTTATATCAAGCAAGACTAAAACATAGCATTGTCCTCAGCTTACTACAATTATCTCAGAATGTCCAAATGGTCAAAATACGATTTGTAACACTTGTGCTTAGCTTATCGCAACCATCTCAAAATATTCGAACGTGCAAAGTACGGGGCGTAACAGGATTTATGTTAATAGATAATGATTTCTAAAATCTCATCGAAAGTCTTTCAACCAAATCAATGAATTTCACTCTAAGTTTTTTCAAGCCTTAGAGTGTGATATTAACCACAATCAATTTAACCTCCAGTTAACTTTCCTATCTCTAGCTCAAGCAATTAGGTGTGATTTAATGACCCAAATCCTTGGTATCTAACTCTTTTCCTAGCTTTCACTTTCTTTTTCAAGTAAAGTAAAGTACTTAGGCACAAGTAATGTTTGCAACCATTACTAGACATTAAAGCATGAAGAGTTAATAGAAAAACATTGACCCACTTCATTAGAAATAAAAATCATTCAATACATAAGCATAACAAGAGTTTCATCCAACACTTTAATCATAGAATATTTCCATAAACAAGATTCAAGTGAAGAAAATAAAAACTACACGGTTAGATATATAATACAAAGCAAGGAATTGAAGAAAGGGTTAAGAAATTTCTCATTAAAGTGCTCCAATCTTCTCCTCCAATGGTGTGGTGTAAAACCCTAGCTCCCAAACTTGTGTGAAAATGCCCAAAGATCACAATATTTTCTCCCATGTCTTGTTTTATAGTTCAACAACTTTCCCCTAATAAAAAGTGACGAAAATGGCCTTCAAATTTCAGATTTTCAGATTTGTATTTCGAGCCACTTTTTGCACTTTTAGCCAATTTTTTAATTTTCTTCAATTTGACTTGTTTTTCACCTGATTTCTTTCCGATCACTTCTCAAGCATGTAAAACCTACAAAATGGAAGTAAACGATCAAACAAGTCAAAAGTCTAAGATTAAAGAAGAAATAAGTTGGACAATACCAACTTATCGATTAGTGGTAAATTATAATATAAAAAAAATTAGCTATAGACAATATAACGACGATTTTCGTAGCCAATTTCATCATCTTTTTTTTTCTTTTCTTTTTTTAATTTGTTGTTGTAGTGATCACAGGAGAAATCTAGTTGAAATTTATATTTCTTTTTTTTAATTTGTTGTTGTAGTGATCACAGGAGAAATCTAGTTGAAATTTATATTTAAGTTAATTATTACTCTTTTTCTTAGTATGAGGTGCAACTTTGTTGTGACAATTAATGAAGAAATCATTTACAAAAGTTTTAATATACATTTTCTCAACTTTACGTTTGTGACATTAAATAACCTGTAATTTCAAATAACACATATAACCTCCATTTTAATATGTTTAGTATCAAGAAAAATATTTTGTTAAAATATAAGTGATTATTTTTCAATGTTTGGCTAGTGGATTTTTTTATTGTATGGATCGTGAGCAAAATAATTTGCATTATTTTGTTCTAGGGAGGAAATTAGTTTTTGTAACAATTGGACCAAATAGTATCATATTTTTAATATGACCAGACAGTAGTATACATTCCTCATGTCCTAATATGTTTGGTAATATTACTTTTTGAAGTGCATTTCTTTTTGGATGTTTTTGATAAATTGGTATTTTACCAACTTATCTATTTTTTATGCTTAAATTTTTGTTATGTTTGATTAAAAAAATAATGCATTTACTATGCTTTGCTTCAATTTTATAGGTTTATATGGTTGAGAAGAGCATTGGAAGAAACCAAGTGAACAAGTCAAAAAGGAGCTAAAATGAAGAAAATGAGAAAATTGGCTAAAAGTGCAAAAAATGGCTGGAAATGCAAATCAGAAATTTGAAAAGTTGGGGGCTATTTTCGTCATATTTTTAATTGGAAAATTGGGGAGCTACAAAATAGACTTGGGGCATATTATTTACATCTTTGGCCATTTTTACACAAGTTTGGGAGCTAGGGTTCATCACCAACACTTTGGAATAGAAGATTTGAAGGCGCCCAATGAGAAATTCTTTACCCATTTCTTCTACTCTTGCTATGTATTGAATATTTATGTGTGTGGTATTTCATTCCAATGCTTGAATCTTGTTTATGCAAATATTCATTGGATGAATCTCTTATTTTGCTTATGTATTAAACAATTTTTTATTTCTAATTGAGTTGGTTTATTGTTTCTCTATTAACTCTTCAAGCTTTAATGTCATTTAATGGTGTACAACATTATTTGTGCCTAAATACCCTTACTTTGCTTGGAAAAGAATGCAGAGGTTAGGAAAAGAGTTAATAGCAAGGATTTGGGGCTTAACCCTCATCTAATAACTTGAGCTAGGAATAGGATAGTTAACTTGAGATTCAATTGGTAGTGTTTAATTTCACACTCTAAAGCTTGGAAAAGTTTAGAGTGAAATTCATTGATTTGGTTGGAAGACTTTCAATGAGAATTTTGAAACTATTATCTATTAACATAAACTTGCTCTTAGTTGTAAAATTGTAAAATACAATGGATCGTTACTTGAGAGTAATTTTCCTTGTATCCATGCTTGTGGCCATTTATCATTTTACTTACTTTCTAGGTTAGTTTACATTTTTGCATTAGTTATAATTTTCTCAAAACCAAAATATTATCAAGTGTTTGGCTTAGTGTAGAAAGTGAAAATTCCTTACTTGCTTGATCGCCTAGTATATTGTTCCTTGTGGGATTCGACCTCGACTCATAGTTGGGTAATTATATTGCATATGATCGTGTCCACTTTCTCTTTGAGGAGTGGATTTGGACTAATCAATATAATTTTTCTAGTGTTTCTGGAAAAAAAAAATAAACTATAAAACTTTCTTTATAATATCTTCTCTCTATAATTTTTTTTAACTATTAATGAAGTCACTTTCCATCGATTACAGAAAAATATTTCTTAAGTATTAGGCGACCCAAGTTAGATTTTTTTTTTTTTTTCAAAAAATATTTCCGCACTACCAAGCACACCCTAAATCTTTTTTGGGAAAAGGATCAAATTCACCATCTACTTATGTGGTTAAATTCACCCCCAATGGTAACAAAATTTTAAAAATTACCCTCAAACCTAACGGATTCCTCCAATTCCCATTTAATTACCTATCTTCACTTCATTAGCCCATAAACCCGTACCTTAACTCCCATCTTGAAAATTTGAGCATCAATAGAGATTTGAACCCATAATATAAGAAGAAATGGCCCGGTAATTTGAAATGATATATGAGATAAACAAATCTTGACTTGTGAAATAAATTAAAGAAGATTAGTGGTTGGATTATATTCCACAATATGAATAAAGACTGGGGTAAGGTGGAAAATGATTCAAGTGCTCTTGTTTTTTTTCTCTTTTTTCTATATAATTATTTTTGATTGGGGTGGTTTAAGAGAATAAAGTTGCCTCTTTTACTTTACCAGGTTCTCTAATTATATACTCGTTTGATGTAACTAGAACAAAGAAAATTTGATTCTTTAGATATGATTCGTTGTGTAATAACTTTTGGTGGAAGAATTATTCCCTTATATATTTTATCAAACACGCGTTTATGTTTCTATTCAGTCATTTTACTTTAGTTGATACCTAACATAAGGTTTTTTGTTTTAATCCTGGTAATAAATTGGTTGTTATTTTAATCATCAATATGCTAAAAAGTCATGATTTTCCTTTAAGATTAATCTATGCCTGCCAAGAATAAATGGAAATGTTATATCTGTTGAGGTGTAACAAGTTCCTAATCTAACTTACTTCTTGGAGTAAAGAGAATGCTAATCACATCTAAGCCTTTATTAGGTATTTAGGTTTGAGGGTGATTTTAGTGATTTTAAAATTTTGTTAATAATGAGTAAAGTTGATCATATGATATAATGGAGAATGAATGTACATTATTGTTCTCTCCGTCTCAATTAATAACTGTTTGGCTAAGTTTATTTTTCCCCAAAAGTGTTTATTTTTTAATAAGCGTTTATTTTAAAAAAGTGAGGTATTTGACCATGCTCTTGGAGAAAATAAGTGCTTTTAGAGAGTAGCAAAAACTGTTTTTCAGAAGCTAAAACAACAGCTTATGTCCAAAAGCATTTTTTTGAAAAGCACTTTTGAGAAAAATACATTTAGAAACACTTTTCAAAAAAATACGCTTAGAAACACTTTTTAAAAGCTTGGTCAAACATAAATTGCTTTTCACCAAAAGTACATTTTTGAAAAACACTTATGAAAAAAACACTTTTCAAAATAAGTTGATTTTAGAAGCTCAACCAAAAATGGCTTAAGTATGCTAATTTGACTAGATACGGAGCTTAAAAAATATAGGAAGACTTTTCAATCTTGTCATTCTAAATTAAAGATGCAAATAATATACTAAAATGTTCTTTAAACTTTATGGTCTTAAACTTGTCATATATGGTGTTTGTATAGTCAACTTATTAAATATATAAAACACCACCTTTTTGGGACAAACCAAAAAGGGAAGTAGGACACTAAATTTGACGGGAAATATTATATACTCTCTCGGTCACAAATTATCTGTCGTGATTACTAAAAATAGTTGTTTCAAATTATTTGTCGTTTTAAGAGTTTAAGACATATTTAATTATTTTTTTCACATTTTACTAGTAGAATTTCGTCATTAATGAAGATGACACATAAATAGAGTAAATATTTAATAGAAAGATTATAACTTAGACATAAATAAGGGTAAAGTTAATCAAATACCCCTCCTAATTAATACTTCCTCCGCTTCAAAAAGAGTGTCCACTTAACCTTTATTTTTTGGTTCAAAAAGAGTGTCCACTTACCAAATCAAGAAAGAGTTAATCTTATTTTTCCATATTTGTCCTTGTTAAGTGATAAGTTATGAAATCTCAATACCTATTTAATTAGGGGTAATTTAGTCAAATTACCTATTTTTGCATAGGAGTGAGTATTTTTGTAAGGAATGTGTAAATGGTTAAGTGGACACTCTTTCTAAACCAGATGGAGTATGTCTTAAACGGCGTGTGTAAACAGAACAACATACCCAGTGTAATCTCACAAGCGACGTGTAAACAAAACGACGACAAATAATTTAATTCGGAGGTGTAATAAATACACCGTGTTGTGGATGTCCATTCAAATACACAGTGACCTGGATAAGCTTACAATCAAGCAGCATACTTAGTAGTAGTCGAGGTGTAGCTTGCGAGTAGCTCAAGGTGAGCTTGCCGCCACTTCGAAAAGCCATGCAGCAGCTTCTTGAAAAGCCTCGCAGCAGCTTCCTTTCTTCTATAAATAGGAATTGAACTCAGTTCATTGATATATCAATTGAAAGAGCAATAAAATCTCTCTCTCTCTCTCCCCCAGTTTCTTTGGCTATATTTCTTGTTGTCTTGTTCTTTTATTATTATTTTATAACACGTTATCAGCACGAGATTCTAACCAACTGAGGAATTGGACAGCATGATGAACAAAATATTTTGCAGACCGCTCCCAATCATTCCACATGTTTTTCGTGGCTATTTGCCCAGTTCGTTAAGATGAGTAGATATATAGTTTCCCAATTTGAAAGCTAGCTATAGGGCGGCCGTCCCAATCACAATCAGTTCGGGCTTTAGGGAGGTGTGTCGCTTTGATCGATAAAGGATAGCGCCTGACGTCGTAGCCCCTGTCGGCCTTTTTTACGACCGTCTCAACGACGAGCTCATTATCGAAGTTATATTTTGAGGGTATTATATCCTTAGCCTGGGGTTTGAAGGACCCAGCTTGAGATTCGACCTCGGGGCCAGCGACGACCTCAATATTCGGGTGAGGGGAAGAAACCGTAGGAGCATCATTGGAAGTAGAATCGGTGGTCGTTGCCATTTTTTGAAGATTTAAAGATCAGTATAAAGATTTGAAGATCAAAAGGATGAAGTTATGAAGGTTTGAAGGAAACTTTTCAGGAAACTAAGAAGACTTCAGAACCTCGGGTGAAGTTTCTCGGAAAATCTCGAAGATTCATGTTACAGCCCGTATTTCGTATGTCCGGACATTGTGGGACAATGGTGAGAAATTAAGGACAAAGACTATGTTCTAAAATAATTTTAATGTTGAAGTTGTTGGGAATATTATTTATGAATATTGGTATTGTGGAAATATTGAGAAAGGCCAAGGGCAAGAAGAGAAATTCGCAAAATGGGCCGTGAAAATAATGTGGAAGGTTAGGGACAAAATGGTAATATTGAGAAAAGTCGAGGGGTAAAATAGTAATTTCACAAGATTCAAGAAGTTTCATGAAGGGCCATATTGGACATGGAAAAAAAAAAAAAAAAAAGAAAAGTGTGAGAAAAGATGACAAATAAGTCATCTTTTGCCTTAAGGAAATTTCAAGAAAAGAAAGGGGAATTCTAGAAAAATGGAGAGAGAGGCATGCCCCTCACATGTCAAGAAAGCTATATATATAAATAAGAGAGTTCATCTTTTAATTCAAGGAAAGTTGGAAAGAGACTTGGAAAAAAAAAAAAAAAAAAAAGAGAGGGAGAGGAGAAAGAAGGTCACGTGAAAGGGGCAAAATTTTAGCCCCTTGACATAGTGATCAAAAAATATATTTTTCCTAGTATTCCTACTAAGTTGGAAGTCCTCTTTAACATGGAAGAGTTGTTGGGGCAAGAAACCCCTCCTTGTAGCAAGTTCATGATCATAATTAAAGGAGAAATTGAAGGAAAAAGGTAAGAATCCAATCTTCTTATATGTATTATGGATGGTTATGCATGTTGTGATGTATAGAAATGAATGGAAATCATGTGAATAGGGTGTGTTATGTGTATTGGCCGTATGGTGGTGATGGTGGCCGTGTGTGTGTGGTTATGTTATGTTGTGTTGTGTTATGTTGTGTTGTGTTATGTATGACTTGTGAATGTTGTGGAATGTAGAAATGAATAAAGTTCATGAAAATATAGTACTATGTTGGTGCTTGGCCGAATAGGGTGGGTGAGTGCAAGTGAAGAACTAAATGTATGTAGTATGTTTGGATTGTCGTCGTTGTGAATTTGATGAGAAAAATGAATGTTTGATGACTCATGTTGAATTTGTAGTGTTGCGGGCTGTTTTGGAAGATTGATATGATTTTAATGTAACTTTGTGAGTTTATGAAAATATTGTTGAAGACGTATGGATTGTTGACGTAGTATATGAATTTGGAAGAAAGAAACATATTATCGTTGTTTTTATGGAAATTGGTAGTTCGGGTAAAGTGGCATATGGTTTGGGGTGTTTTGAATATTGTATAGATTACTTGGAATGCTTGTAAATCGTGGTTAAATGGCCTCGGAATAACACTTGAATGCATGATCAATGGTGTTGGTTGGAAGGTACGTAGTTAATTGAATATGAATGGAATGTTAGAATGTGTTTTGAATTACCTATGGATTGTTGGCATTGTTGTTGATATTGTGGCCGAGTTCCATTCTCGGGTTGTTGTTGTTGAATCGGGCCGAGCCATATTCTCGGGACGGTGTATTTACGAGGAAATGCCGAAATTTCGGCGTACAAAGTGTTATTTTGAAGAATCAACTCATGAATGCCCTAACTAAGGTTTGGTAAATATGACCAATTTGTAGATTTTGGCGGCGAATTTGCAACTTGGATTTGGAGTGCGAAGGAGCGGAAAGAGGTATGTAAGACCTTACTTTCTTTCCTTGGCATGTCCTAGACGTATAGGCTTGATTTCGCGCCTCGGAGACTTCCCTAACTCTAGAAATCCGAGAATGAAAACTAGTTACTATTCATTCAGTAGAATTGAATTAGAACTTGCATAAAATGTTGGAAAAACTTCTCAAGCATCCAGGACTTATACAAATAGGATTCGATTATCCTAAGACCCTCCCAAGTGACGCCATGAACGGTAATATACGTAAATTTGATATGCCGCCTCATTTGACTCGAGGTGGGCCCACTATTCCCGAACCCTCTCTTATTGACCCATTTGATTCATTTTCATCCTATAGTTAAGAAAAGTTTTTGGTTATTACTTTGACTACTAAATAATAATTGTTTTTACAAATCCCTCGATTCCAAAACATGATTTTCCTTCCTAAAAGTTTACAAATGTTTTTCCAAAATACTCGTTTTTCTCCAAAAACTAAGTTTTACAATATTGCAAGCCATAATGACTAAGACGACGACTATGACTCTATGATGAAAAAAAAATGATGATTCTATGAATAAAGGTTCCAAGTCTATGATTCCAAAGTGTTTAGATGAGAACGTTAAACTATTTCTTGAATCCCCGCTCTACTCATGAATAGTGTTTTCCTTTAAATATTCTAAGTACACGAACGATGCCCTATGATCCTATGTTATACTTTCTCATGATATTACTTTCCATTAATTGTCTCGCCTTACTACTAGTTCCTTCAAGGTGAGATAAAAGCGCCCATGGTTATTTCATAATAAAATCGGAGGTTACCGACCTTACGTCACTCCGATAAATAAGTTATAGCTTTTCCTTGGGCGTCCCATGCACGCTCGTTTAATTGTTTATATAATAATGTATATAATACCCGATATTGATGAATGTATTTGTATACACCGTATATGTGGGGAATGGGAGGGCAACCGTGTCCACCGATTCACTGCTTATCATCCCGGACGCGGGATGCCCGACGCGATTTATGGGAGAGCCGTACGCGGCGTCTGTTCTGTGCTATATATATATAATATGAAATACTTGGGACTCTGTTGGGGAGGGGGGTTGGGAGAGCCGATGAATTCGGCGTCTGTACTGCAAATAAAAAGTACCGTTTCGAAAAGTATCCGTTTTCTATGTACAAAAACAAGAAACACCGTGTTCGAAAAAGAAAAAAAAAAAAGCTAGGCGTGCATGGCCTCCGCCCGAGTGGCACTCACGTATGTACAAAGTTGCTCCCCCATCCCCGTGATATCGTCTATGTTTCCATACGGTTATTACTGCGCACGAGTTACCGTTTTACACATGATGTCTCATATGTACGGCTTTTACTATGTTGTTGCGTTCATGTCTTACATACTCTCGATATTGCTCGTGCGACCCCTTTTCTTCGGTCGCGTTCATGCCACGCGAGTACACCCACGGATAGAAAGGTGTAGAAGATGTTCCAGCAAGTTGGCAAGCTCCATTTGGCTCGGAGGTATGGCCGAGTCATAGCACACGTGCGGGATTTACGATTACGGTTAGAGACTTTGCGGACGAGTTGGGTTCCGGGGAGTCGGTTGTATTATAACACGAGTTATATACGCTTACATGTTTTATTTGTCTTGAAAGCAACAAAAGAGTATTTCGAGTCGTCTATTTATGTTTACTTGTCTTAAAGGTTTTCAAAAAAAAATTTACGTAGTAAGGGTCGGCGGTTCGCTCGGCTCCGGGCCACGGGTCGGTGCCATCACACCCTGATCAAGATCGGGGTGTGACAATTCAGAATTTAGAAAGAAAAATTAAGAAGGTGCAAGAACATAGCAAGATGAGAGTAAAACGATCAAGAGGTGAAAAGTAAAGAGTGAAAAGTGAAAATGACCGGCCTTTTATAGGGAGGAGGTAATAAGTTTTGAGGCGGTTACGATTTGACAGCCGTAGGGTCGTCCAAACAGGGGAAGACACTTGTCCGAAGTCAGAGGGACGTGACCTGATAAGACGTTTTCATTTCCCGCTCGTTTCCAAGGGGAAGCTTTCTAAGGAAGTCACCAGGGTTGCTATCCCACTTCTCATCTCTTCAGCAAACTTCGATCTAAGAAGTGTGGGGATTGTCTGTATACGGTGAAAACTGAGGTAATCTGTATACGGTGAAAAATGAAGTAAATGTCGTGGCTATCCAGTACGAGGTCGAAGTAGAACGAGATCATTAGCCTCGGGTAAGATCAAAGGGGTCGAGGACCAAGGAGTTGTGAGTTTTTCCAACTAAATGTCAGAAACCGAGGGATGTTAATAGGCACGGAGACTCCGAGCCCAAGGGGAAGACACTCAGCACAGGTTCGGAGTATTCGTTATAAGCTAGGTCACATGTCGCCGAACCGCTTGCTGACATCCATACAGAATCTCTGACATCCGTACGGGGCACCGTTTTATGTATTTTAGGGTTTTCTTAAAAGGGCCTTTTTAGGATTGTACAAAGGCCCATCTACTATTTGCTATAAATAGGGGTGAACCCCCTTCATTTTAGGGCTAGTCTTTCACACATACTCACACTTGTAATCTGAAAATTATATATTGAAGCTTTCTTACTGATTGGCTCGGGACAGAGGCGTTACTTCCAAAACCGGACCAAATTCACAGAAATGAATATCTTGATTTCTTAAGCTATTTTCTTTCTTATTCACTAATATAATGCTTATTATTGCGTATTGTTACACGTAAATCACTAATCCAACCACATATCCTATAAACCACGTATAAATTTAATTCTTACCATTTTAAGGCAAAACATTTAGTATCAAGAAAAACATTTTCTTAAAATATAAGTGATTATTTTTCAATGTTTGGCTAGTGAATTTTTTTATTGTTTAGATTGTGAGCAAAATAATTATCATTATTTTGTTGTAGGGAGAAAATTAGTTTTTGTAACAATTGGACCAAATAGTATCATATTTTTAATATGACCAAAGAGTAGTATACATTCCTCATGTCCTAATATGTTTGGTAATATTACGTTTGGAAGTGCAATTCTTTTTGGATGTATGATTTTTCTAGTGTTTCTGAAAAGAAAAAAAAAACTATAAAACTTTCTTTATAATATTTTCTCTCTATAATTTTTTAACTATTAATGAAGTCACTTTCCACCGATTACAGAAAAAATATTTCTTAAGTATTAGGCGACCCAAGATTGATTTTTTTTTTCTTTCAAAAAATATTTCCGCACTACCAAGCACACCCTAAATCTATTTTGGGAAAAGGATCAAATTCACCATCTACTTTAAAATTTTAGTTATATTCATCCTTTATTATACTACTAGTGTCATTTGGCCCGAACTTAACTGACGTTAAAATTTTAATTTGTAGATATCTTTTAAATTTTTTCTGCTTTTGCTGCTTTGTTTTTGTAACATCAATATGATACTTAGAAAGACTTTTAAAAATATTAAAGTACGAAAATGTACCTAAAAAATAAAGGGAAGTATTTTTCTTAGTTTATATATTAGTTTTTTAAAAAAAATCAAACATTTGAAAGCTCTTCTAATTTCCAATTTACTTAAATTTTTTGAGATCAAAGTATTGAGTTTTCATATGTTAAATTAATTTCATTTTTTTCTTTGAATAGAATCCATATTGGCTAACTTTTTTTATTTTTTATTTTTTTTTATCAAAGATACTACAAAGAGCATGATGAAATCAATAAAGTTAACTTACAAATAAATATAAATAACTAAAAGCCTTGATATTACAAGAATTCTTTGTAGATTCTTTCAAATTAAATCACAAAAAAATACTGAAAATTCAATAGAATTAATTGTTCTGACTTTAAGCTTACTTTTACCTTTCAAAAGATGCATGTTAAAAAATAACATTTTTTTTTACCTTTTCTTAATTTAATAAACCATTTTATGAAATCTACATTGTAATAAGTTTTTCAAGTTAAACGTAACTATTTTATCCTAAATTATAGTATAAAATATTGATTATCCGATGTTTTGTAAAATATTTTAATATTTAAGAAAAAAGTAAAAAAATATAATTTTTGCAATTGTCTAGTATTATTACTGTTTGAAAATCAATTGTATTTTCTTTAACTACATTATTTAAAAACATTTTCAGAATATATAATTTTTTTTTTATAGTTACTCTTTTAATATAGTAAATAAATTTTATGTTAACAATGTGCGCACGTAAAAATTTATTAATTAACTACTGTACTTGGGAATTCATTTTTAGGATTGAGCCGGAGGGACTGTAATTTACATTTTTGAAGTATTTAACAATGATACAAGTTATTTATATTATTTTCTTAATTTAAAACTTAATCCAAACTTAAAGTGAAATCCTTATACATTACTTATGTTCGCTAGCATGTACGACATAAGATTGTAGGAGAAAATTAAAAAGAAATTACTAAATAGATGACTAAAAAATTAAAATATCAAATGATAAATGGTAAATAACATTAATAAATAATAAATAGTAATATAAGAATAATAGTTTAGTTCAATAATTAAGCCTATATTAAGATAGAATTGAAGACATCATAACTCTTTATGTGTCTATAATAAATTCTTAAGGAAAAACATAATTTGAAACAAGTTTAGTAATATTTCTACATAAAAGATTCAAATATGTATGAAGATTCACAATGCCATTAAAATTTTAATTAGGGGTAAAAAGATTCAAAAAAATAATTCACGTGAAGACTACAAAAAATGGGTATTCTCCCTTATACATAGTAGTAAAGTAAAGTAATGAAAAGTAGACAATAAAATTAAAAATTAAATTTGACTTTAAAAATTAAATTTGAGACCTAAAAGTAATTAATTGAAAAGTTTGACATTAATGTGGAAACTTTTGTGAAGACTACAAATACCCCTTGTTGTCCCTTATATATAGTAGTAAAGTAATGTGGTTAGATTCACCCCCAATGGTCACAATTTTTTTAAAATTACCCTCAAACCTAATGGATTCCTCCAATTCCCATTTAATTACCTATCTTCACTTCATTAGCCCATAAACCCGTACATTAATTCCCATCTTGAAAATTTGAGCACCAATATAGATTCGAACCCATAATATAAGATGAAATGGCTCGTAAATTGAAATGATATATGAGATTAACAAATCTTGACTTGTGAAATAAATGAAAGAAGATTAGTGGTTGGATTATATTCCACAATATGAAGAAAGACTGGGGGTATGGTGGAAAATGATTCAAGTGCTCTTGCTTTTTTTCTCTTTTTTCTATATAAATAACTTTAATTGGGGTGGTTTAAGAGAATAAAGTTGTCTCTTTTACTTTACCAGTTTCTCTAATTATGTACTCGTTTGATGTAACTACAACAAAGAAAATTTGATTCTTTAGATACTTTTCGCTGTGTAATAATTTTTGGTGGAAGAATTATTCCCTTATGTATATTTTATCTAACACAAGTCTATGTTTCTATGCAGAGTCATTTACTTTAGTTGATGCCTAATATAATATTTTTAGTTTTAATCCCGGTGACTAATTTGGTTGTATTTTGCTTATCAAGATGTTAAAAAGTCATGATTTTGCTTTAAAATTAATTTATGCTTGAGAAGAATAAATTGAAATATTATATCTGTTGAGAGGTAGTCAGTTAGAAAATGCTAATTAAATTTGCGCTCCTATTGATATTCGATTCTGCAAAATGAGAATAGGGCTGTGGGTTAAATGAGTTATGGTCTTATTGGTTAAAAAGCAAAATCGGGTAAGTAAACAAAAAACTGAATCTTTTTTAGTTTAAAGGTAATTTTGAAAATTTTATTAAATAGCGTGGTAAATTTGATCACATAATATAACGGAGGATAAATATGATTAGTATTTTAAAGCAGAAGGTAAATTTGATCATTTTCCCAATCTCTTTTTAGTAGGCTCTGGCCATGAAAATCAAATATTTTTCACTTTATTTGAAATTTTGAAGTTGAAGTTCAAGATAAAGTTGTATTTGGTTATAGTTTTTTGCGAAAAATATCTGGTTGTTTGAATGTACTAAAAGTGAAAACACTATTTTAGGTGTTTGTCAAATTTCAAGTGCAAATTCAAGTTATATTTGGAATTTTCATGGCAAATACTGATTTTCAAATAATTTTCATTATTTTGTTGTAGGAAGAGAAATAGTTTCTGTAACAATTGGACCAAGTAGTATCATATTTTTAATATGACCAGAGAGTAGCATACATTCCTCATGTCCTAATATGTTTGCTACTATTACTTTTTGAAGTGCAATTCTTTTGGAAGTATGATTTTTCTAGTGTTTCTAAAAAAATAAAAAAAAAATTAAACTATAAAGCTTTCTTTATAATATTTTCTCTCTATAATTTTTTTTAACTATTAATGAAGTCACTTTCCACCGATTACAGAAAAAAATTTCTTAAGTATTAGGCGACCCAAGATTGATTTTTTTTTTTCTTTTTCAAAAAAAAATTTCCGCACTACCAAGCATACCCTAAGAGCTTGTTTGGATGGGCTTAAAAAAGAAATTATAATTTAAACGGTCCAAAATGCTTAAAAAAAAAAAAAGTTGCTATAGCTCAACTTATTTTTTTTTGAAATTTTATAAGTCGCTTTTAGATAAGCTAAGCCAAACGCCAATTAATTTTTTTTGAGCTTATTTTAAGACAAAATGGCTTTTTTTTTAACCAAACACTCAAAAAAGCTGAAAACAACTTATAAGCTAATCCAAACGGACTCTAAATCTTTTTTGGGAAAGGAATCAACTTTACCATCTACTTTAAAATTTTAGTTATATTCATCCGTTATTATACTATGTGGTTAAATTCACCCCCATGGTAACAAAACTTTTAAAATTACCCTCAAACCGAATGGATTCCTCCAATTCCCATTTAATTACCTATCTTCACTTCATTAGCGCATAATACAAGAAGAAATGGCCCGGTAATTTGATATGATATATGAGATTAACAAATCTTGACTTGTGAAATAAATTAAAGAAGATTAGTGATTGGATTATATTCCACAATATGAAGAAAGACTGGGGTAAGGTGGAAAATGGTTCAAGTGCTCTAGCTTTTTTTGCTCTTTTTTCTATATAATTATTTTTTATTGGGGTGGTTTAAGAGAATAAAGTTGTCTCTTTTACTTTACCAGTTTCTCTAATTATACACTCGTTTGATGTAATTAGAACAAAGAAAATTTGATTCTGTAGATATTATTCGTTGTGTAATAATTTTTGGTGAAGAATTATTCCCTTATATATTTTATCAAACACAAGTTTATGTTTCTAATAGAGTCATTTTACTTTAGTTGATACCTAATATAATATTTTTAGTTTTAGTCCGGTGATAAATTGGTTGTTGTTTTACTTATCAAGATGCTAAAAAGTCATGCTTCTGCTTTAAAATTAATTTATGCTAAATTGAAATATTATATCTGTTGAGGTGTAATAAGTTCCTAACTTACTTTTTGGAGTAAAGAAAATCCTAATTAAATTTGCGCTCCTACTGGTATTCGATTCTGCAAAATGAGAACAGGGCTATGGGTTAAATGAGTTATGGTCTTATGGGTTAATGTCTTAATGAAGTAAAATCGAGTAGCTAAACTGAAATTAAAGGTAATTTTAAAAATTTCGTTAAATAGTGTGGTAAATTTGATCACATAAAACGGAGGATAAATATAATTAGTATTTCAAAGTAGAAGGTAAGTTTGACCATTTTCCCACTCTCTTTTTAGTAGGTGTCTCGCCATGAAAATCAAATATTTATCACTTTATTTGAAATCCTGAAGTTTGAGGTCAAGATAGAGTTGTATTTGATTATAGTTTTTTGTGAAAAGTATGTTGCTTGAATGTACTAAAAGTTGGGTAAAAAAAAAAGGGAAAACGCTATTTTAGGTGTTTGTCAAATTTCAAGTACAAATTCAAGTTGTATTTGGAATTTTCGTGACCAAACACTGATTTTCAAATAAGATAAAAAAATCGGAAAAAAGTGAAAAATTCTCATGACCAAACGGATTCCTAGTGACAAGGGCCAAAAATACCCCTCTACTTTCTTTTATTAGCTAAGTTTGTGCTTCATTACTCTACTTTCTTTTATTAGCTAAGTTTGTGCTTCATTACAAGTCGGGGCTATTTATACGGAAATAGTTCAAAAATGCCCTTAACGTATTAGAATTGGCTCAAAAATGCCCTCCTTCACATATTGATAAAAAATGGCCCTTCTTCCACCTATTTAGATAAAAAATGTTGTTAACGTTAAATTTAAGCCTAAAATTACCCTTCTTTAGAAAATCTCATGTGGAATATATAATTCTATAAATTAAATATATAACATTATTTTTATTAGTCCACATGTAATTACACTCAAATTCATTCACAATCTAACCCATTAACTCAAATACATTTTTAAAAGACCTAGTTCTTCCTCTTCCGTTATCAAAGTTGACAAAATTATCACTTAATTGGATGGAATTCCCCAAATCAATCTCAATTCCACAATTACCCGATTTTCCTTTTTCAATCCGACCCGACCCACTTAATTAAAATTAAAAGAACCCATAAGAATTGAACTGAGGTTTTTCACTTATTAGCATTTTCTCTCTAAAAAATCCCAAATCCTCAAATTCACCGGCCTAGCCGCCGGAACCGGAAAACCTCAGTATCAATGGAGAAAACTGAACTGAAAGACGAAAAAACCAAAGAAGTAGAAGTAGAAGAGGAACAAGTAGTGAATCCATGGGAAGTATCAGCTAAAGACGGGGGCAAAATCGACTACGACAAATTAATCGACAAATTTGGTTGCCAGAGACTCGACGAAACCCTAATTCAAAGAGTTAAACGACTTACAAATCGAGAACCACATGTTTTCCTTCGTCGTGGAGTTTTCTTTGCTCATCGTGATTTTAATGATATATTGGATTCATATGAAAAAGGAGAAAAGTTTTATTTGTATACTGGAAGAGGACCTTCTTCTGAAGCATTACATTTGGGTCATCTTATCCCTTTCATGTTTACAAAGTAATTCAGATTTTAATGCACATTGCTTATTTGTTTCATATTAGTTGTCATGTTTCACATCTCGAGATACAAACTGTAAATTTGACTAGCATTTTATTTTGGGGATAATAGTCAAAAACACACTTCAGCTATCATTTTTTCGCGAGCTTCATACCTCAACTATCACCTATCACCTATTCCCTTTTACTACCTGAGTGACGATGATAATTAAGGTAGGAAAAGGGAACAACGGACAGTTTGGGTATGAAGCTCGCGAAAAAACGATAGCTGAAGTGTGTTTTTTATCATTAACTCTATATTTTTTTGATCAAATGAATATGAGAAAAGTTGCAACTTGTAGTACTTGCCATATAGTTTTTGAATATCTAAATTTTAAATGTAAAATATTGAGTTGATCTAATCTAATATAGCTTTGAAAATGAGTCAAATTGACTTTCAAAAACGGAAACATGACAACAGATATGAGACGGAGGGAGTATTTGTTTATTTTTGGGTTTGTGAATTTGTTTTGTTGTGTTGTAGGTATTTGCAGGATGCTTTTAAGGTGCCACTTGTAATACAGTTGACTGATGATGAGAAATGTATGTGGAAGAATTTGTCAGTGGAAGAAAGCCAAAGACTTGCTCGTGAGAATGCTAAAGATATTATTGCTTGTGGATTTGATGTTTCCAAGACTTTTATTTTCTCTGATTTTGATTATGTTGGTGGGTAAGTAGCCTCTTTGTTTTTTCTTTCCGAATGCGTCTTGTACTACAAGGAAAGTGTTTTCTTGAGAAGTCCTTTTTTGGATTAGCAAGTATACATATGGTAACCATACCAGGAGTGGTATATGGTACAAAGGATAGTTTTTTGGTGATATTCTTAAGTTTTAAAAGATGAAAATAATGTTTAAGTGATTATTGAAGTACTGAGTGAGAGTTGGGATATTTGTAAAATGACAAGTCATTTTCCTATTTTTGATGGAAAGCGTCGTTAATGCAACCATCTTTTTTGTTTTAGGGGGCAGTGGGCGCGGAGAGAAGATTCAGTTTTATGGTTTTCATTTTTTTTTTTTTTTTGGCTATTTAGAATGATAATTTTGGTTTACTTGGTATGTTGTAATTAGAATTTTAATGGACGTATAAGGATGCAATCAACTTTTGCTTTCTTTCAAATTCATGCATACATCTCCATTTTTTTTTATTTACATACTTTATGATGTGTTTCTTGTTTGACAACTTAGAGTATTGGTGCTAACAAGAACTCTTTTCACAGTGCTTTTTACAAGAACATGGTCAAGGTTGCAAAATGTGTCACATACAATAAGGTGATTACTGCTACTTTATTATCTAGAGGAACATCTTATGTTAAAGTTCTTAAACCTATTGCGCTACGTGGTTTGTTTTTCAGGTTGTTGGCATATTTGGTTTCACAGGTGAAGATCACATTGGGAAAGTTAGTTTTCCACCAATTCAGGTAGTGTACTCCTTAAGTTCGTAACTCTAGTCTGTTTATAACTTACTTTATTGAGCAAAAACTTTTTTTTTTTCTTCAAGTTTTGGATAAATGCTTCTGAAAAGATCTTCATACTTTTCTAATGTTAAGATATCTTTATATTTCCATCACTGCAGTGTCCCCGTTTTTAAACCTAGGGAATGAAAACATAAAGAAATATAGAGAAGACCACAATGCTTTGATAGACACCTTCCATTTGTGAAGCTAACATGCCTTATATTTCATATTTGTTTTCCTATTTTCACGTCAAATAGGTAAAATTGGAAAAGTCAAAAGCTTGAAGAAGCTGGAATAGTAGCTTACTCTGAATCTTATATGGATTTTGTCTTTTCCTCAAAATTGAGGAATTTGAATTTGGTTTTGGAGTTGATTTGGACGCATGGAGAAACTTACATAGCTGAATTTACAAAATTGCAGGCTGTTCCATCCTTCCCCAGTTCATTTCCTCATCTGTTTGGCAATGATAACATTCGCTGTTTGATTCCATGTGCGATTGACCAGGTTTATACTTGCTCCTATTTTTCTTTGTCAGATTTCTTCAAATTTTTGTTTTGACATGTGGTTTATTCAAATGTCTAATTATATTCGAATGATCGAGCAATGTATTCCTCTCTTAGTAAAAACATGAAGTAATATGTTTTGTTGTCAATAAAATAGAACTAGTTATATAGCCGGATGGGCATATTTTTGTTTGAGAGTGGTGGTTATTTCCCAATCAGTAGAAGCAATCTTCATTTTTCACTGCCACAAAGACCTCCTCATAACAACCTCCACTATGAGAGAAACCAGTGAGTTCACGTAAGGAGTTCTCTTTTGATTTTAATGTATTTTTGGCGTACTGATCTGTATAGTTGGCTAGATTAATGAGAGGCTGGAATTGATTTTATACATTTTGCACTATTTCAAGTCGACACCATCTTGTTGTGTTATGCACTTAAGATATTTGACTTATCCAAAAGAAAATGCTGGATGCGCCATCTCAAAAGTCTGCTCATGTTCCTGTTCAAATGATGGTATTATATATTTGGGCTCAAGTTATTGTCTCGTGATATTACTAAAAGTTGGAAGCAACAATATCTCTTGATAGGTGCCTCTCTTTGGCCTTTGCACGCGTAATCTGCTGATGATATATCTCCCCTTTCTTTTGGGTTGTTAGATTTATGTGTGCGGTGATTAGACATTAGCCTCAGAGCTTATGGTGCTGTCTTTACTCTGTTATCAACCTTGAGCTATTCTCTAATGAAATTTTCAAATTGGCTAGTTCGTGGGTATATGGTTGTTGACACAATTTAGCAAGGTCAAGCTTCCATGTGGACCTAGTGGATTAAGTAGGCCACATAAGTGGGAAATCTCCTATTTTGCTTTTAATTAAACTGATTAGATGATATATAGACGGTGTCATGTTTTCTTCAAAGAAAAAGAAAACAATTCAAAAAGATGGGAGGTTATGTTGAGTTTTTACTTCTTCTTTTTTTTTTTTTTTTTTTTTTCTTTTCTTACATGCAATGTCTCTCATGATCGTTAGATAGCTTTCACCCCTGTTTCTATTGAAAGAACTAACATCAGTAAGTGATTTTTCAGGATCCTTATTTCCGAATGACTCGAGATGTTGCTCCTCGGATAGGCTATCACAAGCCTGCTTTGATTGAATCATCATTCTTTCCTGCCCTTCAGGTTTTTTTTCCCTCCTTATAGACCAGTGACTGACTAATTTGAGTTTTGTTACAAATATATGATCAAATTTCACTTTGATCACGCTTCTGTGATTAAGCCTTTTACAGTTAATTAGTGGAGTAAATTGTTGTATTATGCTTCTCGGTCCTCAACTTGTTGCCACGAGGGTTTAACTCTTCTGGCCACAAGATGACCCAAACAACACTGTTAAAAGAAAAAAATTGCATCATCGTTAATCAGATAGTTAGAAAGAATCACTATCACCCAGTGACCCCTGGTATGGTCCTTTTGAGCTGTGGCTATCTCTAAACCCTAATTCCTTACAAATGGAAGCTGTATTCTGCATTGGTACTAATTCTGGGTATATATGTGTATTTCTGCTTCTCATTTTTTAACAGTTAACTTCTTACCTTCTGAATGACAAAAAATTGCAGTTCACTGCATGTGCTTCTTCACAGCTCATAGACCAGTAAATGTAGCATCTTTTGCTCATAGACATGTAAAACATAGTTAAATCTTGTTTGTTTATTTATTTGTTTTTGTATAGGCTGAGTAATGCAGCATTTCTGAGAGCTTTATCTCCCCATGGAGTTCTTCTTGTACCTAGAACCTGAGGTTGTGATGCTTCATGCAAGAGAAGCATTTCACGACTAAGAGACCTAGTTGCCTGCTCCATAGGATATGCAAAGTTTAGTTAAGAACACTTTCATTTACCATAAGCATCAACTTCTCAAGAGATATTAATCTGATTTTGGAAACTGTTTAATGAAAAATCCATAAAGCATGTGAATGACACTCCTTCATGAAGGAAACACAACAAAAACTTTCCTTTCCGAGATGTTCAATTCAGTCAAGCAAAGCCTCAGTAACATTTTCAAAGGATTAGTCCTAGTGGGATATTGTTTGGTAGAACCCTTGCTGTCCACATTGCAAATAGTCTCTGATGTCCTTCTACTAGGTAGATGGAAATGTGTGCGACTAGATCACCTTTCACATTTTCAAAATGTCAAAAAGATTCTATTTTCTTTTCTTTTTTTCATTTTCCCTCTATTTGTACCACTACAATGCTCTTCGCTGTTGAATTTTATTCTTAATTTGTGCAATTGAATGATTCTTGAGTTCCAACTTATATGAAAGGTATCAGTTCACTAACTATATGAAATGGCTATTTCATTCGTCTTTGTTCTTTGTCTGATGTGCCTGCTCCATGCTACTGGTATCTGTCTGATTCCAAATAAGCAAAACTGTTTCTCATCCTTGTTATTTGTCAAATTAGTTTGTGCACACATGTTTCAGCTTATGTTGTTTAACGTGTCTGCTTGTAAATGTTGTTATGCTTTTCTTCTGTTGATATTTTACTTTTCCACCGTTGAACATTTGCAGGGGGAGAATGGAAAAATGTCTGCTAGTGATCCAAATTCTGCTATTTATGTGACTGATTCAGCAAAAGAGATAAAAAACAAGGTTGGGCTTTTAAATATATTATTGCACACCTTCTCAGAAAAAAAAACCCGTCTAAACAAATATACTTTACACATTTCATACACATGACATGTCAGCACTTCTATCCTTTTGAAAGGCATCCATTTTGTGCGTAATCCAGTTTTTATTGATCTCCTTTTTCTTCATGTTGGCCTTTCCTTCTTGGAGGAGGAGGGGGATTACTTTAGATAGGCATTATATAAAATTCATTAGAAACAATGCATCCAAGGGTGTGACCTAGTTGTCAATGAAGGGGGTGCAATCCGTGGAGATCAGGTTTCAAATCTCAGGAGAGATAAATAAACCTCAAGCTAATTATGCTGTCTGATCTAGGGCAATTCTCATCACTGACTCAGATGTGCCTTCACTATACTGTCTGGGCTTTGATTATACCTTTTTGCATGTATTACTGGGAGAACTATAGCATTTTTGCTGGAGCATCTTGTTAAATCATCTTTTTGTTAAGGGGTCGTTTGTATGTGGTATTGGAACAACTAATCCTACAGCATCTGGTTGGCTGTATAAGAAAACAATAATCGTGGCATACCTCATACCTAATACTTCAGTTGGAGGTATAGTAGAGGACGAGGACGAGGAAGTGCAGCTGGATACTCAGGTCATCCCGAAGAAAGAAAGTTTCAAGTACCTGGGATCGATCATCCAAGGGAATGGTGAGATTTATGACGACGTCAGACATCGTATTGGAGCGGGATGGATGAAATGGAAGCTCGCATCGGGGGTGTTGTGCGATAAGAAGGTGCCGCCTATGCTTGAGGGAAAGTTCTACAAAGTGGTGGTTAGACCGACTTTGTTGTACGGGATGGAATGCTGGCCAGTGAAGAAAGCTCATGTCCAGAAAATGAAGGTAGCAGAGATGCAGATGCTGAGAATGGATGTGCGGTCATACCAGGAGAGATAGGATTCGGAATGAAGTGATTCGGGACAAGGTGGGTTTGGCCCCAGTGGTGGATAAGATGCGGGAAAGGAGGTTGAGATGGTTCGGCCATGTGCAGCGGAGATGCATTGATGCGCCAGTGAGGAGGTGTGAGAGGCTGGCAGTGGTGGGCCCGAAGAGAGGGAGGGGTAGGCCAAAGAAGGCCTGGGGAGAGGTGGGGAGAGGTGATTCGGCAGGATATGGCGCTACTTCAGCTTACCGAGGACATGACTGGTGATAGGAGGGTGTGGAGGTCGAGTATCAGGGTAGAGGGCTAGGAGGGGGCCTCGAGGATTTCTTTTCCGCATTAGGAGTTTTATTATCTTTGTTCACTCGCTTATTTTTTATCTCTCATATAGCTTGCTTGTTTCTCTCTTTCTTTCTTTAACGTCATTTATCTTATTATATGTTGCTATTACTGCCTATTATTATTGTTGTCTTGGCACCTTTTCTTGAGCCGGGGGCTCTCGGAAACAACCTTCCTACCTCCCAAGGTAGGGGTAAGGTCTGCGTGCACTCTACCCTCCCTAGACCCCACCATGTGGGAATACACTGGGTATGTTGTTGTTGGAGGTAGAGTGGATGGCAAGATTCTTGCAGCTTTTGAAAGTACATAGGAGCTAAACAACACCAAGATACAGTGGTGAAAGCACAAGCAAAAGGGTTGTTCATAGTAAAATCATGCTATTAGCTCATGCGTGAAAATGACAACTAGGAACAAAGCTGGCCTTGGAAATTGATATGAGAAAATAAAGCTCCCACACAAAGTGCAGTGACATGGTTGGTAACACAAAGCGGCATTTTTGACCAACATAATCTAAAAGAAGAGGTGTAATTATTTGTAACAGATGCGGCCTTTGCGAGGATGGGTTTTGAAGATGTGAACCATCTCTTTTTATTCATTGTAAGGTCACTTCTCAAATTTGGAGTATGATCCTGAATTTCTTGGAGCTGAAATTGTATACGCCAGAAAGCACACTAAGGTTACTCATGTACTGGTACATAAATTTAAATGTTATTGACAGAGACATGAAAACACTTGCAACACTATCCCCACAGCTATCTGGTGGGTGATTTGGAAGGCGAGAAACCAAAGGATTTTTGAAGGAAGAAAGGGATGTTTGTGGAACAGTGGGAGATCAAATACAAATGTATCTTTACTATAGCATACTGGTGTAAGGTGACAAATGTTTATGATGTCGATACGTAGAATTTCTCAATTCCTTTCATGTGCACTGAGGTCTTCAGTTTTTGCTTTTCATATCGCACATCCTGATGTTTAAAGGGATATTATACAGATTGATTGCTCTATGTTAAACAAGTTATTTCGATAAGCAGAATAATGACCTAAATATTAACGATGTGCAGATAAACAGATATGCATTCTCTGGTGGGCAAGACTCAATTGAAAAGCACAGAAAGTACGGAGCAAACTTGGAGGTAACCAAAATTATATGAACTGAATAGCTAATTCATGGGACGGAATGCATTTCTATTAAATGACTGTGCGTGCTTGAATATAGCCAGCTTATGGTTGCAACTTATCTATGCTTGTTCTCTTCTCTCTTATATCAATAACTTTGTACCATCTTAGCTATGGAAAAACAGAAAGCAAACTAAAACCAGAGTCTTGGATGCTATGCAGGTTGATATACCATTTAAATATCTTGGCTTTTTTCTGGATGATGATAAAGAGCTGGACCACATTAGAGAGGTTAGTATTCATACTTTCTCATGGCATTTCTTTACTAACTCAAAATTTGCACTTGGAGAACTCCTGCTTTTAGTGTTCAATTCAGTTCAAGCATGGACTACCGGCAGTTGATTTACCAATAATGGGTCATATGCTCAACTTTCAGGAATATGGATCTGGTCGTATGCTAACAGGTGAAATTAAAAAGAGGCTTGTTGACGTTCTAACAGATTTAGTTGAAAGACATCGACGAGCTAGGGAAGCAGTGACTGATGAGGTAACTAACAGTAATTTTCGGTGAAACCTAAAATTAACTAGCTTTGCTGAATTTCAAATTACTCATTCTCCATTTTGAATTGCCTTAGATTATCAATTCAATTTGTCCTGACTATATCTGAATTTCAAATGACACAATTTCTCTTTAGTAATGTAGGGATTTAGCTTCGTCTTCTAGTTTAAGTGAACACAAGGGGATTAAAGTTAGCACCGTGTCCCCATTTTCTTTATCTACATAGGATGCCGTACCTAACTCATTGTTTCCTAGTGGTGTTCTCACTCTTCCTCGCACAATTCACTACATACGTCAAGGGTGTGTTACCCTCTAGCTGGCCCAAGTACCATCGTCATTTAAAAAAAAAAAAAAAAAAGATATGTCAGGGTGTGAAGGGCTCCTTTTGTGAGCATGACATTCCATCACAGTTATTTCAAAACTCAATTTGATGCCACTTTGATTAGGCATTCTCAGGAAATAAAGAGGTAGGGGATCGGAGGGTTATGCTTTACCAAAGTGTTCTTTGGTGCATCTGTTGCTTGTCCAAATTACTGGATATCTCGTCTCCTTTTTGTGTTTATCTCTTTTAATGTCCTCTATGTATTTTTTTCCTTTTCCTTTTCTGTTTCCAATTTCACTAATTGAATGGTCTTTCCTGCAGATGGTAGATGCTTTCATGGCTGTCAGACCACTTCCCAATATGTTCAATTGAATGGGCAAAGTATAATTACCTCTGGATGTTCAATTTTTGAGGCTACTAATCATTATTTTCCATTTACTGAGATTTTTCTTCTTCAATTGTATTCCTGTAGTTTGTTACTCGTTAACTCGTGTTATGTTTGTAAGAACAACATCAAGAAGGTGGATTTGTGGTAAATTTAAAATAATTTATTTTCTAATCACTTGTATTCCCTCTTTGTCTGGTTCTTTTATAGTTTTAGTGAAACCCCTTTTTTTTTTCTGGCGGATTTATTTGATGTCTGGAAAATATTTTTCTGCCTTTACACAACTTTGCTGCAATTACAGGATGTACAACCTGAGACATGATTAGAAATGGCTTTGCAGTGTAGCTATATTACAATGTTCAGATCTTAAAAGAGTAGATGTCAATCCTATCTATTTCTAGTTAGCTGCTAATATAAATATAATATAAATGTGGTCAATAGCTAATCCATATCATATAAATGTCGTTAATAGCTAATCCATATGTATAATATAATAAATGTGGTTAATACAAATCATCCAAAAAGAAATCTTAATATACGATGTGAATGTAGCATCGAATCCTCCAAAAAATGACGTTACACCTCATTTCTTTGCATTTAATGGAAGGTTTTAATCTTAAACATCAACTTTTACTCATTAATTTTGTTTTTTTTTGGGTTTGAATTTTAATCATCCACCATCATATTTTTTTTTTTTTTTGGTAAATAAAGACTTTTATTACCAAAAGAGAATATGTGCAACACATTAACATGATATTCTGGAACTGGACGTCACGCCCCAACTACCAGAACGACATAAAAGACAAGATCCTATCTCTAGCTATTTAAGGTTCACAGTCTAAAGAATTGAGAGATTGCAGATTTCTAGCTTGACTAGTCTTCAAATATCCTCTATGAAACACTTCTTGCACAATTAACCATGTGAAGACTGGTATGCTTAGTTGCTTCCGCTGGAACAGAGTAAATTCCCTAAAAGGCCACTCATGTTTTGAGAATTGCCTACTAATATCACTTTTTTTTTTCTTTTAGGACTAGAATATCACCCAACTATTACTATTTTCCTCAAAAGATACTAAACCCCACAAAACTTTCCTTTCCTCCTAGTTGGCATGTCATGTCACATTGAAATTCTATTTTTTTAGTAATAAATTTAGATAATTTCAAAGACCTCCCTCCAGGTTTTGCTTCATCACATTAATCTACCTTGTGATTTATAATATTATCCTTACCTCCCTTATTTTAATTTTCTTGTAACCAATCTTTAAACCTATTTATTATTAATGTAAATTTAAACCAAATTAACCCTTAATTGGTATTAATTTTTCCAGCAAAATATCTTAATCAATACATTTTTTTGATTGTTTCACTTCCCGTTGAATCTCCAAACATGAACATTCAACCCATTTTATTAACAACCCCCCTGCAGTAGTGAGAGCAGTACCAATATGAATTGATTTTTTCAGGATCGCCTTTTCCAGTGTTAATAAGGACCAAGCGGTTCCATCATTAGTGGAACAATGCTATTGTGCAAAGAAAGAGAGCGCATGAGAAACAATAAATGAGAACATGAATTATAACAATACAGATGATGCATTTTTGTGGACTGGAGGTGTTGATGCATCAAGGAAGGCTCTGATAGCATGGGAAACACTATGTAAGCCTAGGAGTGCAGGAGGATTAAACTTAATAGATTTTTCTGTTTGGAATAAAGCTGCCATATGCAAGCTGCTTTGGGCAGTTGCACTTAAAAAGGACACTCTGGGTAAAATGGCTTCATGCTTTCTACATAAAGAGACAGGATATACACACAATGAAGACTCCTGCTCAAGCATGTTGGATAGTTAGAAAGATTTTTGATGCTAGAACTTGGTTTACAACGACTGATCTTACAAGTGAGCTGCAGCAGTGGGTTATCAAAGGAAAATTTAGCATTAAGGGTGCTTACTTAGCATTTTCACCACAGTATCCAAAAGTCACATGGAAGAAGCTATCAATGACTCAGGGGGTGGTACCAAAGCACCAGTTCATTCTTTGGCTAGCTATACAAAGGAGATTGGCCACAGTAGACAGATTAGAGAAATGGGGTATTCAAGTACCTCAGGACTGTGTTTTATGTGACACGGGAGAGGTTGAGTCTTTCAATCATTTGTTCTTCACATGTCACTATGCTAAGAACATATGGAAGACTTTGCTAAATTGGATGGGGATACAAAGGCAGATAGGAAACTGGGATGAGGAACTTCAATGGCTCTCTACAAGAATGAAACACAACAAACCTAGATCACAAATCCTAGGTTGGCTATTTGCTGCTTGTATCTATCAGGTTTGGATGGAAAGAAACGCTAGGAGATTTCAGCAGCAGAGGAAGGAAGGGAAACATTGGAGCAGAGATATAGTACTTCAACTGCACATCAAAGGACAATATCAGCAGAAGTGGAGGAATGTTCTTCAAAGTCTTAACAATTTTCCTAGATAAATTGTATAGTTCATAGAGTTCTGAAATGTATTTACTTCAGATAGTTACAAAGGCAGTAGGAATTAGCTTAGAGTTCAAACACCTAATCGGTGTACAAAGTTCGGTTGGTTGAATGAAAATTTTCCTGTTCGACCAAAAAAAAAAAAAATTACAGATGATTAGCTAATTAGAATTCAACTGGATATATAATTCTACTGGTGTGTAACTCTAGTAAGTCCCGTCCCAAGTAGATGCTTTAGTCTAAATAGGACTCTCCTCATTTTAAAAAATCAATTCAACAATCAAATATTTACCAGCACCGCCACTTTCATAGTGAAAATGGACTCCCAAAAAGAGAAAGCTGATGCGTTTCTATTTTTATTTAGTTTTTTTTTTGTTAATTAAGATATTCTGATGGAATTAATTAATTGGAAAGTTTAATGTTAAGTAAGGGCAAATTTGTCAATTTCATTTTATTTACATTAATCTATCTATATTATTATAAAAGCATGAATATAAATGTTGGTTGACCAAAATAGCCTTCAAATATTGAACGACTTTTATACCGTTAATAAACTCTAATCCTATTTCTTATTGAACTACCTAACAGAACTAAGGATTATCCTATTACCACTAACGTTACTAATCCTATGTATATTAATGTCGATTAATTATAAGGTTAACATTATTGATATATCCTAAGTACCAAAAGCTTCTTCTCCTTCTGGTAGTGCACAATCAAAGGGAAGCAAGTATTGATGGTCCAATATGCCAATATTCCATATGCTCACAAGAGTCTTCCTTACCACTACTAGAAAAACAAGAATTAGCGATGGACAAATTTTATAGTTAAACAACAAAATGTATAGCTAATCCTATTTAGCAATAGATTATCAAAAAATATTCTACTAGCTATGAGCAATTTAGAGACGGATTAGCGATGTAGTTCATAGCAAATTTCAGGTCAATTAGAGGTTACGTTGGATAGTATTGTTAATGTTAGGTTTTGACTATTAGAGGATAGTTGAACAAGGTCAATTAACTGTTTGGAAAATAAATTCTATTCAGTATTTTCCAAAATTTTAGTCAATATATTAAGTTAGTTGTTTAATTAAACGAA
This sequence comes from Lycium ferocissimum, assembly GCF_029784015.1. Taxonomy (NCBI): domain Eukaryota; kingdom Viridiplantae; phylum Streptophyta; class Magnoliopsida; order Solanales; family Solanaceae; genus Lycium; species Lycium ferocissimum. The sequence goes on from NC_081350.1 coordinate 23,429,189, forward strand.
GATCTGCTGACCATGTGGTGCGAGAACTCATTTAGGACTCTATCCTTGAGATGATGTTGAATTGATGCTATGATTATTTTGTGCATTCCTTTGTTAGATGGAGAACTGGTGACCAGAAAGAGTGAGATACATATATATAGGAAGAGTGCTGAGGCTGGGCCTGGGTGTGTCCAATAACAGTGCATTGCTGTGTTTTCCTTACTTCGTTTTTTTTTTTTTTTTTTTTTTTTTTTAAGCTGTAATTATCTACTCTTACATAATAACATCCGTTTATTGGCCAAAAAAAATTATAGAAAGGAATTATGATGACCGATGAGCTAATTAATGTGTCATCGAATACACCTTCATCCTCTGAATTCGTCTTTGCCCACTAAAAGATGAAAGACATCATTTTGAGTTGGATTGAAAGAATTATTTGGATAAAAGTAATTTTATAATTTATTTAAATAAATTAAACTTATATGAGGCAGTAGAGAATATATTAATAGAGAAACTAAAACTTTTTATACCTTAAATCAAGAAAGTAAAATAAAAAATAAAAAATAAAAATAAAAAAGACCCTAAAGTATGTTCATAATCTATATATCTGTATCAACACATAAACATAATGTTGACATGATATTAGTATCATTTTAAAAAACTGAATTATTACTTAAAATTGATGATAAATGAATTATTCGTTCTCTATAATAGTAAGTAATTGGTTCATTATGAAATATTGCTGGCACTTTACTCACATAAGGATATGCAATTGTGACGGGGGGGGGGGGGGGAACTATTTAATATTGATCATTTGAACATCTACGTAGGCGACGCGTTTATAGAAGAATAATCTATATTAAAAGCGAAGAGCTACTTAGAAATGTTGATTGAACTTTTTGTCCTTCATTAAAGGACTCTATAATAGACAAAATCGTCATTTACTATTTTCCTCATTAGATATATGTATAATTATACATAACACTAATAATATATATTTTTGAAAAAGTAAAAAAAAAATCCACCGTTATTTTTGGTTTTTTTTTTTTTTTTGGAAAAAAAAAAAAACTACCCTTACGTCCCATTATTAGACTACAATTCTATTTAAGTAAAATTTGGGATTCCTTTTCTATTTATACTATGTACTATTAAACACAATGCTATTTAAGTAGAATTTGGTGGTTGGCAATGGCAACTATATTGCTCCGGAAGTAAATGCAATTTTGCTCTTCCATCTATTTATCTGTTTGTTGACTGTATTGCTCTAGAAGAAGTTGTGAATTTGCTTTTCTGCTAATTTTTACGTTTTATTTGTTTCATAAATTTGGTTCATTGTGCTCTATAAACATGTAGTTTTTTATTTCTGGTTCTGATTTTAAAGTTGTTTTCTTTTCTTCCCTAATGCTGTTTTCTCAGATTAATTGACCTTCGTGTGCCATCTTTTAATTTAAGGTAACTTTAGTTTTATTGTAACATTTTATTTCAAGGTATTGCGTAATATCTTATCTTCTTGAGAAATTTTTATACAGTCTTTTAATTAATTCTTTTGGCATTACAATTAAGTTGTCGTTGCCTCTAAAGATAGTGCAACATTGACTCTTTGTTATGTTAACAGAGACTATCATAGTAGATAAATAACTAATGTGACTGTTGTTATTCTTTTCTTTTTTTTCCTGAAAATTTTGTAAGCAATCAAGTTTTATATCCTTGTATTGTATATCTATGTGAACTTATTCAGTTGAGCACAACATTAATTTAAACATGTTTGGAACATAACACCTCAAGATTCAAGATTTTTAGGTACATACGTTTGCTTATATCTCTGCAGGGTCCTTTTATTTTCTTGCCTTTAGATGGTCGATGGTGGCATACTTGTAGATTATTAATTTTGTGAACGATACTTAATAACTTAAACGGTTAGAGAGAAAACATTTTTATTTATTTAAGATTTACAGCGCGCTCTCTCACACTGGGACTAGATTTGATGACGTGCCTACTAAACTATTTTTTAGTTGATTTTCAAGTTCAAATATTGTTATATCTTTAACTTACAAGTATAATTCAATTAAAATGTTATTAACAATTATTTATATGATTAAGGATGTAATTTATTAACAAAATTTTATTATTGACAAAATATAGATGTTATATCCCGTATTTTTATACGATGAATTATTCGTAAGCTAATCGACGTAAGTCCAGGGACACGATTATTTTGGGATATGAAACAAGGACTTTTAATCCCCGATATTAATATGGCACGACTTGCTTGCACATTTCTATTAGTGTAGAAATATTAGTGGAGATTAGGGATTAATTAACCATGATTAGATTATTAAGTGGGGATTAGTGATTAATTAGCCTAATTAGACCACTAAGTGGGCCCCACTAAGACATGGTTGAATATGATTGGCTCATGGATGTTAATGGGACACATGTCAACCATATGGACAGCATATATAAATGTAATTGATGACCAAGCTGGTCATATTTTTCATTCTAAAGTTGAATTTAGGAGAGAGAAGCTCTCCCTCTTCACCAAGAAGAGAGAGAAGCTCACGGCCAAGCCATGGCAGCTCCACCAAGTCACGGCCAGCCCCTCTTTTCAACACCATTAAATCACCAATTTCACCTTGGATTGAAGAAGGAAGCATGAACAACCATGGCTGCCAAGCTCACGGCCATGGCTGTGCAAGATTGAATTCATGTTCTTGATAGAAAATTAATGTCCAAGGTGTTCTAAGTATTAAAAGGAGCAGCAAGGTTAGGGATTTAAGTTGAAGAAGATGAAGTGGGCAAGTTGTGCAAGTTATTGGAAGATCTGCCCTAATTAAATTTGAAGTAAGATTTCTTCTTCTTATGGTGTATTTGAAGTTAATGATGTTGTAATGAAGAGATTAATTTGTATTAGATGAAATTGGAAGTAAGAAAATAGCATAATTAGTGTTGGTGTGGAAAATGGACAGAATTGGAGATTGTTTAAATTAGACTAGGTTAATTGTTGTTGTTGCTATTATTGTTATTGGTTATATGATGAAAGCGAAGGAAGTTGATATTTAAAGTTATAATTGTATTGTATCGAGAACGATCTGGTTTGGTTGTGTTGTTGTTCTTGTTGAATTGGAAGACTAAGTTCTTGTTGAATTGAAGGACTAAGAGTAGTTAAGGCTATGTATTGTGTTGTTGTAATTATTGGACTATTATAAGGTCACTCGATGAAGTGTTGTGGCTATAGATTAATAAGAGTAACTTGAATATGTCGTAGTCGTTATGTTAAAGATTGTGGAATGTCGTAATATGTGGGCTGATTTGGTATGTTGTGCGGGCTGTCTCGGGACATTCTCGAATCTTGTTTTGGCTAATCTTGATATAGTACTTGAACGTGTGGTAGTTGATGTCGTTGTCGTGTTGTTGTTGTTACTGTCGATGTGGTTGTTGTCGTGTAAGTTGTTGGTGGTCGATTGAGTTGTTTATGGGCTGGAATTTAAAGATTTGATATGATTATTTCTATTATCGTTGTTGTTGGTATTGTTGTGATCATCGGAGATTAATTGGAAGTTCGGGTTAGGCGAGTTATATAGAGGAAATGTCGCGATTTCCGTTAAGTTCTTAACTAATCAAAACACTAATCCAGAAGTATGAATTAAGAAGTGATTCCCATAAGTGATTGGTTGTAGATTTATAAGTTTGGGAAGTCATAGCTTATTGACAATAGCGTTACTCTCATATTAAATAGGCTAAAGGAAGCGACGAAGCAAGCTTGGTTACGGTTGATCTACGACGGGTATGTAAAGCTATCCTTTCTTTCTTTTGGCATGTCTTAGATATAAGTGACGTATGATATGAGCTTGGGGGGTAATCCTATTCATAAGTTCCGAATATGATTCATGATTCTTATTCACTTCTTGATGTTAGAACTCTTAAGGTAATTGAGCTATTGCATCTCAAGTCGTCTATACGTTGGACAGTAGCCGGTATGTATAAGCCCATATTCTTAGAGACTCTACGATGACTAATGTCCTTGACTTCCATAAGCTATTTCACACTATCTTGATACATGTCTATGATTCCGGAAGTCGTATGTTGATATAATCCATAATGATATTCGAAAGGTACTTGATGTGATTGTCGCCTTTGATACTCAAGTGTTAGTTCATTCTACTTATTCTATTGAGTCTCAGATGATGATTTAATTTGCATATGGTTGCTCACTACTCTGCTCGTGCATACTGTTATTACATCTTTCACCGTGTCCCGGGCCGGGTATGTTATCACGCACAGTTTTACTATATGGTTCACCGAGTCCCTCACTAGAGGGCCGGGTACGGTATATGATGATATAATGATATGATGATACGATGATATGATTATGGCACCGAGTACCATGATGGGCCGGGTATGGTATACGTTTACACGACTTTATTCACCGAGTCCCATAATGGGCCGGGTAAGGTATATGATAATGATATGCATGATTTCATTCATAAGGCACAGGTACAGTGATTTCTTGATTATCATACTTGTCTCCTGAAATCTCTACTTCAGATATGACCTTCTTTAACGTATTTCATGCTTTATATACTCAGTACATATCTCGTACTGACCCCTTTCTTCGGGGTCGCGTTTCACGCCCGCAGGTACAGATACTCGCTTTGGTGATCCTTCAGCTTAGGACTTCTACTCAACTGTCTTGGAGTGCTCCATTGTTCCGGAGCCTAGACTTTCGATACAGATCTTTGATGTATATGTATATGTTTATCCAGGGGTACGGCGGGGCCCTGTCCCGTCATATTTTACTATTGATACTCTTAGAGGTCTGTAGACATATGTGTGGGTTGTATATAGATGTGGTTCAGTCGTGTCTATATGACTTATTTTGGGACGTTCCCGTACGTAGTGGCGGCCTTGTCGGCTTGCGTATATGTATATATTGGGATGTGGTATGTAGTGGCAGCCTTGTCGGCTTGCGTATATGTTTGGGGATGTTCCCGTACGTTATGACAGCCTTGTCGGCTCGTGTATTATGATATCTTTTGATTGGTTACCATGATATATGTATGTGACGTTTTGAGATGACGTATGTTTTCACAAAGCTCCTTACTATGTTTAGCTTCAGTTTGATTATGTCTAACGGATATGTATACGAGTGTCCAGTTCGGGCGCTAGTCACGGCCTACGGGGTTGGGTCGTGACAATAGACTTGCAAGGCAACTATGTATCTTTAATATTATTTAAGTTTGGTGTTCATAATATTTACAAGAAGATTAAACTTGAAATTATACACCAATTGCACGTCTCAAATTTTGAAAGTCCTTTTGCATTAGGATATGTCAATTAAGCATTCCGTCTGCATTAAGGATTGGAATTAGTAGGACCTTGATAGTTTTCTAATTATTGTTACAGGTAAAATTACACTCATCTCAATTCTCATAACCTCATAATTTCTGTTGAATCCTTTAACACCTACTCTTAATTCGTATTTTATTCCGCAATAAAATGATATATAGGTTACACATAACTTATATGACTATTAACCTTACCGAGATTAACAAGGCTAAGCGTAGACCCTTTAGATATAGAGTCCGCATTTGACAAAATTGTAATTCAATTATTCTCCTAATATGCAGGAATTCAAAATCAACTAAAATTTAAGTTATTAAGTTTTTCCTTATTTGAACAATTGAACTACTTAAGAAGTCCTAATATTTATGACTTTAAAATCGATTAAGATTTCACCAGTTTGATATTATTAACTCTTTCCTTATTTGAATTATGTAAGATACCCTAATATTTATGACTTTAAAATCTATTAAGATTTTGCCACTTTAATAACTAACTGAATCATTTTTTTCGTTGGATATGCAGAGGAGTATTACTACAAATAAAAAACGTAATTAATGAACTGTAATAAAAAAACGTAATTACAGGATGAAAAGAACATTAATCAGTAACTGGATCAATGCAATGACGTTTTTTGTCATTCGAATGAATGTTGCATCTATCTTAACATCTATTACTATTTTACATAAGTGGTTCTTTTATATAAACATTTTAATTTATTAACACGTGCAACAATAGACAAAATTGTAATTTATCATTTTCCTCAAATTATTATTTCGTTATATTTATAATATTTTACCTATTTTATTTTTTGAAAAATAAAATAAAAGACCCACTATTATTTTTGGAGTCCAATAAATTAAAGAAGTTTGAAACCAACTCAAATAAATAGTACAATGCTCATAATTTTATGCCTAAATTATAGGATTCAAATACTACAGCAACCACACGGCTAAACCTATTGGGTAAATTGGTTCTACTTAGGTGATAACTAATTACCTTGCGATCTAATAGTTTAAATCATATGTATTACCGCTACCTTTTATTGGTCGTGTGAGAGGGGGATCAATAAATAGCCGGGTTCTTCAAATTGATTATGATAGGACCGTAAGATACATATGTTAAAGGCAAGTCTTCCATCAAATATTTTATATTAAAACGTTAAAATATTTAAAATTTTACCTTGTATAGGACTTTGAACGTATAATAATTCCTTTAAATTTGGGTTTTCTTTAACAAGAGTTCGAATTACACTACATTTGTGAATCTATATAATCTTTCATGTCGCTTTTTTTCTTTTCTTTCAAACCTCTCTTCTTTATAGGAGTAGTATGCTTTAATTTATTAATTGATAAAAGAAACTTTCAATCTCAATGACAATATTCTAACTTTATATTTTAATTTTGTTCTCTACTTATTAATGTAAGTATCCAGCAGGTGAGTTCTTAATTTCTCATGTCACTTTTATTTTTTTTCCCTTCAATTTTCGCGTCTTCTTTACTTGCTTATGATATATCATGTGATTTTATTGTCTGTTTTTTAAAAAAAAAAAAAAAAAAAAAAAAATTACTGCCGCATTCTTCTAACATGTTAATTTGCGAGTTATAGCTTTTCTATCTAATCAACTTTTGTTTGTTAAGTTCTCAGATTGATTCTTGTAACGAGGTTAATAAGTTGTGCAATTTAGGTTGCAACTGATATTAAGGATTGAATTTTATATTAACGGATGAATTTTTGTTCTAGGCATATTTATTTTATTGTCCATTTTTTTTAGTGATGCAAACAACTTTTTATTATTTTCTTATCATTCATCTTCTTTTTTTTTTTTTTTTTTGCATTTTTTATTTAATAATAGCACATGATTTCACAGCCGTTATTTTTTGGAGTCCATTTTCTGTTTTGCAAAGTATTTTATGTTTGGAAAAGTTTTAAAAAATCACTTTTATTTTTGGAGTCCTTTTTTACTTTGGCAACTTTTTTGGAAAAGTAAAAAAAGCGCTGTTATTTTTGGCAAAATAATAATTGCCATAAAAATACTTTTGTGCTTTGGAAAATATTTTTGGTAAAATGTAAATTCAAAATAACAAGGATGAAATAGTAGAAAATAAACTATATTATAAATAAATTGTCATTATTTTTTTGTTACACTCATCTAACAAATAAAAAGCTATAAATATTCTTTTATATATTAAGTTATTTCACTACTAAATAAACATGAGTCAGCGATGAAAATTTAAATAGTAAAATTCATCGCTAGTCCTATTTATCGTCGAATTAGCGATGAATTAAAAAAAAATGCTAGGTACGAGTAATTTAGCAATGGATTAATGATGAAGTTCGCATCTAAGTCTAATATCATTTTTCGCGTTTGTTATCAAATAAGTACGCGCTTTGATCACGCGATTTTAGACTCCTAACACTAAAATCGGCCAAAGTTTTCTTTTATTTTGATTAGTATTTTCTAAATAAATTTATGTCTAAAGTTGCAATAGTGAAGTCTCTCCAAATTATACTATGACGAACAAACAGAGTCAAGTGATACAAATTTGAGTTGATTTTAATATCTGCTACTTTTCTGGCATTTTATATTCGCTAATTAAAAGTAGTTTTTATCAAAAAAACCTCGAGAGAACCTGGTAGATAATTGACCTGTTCGTCTACTCTACTCCACTAAAATACATTAGGTGTTAGTATAGAGAGTTGTATTTTTTTTTCTTTTTTTTTTCTTCTAATGTTTTTGAGTTATGTGAATAATGTGATGATATTTATTAGGCTTGAATATCTTAATCTCATCTTAGTATAAATTCTGAGATTAATTGTTTAAACGCTTCAGGCGGCATATGTTCCAGTATTGCTTCTTTTGGATTGAAAACTTTGTTGAAAATTTCAAAAACTTAGATTTGAAAACAATTAAAGAATTTTTCTCGGTAACAATATGTTAGAATTGACTAATTATTTATTACATTTTAAAATGATTCACCTTGTTGTTGGACCAAATTTTAACGTTTTAATCTTCTTTCTGATATGACTTTGTCTGGAATCGTAAACTAATATTAATAAGAAATAAATTATTTTATTTGATGTTGCAAATAAATAATTAAAACTTTGAATAAGTAATTAGCAAAAGAATCTAATCCAATTCCTTTGCCAAATACCTCACATTAGTACATTTTATTGTTCAAATTGACAAAACTCTTAAATATATTAATTTATTAAAAAAATATTAGTGGTGAAAGAAATTAGAAATAAAGCAATATCGATTATAGAATAATGTTAAATGTCAAATTAGTAAAGTGCAAATTTAAATAGTAGAAAATAAAATATATTCTTAATGAATTTTTTACACTTATCTAAAAAATGAAAGCTATCAATATTCTTATATACATGAATTAGCGACGGAAAGTTAAATAGTAGAATTCATTGCTAATCTTATTTACCAACATATTAGCAATGAATTATAAGAAAAAATTTCTTGCTACGAGCAATTTAGCGACGGATGAACGACCAAGTTCGTATCTAAGTTTTTTTGTTTTTTTCATATTTTTTTGTCAAATGAGATATGCGCTATAATCACGCGCAAAGCGCGTACACTAAACTAGTAATAAATAGGTTTAACGACTGATTACAAGACATTCAAAATAACGGAGGTAAGCGTAATATTATAAACCACAAGAGAAATTAATATGATGAAACAAAGCTTGGAGGGAGGTCTTTGAAATTATCTAAATTTATTATTAAAAAATAGAATTTTAATGTGACATGGCATGCCAATTAGGAGGGAAGGGGAATTTTGTGGGGTTTAGTATTTTTTGAGGAAAATAGTGATAGTTGAGTGATATTTTAGTTTTAAAAAAATAAAAGTGATATTAATAGGCAATTTTCAAAATATGGGCGACGCTTTACAGAATTTACTCTGCTGGAATACCCTCTGTTGCACTCTTGTCACACATAGTACATGCTTCCAGCTAACACCATCCTGTACAGTTCAGCCTTGAAACTTTTTCCATTGTAATATACAGTTGCCCCAGTTAGTTCTTCCTTCCAATCCATAGTTTTCCTCTGAATTCCTTGCCAGCCTAGCATTTTTTTCCCATATAGCAGCAGCCACATCACATTGGAAAAAGAGATGTGCTATGCTTTCATTCTGCTGCCTAAGCAATGGGCATATCAGATCAACATTCACCCCATTTAGCCAATCATCCACCATCTTAGATTCTATTTGGATGGGCTTACTAAAAAAAGCTTATAAGTTGCTTTTTGGGCAATTCTGCGAATTGCCCCTTCTTTTGGGGTGATTTTTAAATTTTGCCCCTCATATTTGAAATCTTTAAATTTTGCCCTTCGGCTAAAACCCATGAGTTTCAGGTTCGAACCCCCACACAGTCAAAATTTTAAAAAAAATTCGCAAGGCAGAGTTTAAATTTCGCTATGCCCCCACCGGCATACACTTGTGAAGGAATTACCAAAGTTATGCCGGACCCGGCATACTTATGCCTTATGGGCAGACTTGGCATAAGTATGCCGGATGCGGCATAACTTTAGTAATTCATTCACAAGTTTATGCCGGGTCCAGCATAAAAGTTTGCCCATTAAAAGTATGCCCCCACCGACATAAACTTGTTAAGGAATTACCAAAGTTATGCCGGACCCGGCATACTTATGCCAAGTCTGCCCATAAGGCATGAGTATGCCGGGTCCGACATAAATTTGGTAATTCCTTAACAAGAGTATGCCGGGTCCGGCATACACGCGACCCAAACCTTGCCTTGCAATTTTTTTTTTAATTTATGCTTGAGTAGGGGTTCGAACTCAGAACTCATGATTTCTGCGTGAACGCTCAGAGTTGCAATGCGAAGGGCAAAAATTAAAGACCAAAGAATATGAGGGTCATAATTTAAAGACCACAAATATGAGGGGCAAAATTTAAAGACCACCCCAAAAGAAGGGCAATCCGAGCAAAAAAATGTTACTTTTTTAAGTTAAGTCAAACGGGCTAACTTATTTTTTGAGATTATTTTAAGCACAAAATGACTTATAATCTGGTCAGCCAAACACTCAAAAAAACTTAAAACAGTTTGCAACTTATAAGCTAAGCCAAACGGGCTCTTAATCATTAAGTGCGTTTCTTTTAAAATTTTATAACCACTTGATAATTTTGAGTAGATTTAAATGATTAAGCACCATCACAAAGTCCAATTACATTAAGATATTTTATTCGAAAATTTCTATAAAGATGACAGTTCACCAATACATCCACTTTAATTGGTAAAATTTTCGTTGTCCACCATTATCAATTACCACATTTCACAACCGCCATCCTCAATCACAATCGCACCATTGCGAATTACCACAGTCCCACCTCGTGCAAAAATAATAGGAGTATTAGTATGTAGTAAAATTTGTGCGTGTTGGAGTTGGTATTTATCTGGGTCTTTTTCATATGTGTGTTTAAATGATACTCCCTCCGTCCCAAAATAAGTGTTGCCCTAGAAAAAATAATGTCAACTAAGAAATCAATAAACAAAATATTGAGTTTCTTAATCTATCCCTTTTTATTAGATGTTTTTGAAAATTGATAAAGATGATTAATTCTTTAATGGTAAGAGCATATTTGGAAATACTTATCAATCTTTGTCTTGAATTCTTAATATGACACTTATTTTGGGACGGAGGAAGTATATATTAAATATTTGTACCCGTTCTTTTGTTTTGTTTATTGTCAGATATTAATTTCATATCGTTTGAAACATATACTTTAAATTCTTGATTTGCCTGTACCTACTAGTTGTGAATATCTTTTTGATATTGAATTTCTTTGCAGTAGGATTGAATGAGCAGCGCAAGTGAAATCGAGGTTTTGATTGTAATGAAAATCCTCAAAGTCAAGTCTCTTAAAGAAGTAGTATTCAATAATCATTAAATTGTTCCTCCTGTTGCACTCTCAGGTATACAACCTAAAAGGAGGAGTATATTGCAGGACACATAAAAAATGCATGTGTTTTGGTAAAGGAACCAGTTCTATATATATATATATATATATACTAGACGGCGTATGCCCGTGCGCAACACTTTGGATTATAGTGTATCTATGTGTATGTAGTTGTGTTTGGATAGTGATAATATATATATATATATATATATATATATATATATATATATATATATATATATATATATATATATATTATATTGCTAATAAACATACATAAGTTTGTACTGTTTTTATATATATATATATATATATATATATATATATATATATATATATATATATATACACACACATATACTATGCTCAAAACACGATTAATATAACATTTTAGTTTGTCTCCGTATCTAAAACTTTATTATATTAGTGTTTGCTATGAATACAAAGTCAGCAAAAATTTATTAATACTTTTTAAAAGAGAAGACCTGTTTAAAAAGCAACTATTTTTCTCTTTTTGAAATAAAATAATAACAATATTTAACAATCGGTTGATACTTTAAATTTTAATTCGGTTAATTTAAAGGTGTAAAATACTTATTATTTTTTATCAAATTTTGATTTGGATAATTCTAATTCAAATTATTAAATTAATTTTACATGTTTAAAACGAAATAAAGTAGAAATTTGATTTTCAATTTAACCGAAGAAATACTATTTTTTGGTTCTGGTAAATATTCTCGATTTAGCTCATTTTACTTGTCATGTTGTCTTTTGCATGATTTTTTAAGGAAACGTCAATTAATTCATTTGATATTATTTTTTCTTTTACGACATTAATCACTTTTCACATTTATTATAGTAAGAATAAAAATGAAAAAATAATTAAATTCTATCTTATTTTAAAATATAAATATTTTAAGTATATTTATTTTAGTAAACGTAACAAATAAATGACATGGTGAATAGCAAATACAACAGCTTAAATATCTAAATTAGATCTCGAAGTTAATATAAAAAAAAGAAAGAAAATTATATGGTTTGGCTACTTAACGTTTTGAAGAAAAGCAATAATATGGGGTCCATTTTTTTTGTTGTACAATAATTTCATTTGCTCCCACTAATGGGTTGATACGCATGTGGCAATGAATCTGTCATTATTGACTTAATGGGATACTTTAAAAATTACACGAATATTGTTTGATTTTTTAATATGGGGTGCACTTTTTTTTTGATATTATTTGTTTTTTTAATATGGGATCCACTTTTTTTTTTTTTTTTTTTTTTGATATTGCTTTATTTTGTTAATATGGGTGGAGATGATGGTTTTTTTTTTTTTTTTAATTGCTTGTTGTTTAGTATGGGGCCCATCTCTTTTTTTTTTTTGGGAACGGACGACGATCCATGTATAGAAACTGACGTTTCTATATAGTAGTAATATATATATATATATATATATATATATATATATATATATATATATATATATATACTATGCTCAAAACACGATTAATATAACATTTTAGTTTGTGCTTCGTATCTAAAACTTTATTATATTAGTGTTTGCTATAAATACAAAGTCGGCAAAAATTTATTAATACTTTTTAAAAGAGAAGACTTGTTTAAAAAGCAACTATTTTCCTCTTTTTGAAATAAAATAATAACAATATTTAAGCATCGGTTGATACTTTAAATTTTAATTCGGTTAATTTAAAGGTGTAAAATACTTATTATTTTTTATCAAATTTTGATTTGGATAATTCTTATTCAAATTATTAAATTAATTTTACATGTTTAAAACAAAATAAAGTAGAAATTTGATTTTCAATTTAACCGAAGAAGTACTATTTTTTGGTTCTGGTAAATATTCTCGATTTAGCTTATTTTACTTGTCATGTTGTCTTTTGCATGGTTTTTTAAAGAAACGTCAATTAATTCATTTGATATTATTTTTTCTTTTACGACATTAATCTCTTTTCACATTTATTAGAGTAAGAATAAAAATGAAAAAGTAATTAAATTCTATCTTATTTTAAAATATAAATATTTTAAGTATATTTATTTTAGTAAACGTAACAAATAAATGATATGGCTGAATAGCAAATACAACAGTTCAATATCTAGATTAGATCTCAGGCTAATATAAAAAAAGAAAGAAAATTGTGTGTTTTGGCTACTTAATGTTTTGAAGAAAAGTAATAATATGGGGTCCATTTTTTTTGTTGTACAATAATTTCATTTGCTCCCACTAATGGGTTGATACGCATGTGGTAATGAATCTATCATTATTGGCTTAATGGGATACTTTGAAAATTAAACGAATATTGTTTGATTTTTTAATATGGGGTGCACTTTTTTTAACATTATTTATTTTTTTAATATGGGGTCCACTTTTTTTTTTTTTTAATATTGCTTTATTTTGTTAATATTTTTTTTTTCTTTTTTCTTTTTTCTTTTAGGAGGATTTATAGTGTTTACGTTTCCACACTTCCCTCCAGATGTGACTCGAACCTGTGGACCTACGGTCGTGGGTGGAGTGCTTTACCACACCGAGCCATCCCTCACTTGTCCTTTATTTTGTTAATATGGGTGGAGATGATGGGGTTTTTTTTTTTTTTTTTTTTTTTTTTTTTTAATTGCTTGGTGTTTAGTATGGGTGGAGATGATAGGTTTTTTTTTAATTGCTTGGTGTTTAGTATGACGCCCACTTTTTTTTTTTTTTTTTTTTGGAACAGACAACGATCCTTGTATAGAAAGTGACGTTTTTTTTTTTCGGGAACGGACGACGATCCATGTATAGAAACTGACGTTTCTATATAGTAATAATATATATTTTATTTTATTTTTTAATTTTTTTTTTAAGTTCAGCTACTGTTACCAATGCATACATTGACTTAACTCGGAGAATACACAAGAATGAACGATTGTGGAAATTATTTAGGGCCTGTTTGGAAAGCCACCCAGGTAATTGTAATTGAGCGTTATTAAACAATTTGGCATGTTTGTTTACAAGTAATTACATAGTTAGGTGGGAATTGGGTGTAATAGAGAGGGTGTAATTACACTCTCCAATTCTCAAGGGGGGTTGAGAATTGAGTGTAATTACATCGTGTAGGGTTACTTTTTAGGTTTTTTTTTTTTTTAATTTCTTTTTATTTTAAATTTCTTTTTATTTCTATTATTGTAATTTATTTATTATTGTTACTTTTTAATTTTTTTTTCTTTTTATATTATTTATCTTTCATTTTCGTTCTTCTTATTCCCAACCTTTACTTCTTGTGGTTCCATGTAATTGCTCGTATTTGTTTATTTTTTATTTTATTCATTTAACATAACCGTGTTATCATTCTAATTTTTGAAACTACACATCTTAATATTAGAAAGAATGAGTCATTAATAAATTTGACATATAATGAGGTACGTTATTAAAGTAGAATTTTGTTGTAAATGAGGTTATAGACTTATATTTTCCCGTTCTTTTGAATTATTTACTTAAGTTATGTTAGAACCCTTCGGGCCTGTTTGGAAAGCCATCCGATAATTGGAATTGGTATAATTACTAGGGCAGTAATTATACAACCTAGTAATTACACAATATTGTAAGTACACTGACCTATTGGTTTGTTATCACGTAATTACAGTGTAATTACAAGCGTGTTGTTTGATTGCACAAGTATAATTACACAGTTAGTTTAATTTAAAAATACAATTTAGTTATCAAAAATTAAAAAGAATATTTGATAAATATGTGCCTTTATAAATGATATTAAATTATGTAGTTAACAACACACTATTTCTTGAAAATATAATAATTAATGATAATATATTTGTAACTAAAATTGTAAAAAATAATTGATACATTTTTAAAATTAATAATATTTTAATTTTTTAATTGTAACAATTAAAAGCAAACTCTTTTGTGAGAACATCATGGATTGGATGTTTGTCAAAAAAAAAATTAAAATTTATAAACATAATGCTATAACATTATTCAAATGTTTGACAAAAAAAAAATCTATCAAGTGTAAGTGAAAAATAAACAACATGCAATACATATAACCCAAGTTCCAAATCTATTTTTTTAACATAATACTCTTATGTCAAATTACAACATTAAATAAGTAAATTCCAACGTAAGTTAAGTATATAAAATTTAAAAGAAAGAGAAAATATGAGTCTATAACCTCATTCACAACGAAATTCTATTTTAATAACATCACTCATTATATGGCAAGTTTGTTACTGATTTATTCTTTTTAATACTAAGAGGCGTAGCTTCAAAATTAGAATAATAACACAATTATGCTAAATAAATAAATTAAAAAAAAAAAAGAAATACGAGCAATTACATGGAATCATAAGAAATAAAGATTGGGAAAATACATAACCCCCCCCCCTCCCCCCGCCCCCAACGTATACTCGGATTAATTATGACGCACCCAACCTTTGCGGGCGACCTATTATCCCCCCGGCCTTATTTTTTTTACGTATTTTTGTACTTTTTTTCGGTACGACATGGCACAATCAAAATTTGATGCCCAGTTGCAAAGTGGAGAGTGTTGCACACTCTCCGCCACATTGGCGCCACGTCAGTGCCATGTCACTGCCACGTCGTCGTCGTCTTCTTCTTCTTCTTCTTCTTCTTCATTTCAAGAAATCAATCAACTCATTTTCCTCCATTAACACACACATATTCAATTTCATCATCAATCATAAAAAACTTTTTTTGAAGAAATCAACCAACCCATATTCTTCCTCCGTTAACACACACACATTCAACCCATTTTCTTCCTCCATTAACACACACACATTCAATTTCATCATCAATCATACATATCTTTTCAAGAAATCAACCAACCCATTTTCTTCCTCCATTAACACACACATACATTCAACCCATTTTCTTCCTCCATTAACACACACACATTCAACCCATTTTCTTCCTCCATTAACACACACACATTCAACCCATTTTCTTCCTCCATTAACACACACACACATTCAACCCATTTTCTTCCTCCATTAACACACACACATTCAACCCATTTTCTTCCTCCATTAACACACACACATTGAAGGGCAACCAGTCTATTTGAAGGGCAGTTCGTGCAATTTCTTCATTGTTTATTTTGTAAACAATGAAGGGCAATTCGTCAACCACCATTTGAAGGGCAATTCGTAAACAATGAAGGCAACCAGTCCATTTGAAGGCGATTCGTGCAATTTCTTCATTGTTTATTTTGTAAACAATGAAGGGCAATTCGTAATAAATATTTTTGAGCAACCTTTCCATTTGAAGGGCGGTCGTGCAATTTCTTCATTGTTTATTTTGAAGAAAATGGGTTGAATGTGTGTGTGTTAATGAGGAAGAAAATGGGTCGAATGTGTGTGTGTTAATGGAGGAAGAATATGGGTTGGTTGATTTCTTGAAAAGATATTTATGATTGATGAAAGAAATTGAATGTGTGTGTGTTAATGGAGGAAGAAAATGGGTTGAATGTGTGTTGTTAATTTTGAAGAAAATGGGTTGAATGTGTGTGTGTGTGTGTTAATAGAGGAAGAAAATAGGTTGAATGTGTGTGTGTTAATGGAGGAAGAAAATGGGTTGATGGATTTCTTGAAATGAAGAAGAAGAAGAAGAAAAAGTGTTTAGTGATGAAAAAGACAAAATTAATGGAGGGTTTAATGGTTGATTAGAGGTTAATTAGTGTAAATATAATTAATAAAAGAAAAATCAAATGAAAAAAAGAAAGGAAAAGTGGCAGTGACATGGCACTGACGTGGCGCCAATGTGGCGGAGAGTGTGCAACACTCTCCACTGTGCAACTGGGCATCAAATTTTGATTGTGCCATGTCAGCCGAAAAAAGTACAAAAATACAGAAAAAATAAGGCCGGGGGTAATAGGTCGCCTACAAAGGTTGAGTGCGTCATAATTAATCCCAAAGATACGTTGGGGGTGGGGGTTATGTATTTTCCCAATAAAGATTGGGAATGAGAAAAAAAAAAAAAGGAAATGGAAGCTCAATAATATAAAAAGAAAAATATATTTTAAATAAAAATAATTAAAAAGAAGTTAAAATAATATAAATACAAATAAATTAAAAATGAAAAGAAATAAAAATAAAAATAAGAAACTAAAAAGTAACTCTTTAATTACAAGGTGTAATTGCACCCAATTCTTAACCCCCTTGAGAATTGAAGAGTTTAATTACACCTTGTCTATTGCACCTAATTTTCACCTAACCAAGTAATTACTTGATCAAACAAACAAGCCAAATTGTGTAATTACACTAAATTACACCCAATTTCAATTACCTGAGTTGCTTTCCAAACAAGCTCTTATTAAACAGAAAAGGCCCAAACATACCTTGACGTATGAAAAATGGTTCATAAATACCTCATTTCCATCTTTTGGTCTAAAAATTATCCCCAATCTTTTCTTTTGGGCTCAAAATGCTCATCCTCCTACATTTGGTCTAAAAATATGTCAACCTTTAACATAGATTCAACTAAATTCTTTTGCAGTAAATCTAAGTTCAAAACGGTAAACCAGAATTTTGCAGAAAACTGGAATGATTTTACTCGGCCATACTACTACTAACTGCGTAGGTCACCCAAATATTCAGATATATATATATTCGTTTAAAAGCACACTTAGATTTTTCTTTTCTTCTATAAATGTGAATGAAGAAACATTAACCTCAAGGCACCTACACTATCCCTTCGAGTAGGCGAACCACATTACTAATAACAAGTTAAATAAGCGGAAAATTAATTAAGAATAAGTTATCAAGTCTTAAATACTTATCATAACAAGAAATGTCACGACAACCCCAAAAATCTGGTCAAAGGGTACAAGAGCGCTAACATAGAGACGGAATAGAAGTCCGTGTCCACGCTGTCAACAACCCAGCATTGGACTTCCACGTCTATTCCATCCCGAAGGCTACATATTGTCTGCGTCGAATACAAAAATTTGGTAAATAGATGGAGGAGGTCCTTCAGGGGCCACGGATGACAGGTAGCTCACCCTGAATAACTAAAAGATATCACCCTCACGTATCAACCACGGGGCGTAGAACTGGAGCCTGGATCGTACTCTGCACTCAACAAAAGTGCAAAGAAGAGTAGTATCGATATCACAACACTTGTACCGGTAAGCATCATAGGCCGACAATGATTAGATAACGCATGAAGAAGTCAAAACCAACAAGTAGCACATAGAGCAAACAGGTATGGTCACGTATCATATACAAGTAAGGTGTAAAGGAATCATGAAATCAACCAAGACAGATATAATTCACCAAATGATCACCAAATATATAAGTGGATGAATGCAATTTAATACAATAGTCACCTCTCACACTCCACTCTCGTACACACATGCTATGGCAATGCCTCATAGTCATGACCCATGGGGGACCCGCGAAGTCCATGTACCACTCGTGCTCTCCGGCAAAACCTGGAGGCTATTAATCACTCTCAATCTCCGCAAAGACCTCGAGTCTCTCGTCACTCTCAATCTCCGTCAGTCTCTCAATCTCTCTCAATCTCCGCAAAAACCTCGAGTCTCTCTCGTCACTCTCAATCTCCGGCAAAGACCTCGAGTCTCTCGATCACTCACCTCACCAATCATCACAACAATAATATAAAAGACATGTCATGCATGATATCGCCTCAACAATATCACCAATATATAGTCAACCAATACAAGTCATATTAATGTTACCATTCCTTTACACATGGTGAGTGAGCTAGTATGTGACAGAGATACGAACAGGTGATAATCACAGAAAATAACACATATGGCGACAAGCCCACATAGCAACTAACAAAGCCAAACTAACTGGAAATCACCTCTACTTCATGCCCGAAGGCCTATATGCTGTCCCCGTCACTTTCTACAACTACATACGATTCTCTAATCAGAGTCTAACTAAAGTAGACCGTAACCTACCTCAATGCCGAGCGGATGCCACGAACAATCAAATTAATGTCTTCCCTTTGCGTAGAGCCTCTGAACGATCAAAATCTATAAAATATGCGATCTACGTTAGAATACGACTCTAAGGACACCCATACTGCTATATTTATATTCGAAACCCAAAAACGCACCCCAAAAGTGGCCTTGGGCCCACACGGCAAGATTGAAATTTTATTTGAAGAAAATAATTTCGCCCATTATCTAAGGATTATATATTATTAAAATTGGTCAATTTCATCCATAAATATACTATTAAATCATTAATTCTCCTTTCTTAGGACTAGGACTCGAAACCTTTAATTACTCCAATATCTTTAACTTCGGACAAAATCTGACTTTTCGTAATTCAAATACCATGATTTAAAGGTTTTTATATCATTCAATAATATAATCTTTAATTAGGTAGACCCAATATATAAAGATTGACATTGATACATGCTAAGCATCAAAAAAAAAGAAATTGGAACCTAAATTTCAAACAAATGGATGACCTTCAACAAAATAAAATAAAATAAATAAAAACAAAATGAACACCTTTGTATCTGGTTGCCATTTGATTTCTTTATTCCTTTTTCCCTTTTAACGTATATTTAATAGTGACATGTTCAATGCCAAGTGAGTTGTAAAATTGCTTTAGAAATATAATACTCTCATCATCAATTTTATAAAACCATAAGCTTTTAATAAATAGCCATATGTATTATTTTGTTTTTATACTCACTTGTATCATCATATCTATTTATAGCATAGGTGAGGACATCATTATGACATCCACTAATTTTCTCCTAATTTTAATAACCAAAAACGTGAGATTGGTCCCACTAAATCAAATTGCATCCCTTGTGCACAAAAAAAAAAGTGGAATTCTAACGTACATATATATCATCCAAGAAATCCAACATCAATACTCAAACTATATTTCACATGATATTAAACAATTTAAATATATAATATGAACTAAACTCAAGTAAAAGAAATGGACCCATAATCATTTCTAATACCATCTCTGACATGAACACTATAATCTTAACCACTAAACACATAGAGGATTAATTATATTACACCAAGAATCAATAATTGGAAGAAATCCTTACTTGCACAGTTGAGTTCCTAGAATTCTTTTTGGAATGTTTTTGCTCTTCCTCTTGATATTTCGGTGTTGTTCAAGTTAAAGTAATTTGTGTCCACTTCCAATAATGAATAGAATGGAGCAAGATCCGTAATAAGATCTTGGACATAGGTGGTGTCTTGATAATTTATAAAAGAAGAAGAATTGGTGTTTGTTGGCAGATAAAGGAGCTGGTGGTTATCATTATCATTGACTTGTTGGAAAGGAAACATTGAGTGGAAATTATCCCTCCGTACTTCCACTAACTATTTGTCTTTCACTCATTCCCGGCAACATCATGAAAGTGGCTTGCCCACTTCATTAATTTTTAATTAAAAAAAAAATTCCACTAACTATTTGTCTTTCACTCATTTACGTGAAACATCATGGAAGTGGCTTGCCCACTTCATTTATTTCTAATTAACTACATATTGATGCCAACTTTTACGTGAGACCACTAAATAGTGGGTTGTCCATTTACATATCAAATGTCTTCCTAACACATCGTCAATTGCCTTTTCACCAAATGTAATATATCATTAGTCCTCGATTACTTCACTCTATTCATCATCTCATATAAACTATAACATGTATTAAAATTATATAAATAAATACAATATAGTCCCATACCCTTTTCGTAGTTTTAAAGTGCTAAACGACAAAACGGGTCGTTACATCAGATACCAATCAAACAATCGCTCGTCCTCGAGCGACTAGGGTAAAGGTAGACAAGAGGAGGTACCTGAGCTGTCGAACAACTGAGGATGTCTACTCCGCATATCTGCTTCGGTCTCCCAAGTGGACTCCTCAACCGGACGGTGCTTCCACTGCACCTTGACTGAAGCAATATCCTTGGACCTTAGCTTTCTCACTTGCCTATCTAGGATTGCTACCGGCTCTTCCTCAAAGGATAGATTCTGATCTAATAGTACCGAATCCCACTGAATGATATAAGACCCATCTGAATGGTACTTCTTTAGCATAGAAACATGGAATACCGGATGAACACCTGCCAAACCTGGTGGCAACGCCAACTCATAAGCCACCTCGCCAACACGACGAAGAATCTCAAAAGGGCCAATAAACCTCGGCTCAACTTACCTTTCTTCCCAAATCGCATCACACCCTTCATGGGTGAAACCTTCAATAGGACCTGCTCCCCAACCATGAACTCCATATCACGAACCTTCCGGTCAGGATACTCCTTCTGCCTACTCTGAGCTGCCGTAAGTTTTCCCTGAATAAGCTTCACCTTATCCAAGGACTCTCTTAGCAAATCCGTACCCCAAGGTCGAACCTCAAAAGCATCAAACCACCCAATAGGAGAACGACACCTCCTACCATATAAAGCCTCAAATGGCGCCATATCAATACTAGAATGGTAGCTATTGTTGTACGCGAACTCTGCCAAGGGTAAGAATTTATCCCAATGACCACCAAAATCAATAACACACGCCCTCAACATATCCTCAAGTACCTGAATAGTCCTTTCGGACTGACCATCGGTCTGCGGGTGGAACGCGGTGCTAAGATCTAACTGAGTTCCCGCTCTTTTTGCAAAGTCCTCCAGAAATGGGAAGTAAACTGAGTGCCTCTGTCAGAAATGATGGAAATAGGAACCCCGTGCAATCGCACTACCTCCCGGATGTAGATCCTGGCCAACTTCTCCGCATTATAAGTAGTCTGAACCGGAATGAAGTGGGCGGACTTAGTCAACCTATCCACGATAACCCAAATCGAATCAAACTTACCCAGAGTCTTCGGAAGACCAACCACGAAATCCATGGCGATCCTTTCCCATTTCCACTCGGAATGGGCATTCTCTCAAGCACACCACCTGGTCTCTCGGTGCTCATACTTAACTCCGCCGGCAATTCGAACACCGTGCAACAAACTCCACAATGTCTCTCTTCATTCTACCCCACCAATAGTGTTGCCTCAAGTCACGATACATCTTTGTTGCTCCCGGATGAATGGAGTATCTGGAACTATGAGCCTCCTTCAAGATTAACGGAATCAAATCACCAACTCTAGGAACGCAAATGCGCCCTTTAATCCTCAAAATACCCTCATCATCAAGAATAGCCTCCTTGGCTTCTCCACTTAGCACCTTATCCCGAATCTTGCACAATTTTACATCTTCAAACTGCTGGGCTCTAATCTGCTCCAAAAGAGATGACCTCGCCTCCACACAAGCTAGAACCTTACCAGGTTCTGAAATATTGAGTCTCACCATACTATTAGCCAAACACTGCACCTCCATGGCTAAAGGACGCTCTTCCACAATCAAACGCGCCAAGCTACCCATACTCACCGCCTTTCGGCTCAACGCATCGCCTACCACATTTGCTTTTCCCGATGATAAAGAATGGTAATATCATAGTCCTTAAGCAACTCCATCCATCTACGCCGCCTTGAATTTAGATCCCGCCGATTAAACACATGCCGAAGACTACGGTGATCCGTGAACACCTCACAATGGACTCCATACAAGTAATGTCTCCAAATCTTCAATGCGAAGACTACCGCAGCCCAACTCTAAGTCATGAGTGGGGTAGTTTTTCTCGTGAACCTTTAGTCGTCTCGAAGCATACGCGATCACCCTACCCTCTTGCATCAACACACAACCCAAGCCAATCCGAGAAGCATCACAATAAACAAGAAAGTCCTTTCCCTCTACAAAGCCAAAATCGGGGTCGAAGTCAATAAAGCCTTGAGCTTTTGAAAGCTCTCTTCACACTCATCGGACCATTGGAAAGGCACATTCTTCTGAGTCAACCTAGTCAAATGGGAAGCAATAGATGAAAACCCCTTCACAAATCGGCGATAATAACTCGCAAGGCCCACGAAGCTCCGAATCTCAGTCACTGACGTAGGCCTGGCCCAATCTCTAACCGCCTCAATCTTCTTGGGATCAACCATAATCCCATCTTTGGACACAACATGTCCCAAAAATGCTACGGAACTGAGCCAGAACTCACACTTGGAAAACTTGGCATATAATTTCTTCTCTTTCAACAAGCCAAGCACGATCCTCAGGTGCTTCTCGTGATCTTTCTTACTCCGAGAGTACACCAAGATGTCATCAATAAACACGATCACGAATGAATCCAAGTATGGCTTGAAGATCCCATTCATCAAATTCATGAATGCTGCGGGGGCATTAGTAAGCCCGAAAGACATCACCAAGAACTCATAATGACCATAACGGGTCCTAAAAGCGGTCTTCGGAATATCCTCCGCTCGAATCTTCAACTGATGATAGCCTGACCTCAAATCAATCTTAGAAAAGATCGATGCACCCTGAAGCTGGTCAAATAAGTCATCAATGCGGGGTATTGGATACTTATTTCTGATTGTAACTTTGTTCAATTGCCGATAATCGATACACATCCGCACGGTACCATCCTTCTTCTTCACGAATAGAACGGAGCACCCCAAGGAGAAATACCGGGTCTAATAAATCCTTTGCTCAACAAGTCTTGCAACCGCTCCTTCAACTCTCTCAACTCACCGCCGAGCCATCCGATATGGTGGAATAGAAATAGGTCGGGTGCCCGGCTCCAAGTCAATGCAAAAGTCAATATCTCGATCGGGTGGCATTCCGGTAAATCAGTAGGAAAACCTCGAGAACTCACAAACCACCGGCACCGACTCTAGGAAGGAGTGTCCACACTAGTATCCCGAATATGAGCCAAATATGCTAAACATCCCTTATCCACTAATTTCTTTGCCCGAAGAAATGATATGATCTTCTTAGGTCTTTGACTAGAGTACCCTTCCACTCTAATCGCGGAATACCTGGCATGGCTAACGTGACTGTCTTGGCGTGACAGTCTAAAATAGCATGATAGGGAGATAACCAGTCCATGCCCAAAATAATATCAAAATCCACCATATCCAAAATAACCAAGTCTACCCACGTATCATACCCCATAAATGTGACTACACAAGACCTATAGACCCGATCTACTATCACAGAATCTCCGACAGGAGTAGAGACACGAATAGGTACATCAAGCATATCACAAAGCATATCCAGACCCGTGGAGAAATAAGTGGACACATAAGAGAAAGTAGAACCCGGATCAAATAAGATAGAGGATGGTCGGTGACAAACCGAAATAATACCTGTGATAACCGCATTAGAGGCCTCGGCCTCTGGTCTACCCGGAAAAGCATAGAAATGGGAACGTCCACCTTCGGACTGTGTGCCTCCACGACCACCACGGACTGCCTGAGATCCTCCTCTCACTGACTGAGCGCTTCCCCTACCAGACTGATGACCACCTCTGCTAGGCTGATGGCCACCTCTGCTCGACTGCGAACCCCCTTTATTAGAATATCCTCCTCCTCTAGCTGGCGGTGCTGGAGGCCTAGATGTTTGAACTCTAGAACCTTGCCTGGATCTAGGACACTCTCTCGCGAAATGCCCTGTCTCACCACACTCAAAACATGCTCCTCTGGCCATAGGCTGCTGAACTGTCATAGAATAACTAGAATACCCCCCGCGGTCTGAAGGTCGAGAGTAAGAACCTCGGGAAGTCTGCTCAGAATTATGCCCGCTATAACTTGAAGAACCACCTACTAAAGCCTGAAGTGATGACTGGATGGGGCGGCTGTAGGGATGATGACGAACCCTATCATGGCGTCCCCCACCTCTAATAGGACCTTTGAAACTATCAAATCCACGAGCTTTCTTGTCGCCACCCCCACTATGTGTCCGACCCATCTCTGACTCAACCCTCCTGGCATGCTCTACTACTGACTGAAATGAGGCCCCAGAGGCCTCTAACTGTAAGGTCGCCAGCCGAAGCGAAAGGTCCAAACCCTTCACAAATCTCCTCACTCTCTCACCTCTGTGGGAAGTAATGCCGTCGCATAACGGGACAAAGCGAGAAATCGGTCTCATACTCCGCAACCGACCTACCCCGTTGCTCCAATGTCGAAAACTCATCCTTCCCGTTGTCTCTCGCAGTACGAGGGACATACTTCTCCATAAACACCTGATAGAACTGGGTCCAGGTCAAAGGTGGCAAGCCAACTGGTCGACACTCCATGTATGATCTCCACCACTGTTTGGCATCCCTAACTAACTGGAAAGAAACATAATCGACCCCGTGAGACTCCACTATACCCAACTTATGAAGCATCTCATGGCAGAACAACAAAAACTCATACGCATCCTCCCCGGGAGTACCATGGAACCAGGGAGGAGACATTTTGGTAAACCCCTCGAACAATTTTCGCTCCTCTCTGGTCAATACTGGCCCATCTATAGGCCTTAGAGCAAAATCAAATACTGGAGTAGCATCAATACGGGGCGCCACTGCTGCTGCCGGTAATATCCTCGATGTCCGAAATCCTGGAGCAACCGTAGCATCGGGAGTATGACCTCCCACTCTAGTCTGCGAGTCATCTGGAGCAACTGGAATCATTCCCGCCTGAGCCAAACTGTCAAAGTATCCCAACACTCGAAACACAAACCGAAAATCGGGGTAGTAAGAACGACCTCGGCCGTGTCTCGGCCAGCCCCCAATTTTCTCATCCGAATATTGTCAAGCTCCGGAGTCAACTCTATGTCAAGGTCCTGAGCAGGTGCTGGTGTTTGGTTCCTATCCGGAATAGCTACACGGCCTCTGCCCCTGCCACGTCCCCTGCCACGTCCCCTGCCTCGCCCACGGACACCGCCGGGCAACGGGTATAGACGCGGTGCAGGTGCAGCGTGCTCCCGGCCTCCGCAGAGGTCGATCGCGTCCTCACCATCCGTGAGCGAACACGAAATGAGGTTAAGATACCAATCAACAATCTCGCACGAAAAGAATGAACCGATACCAATCGGATTGAACTAGCACGAAACGAGGAAAAGAAGTGAGTGTTTCCTAAATGTCCTATAGCCTCTCGAGTATGGATACCGACGTCTACGTACCAATCCGCAAGACTCTACTAGACATTGCTCTTGTACTCATTAGACCAATTAACCTAAAAGCTTTGATACCAACTTTGTCACGACCCAATTCGCGAGTCGTGGTGGCACCTACACTATCCCTTCGAGTAGGCGAACCACATTACTAATAACAAGTTAAATAAGCGGAAAATTAATTAAGAATAAGTTATCAAGTCTTAAATACTTATCATAACAAGAAATGTCACGACAACCCCAAAAATCTGGTCAAAGGGTACAAGAGCGCTAACATAGGACGGAATAGAAGTCCGAAAATACCCGAAGGCTACATATTGTCCGTCGAATACAAAAACAAATAGATAGAGGAGGTCCTTCGGGGGCCACGGATGACGAGTAGCTCACCCCGAATAACTAAAAGATATCACCCTCACGTATCGCCACGGGCGTAGAACCGGAGCTCGGATCGTACTCGCACTCAACAAAAGTGCAAAAGAAGAGTAGTATCGCACAACACTTGTACCGGTAAGCATCATAGGCCGACAATGATTAGATAACGCATGAAGAAGTCAAAACCAACAAGTAGCACATAGAGCAAACAGGTATGGTCACGTATCATATACAAGTAAGGTGTAAAGGAATCATGAAATCAACCAAGACAGATATAATTCACCAAATGATCAGTCAAATATATAAGTGGATGAATGCAAAGCAATACAATAGTCACCTCTCACACTCCACTCTCGTACACACATGCTATGGCAATGCCTCATAGTCATGACCCATGGGGGACCCGCGAAGTCCATGTACCACTCGTGCTCTCCCACAAAAACCTCGGAGGCTATTAATCACTCTCAATCTCCGGAAAGACCTCGAGTCTCTCGTCTCAATCTCTCCCGAGTCTCTCGACTCTCAATCTCCGGCAAAAAACCTCGAGTCTCTCTCGTCACTCTCAATCTCCGCAAAGACCTCGAGTCTCTCGATCACTCACCTCACCAATCATCACAACAATAATATAAAAGACATGTCATGCATGATATCGGTCCTCAACAATATCACCAATATATAGTCAACCAATACAAGTCATATTAATGTTACCATTCCTTTACACATGGTGAGTGAGCTAGTATGTGACAGAGATACGAACAGTGATAATCACAGTAAAATAACACATATGGCGACAAGCCCACATAGCAACTAACAAAGCCAAACTAATCGGAAATCACCTCTACTTCATGCCCGAAGGCCTATATGCTCGTCCCCGTCACTTTCTACAACTACATACGATTCTCTAATCGAGTCTAACTAAAGTAGACCGTAACCTACCTCAATGCCGAGCGGATGCCACGAACAATCAAACTAATGTCTTCCCTTTGCGTAAAGCCTCGAACGATCAAAATCTATAAAATATGCGATCTACGTTAGAATACGACATCTAAGGACACCCATATTGCTATATTTATATTCGAAACCCAAAAACACAACCCAAAGTGGCCTTGGGCCCACATAGAAAGAAAAATTTTATTTTAAAGAAAATAATTTCACTTATCTAAGGATTATATATTATTAAACAATTTCATCCATAAATATACTATTAAATCATTAATTCTCCTTTCTTAGAACATGGTTCCAAACCTTTAATTACTCCAATATCTTTATTTATGGTAGCAAAATCATTTTCGTTCTTCAAATACCATGATTTAAAGGTTTTTATATCATTCAATAATATAATCTTTAATTAGGTAGAATTCAATATATAAAGATTGACATTGATACATTGAAAACATCAAAAAAAAAAAATTGACCTACCAATTTCTAATCTAAACTCAACAAAATAAAATAAAATAAATAAAAACAAAATGAAATACTTAATTTAAGATTATTTGATTTCTTTATTCCTTTTTCCCTTTTTATATCCAAACTCACATGTTCAATGGAGGTTGTAAAATTGCTTTAGAAATATAATTTAACATTACATTTTATAAATTAACATTTAAAAAAAAAAAATATGTATTAATTTTTTTTTTTTTCCTCATTGTATCATCATATCTATTTATAGCATACAGGACATCATTATGACATCCACTAATTTTCTCATTTTAAATAACCAAAACTACAACCCCCACTAAATCAAATTAGTTCTTTGGAATATACAAAAAAAGTTGACAAGTCATGGGTAGAATTCTAACGAAATATATATCATCCAAGAACCCAAATCAATACAAAGGATATTTCACATGATATTAAACAATTTAAATATATAATATGAACTAAACAAATGTAAAAGAAATGGACACATCCTAATCATTTCAATTTCTTTCGACATGAACACTATAATCTTAACCACTAAACATCTTTTGCCTTAATTATATTACACCAAAACAAAATTCCAGAAATTCCTCTTTTATTCCCGAGTTCCTAAAAGTGGTTTTTGCCCACTCTTTATTTCTAATAGTTCAAGTAAATATTATGTGTCAACTATCCTAATGAATTACGAATGAGCAAGATCCGTACATAATTTGGACATAGGTTTTTTTTTAAATATATCTTGATTTGTTAAATCTTGCCTGAGCTGAAATATTTCTATTGAGTGAACAATTGAAAAAGAAACAATATAATTAAAGAAGATAAGAATTTGTCTTCATGATTAGCTATATTAAATGGTTTGCCCAACATTTATTTTTACATTAAAAAAAATTCCTACTTAATTATATTTCAAATGTCACTCATTCCTGGTGGCTTGCCCACTTCCTTTATTTTTAGCTAACTACACATTTTTGCCAACTTTTACGTGAAACATTAAATGGTGGGCTGCCTACTTAATTATATTTCAAATGTCACTCATTCTAGTCTTGCCTTTTTGGGCTTGCCCATTTATTTCATTTACATATTAAATGTCTTCCTAAGACATCAATTGCCCTTTTCACCAAAAGTAGTATATTATTAGTCCTCGATTAATTCACTCTATTCATTATCTCCTATAAACTATAATATGTATTAAAATTATATAAATAAATACAATATAGTCCCATACCCTTTAAATTCATCCGTAAAAATTCTGGGGCCTCAAAAGTTTGGTGGGCTAAAGCAAAGGTTTTACTAGCTTCGCCCTTGAGCCACCTTGATAACAACCATCAAACTAATGAAAGTATAAGTATTTAATATATTTTAAATATCTAATTTTGGGTTTGGCTTTGTGAAAGAAAACGATGAAAAAGATTGGTAGCAGCAAGTATCGGGAGAATTCGGTTTGCTTTTTGCTTATTGATTTGTCAATTTTATACTCCATCCGTTTCAATTTATGTGAACCCATTTGACTGGGTACGGAGGTTAAGAAAAAAGAGAAGACTTTTAAACTTGTGGTCCTAAATGAGTCACGTATATTTTGTGTGACTATAAATCATTGCATAAAATTAAAGTGTTTTCAAATATTGAAAGAGGTCATTCTTTTTTGCACGGACTAATAAGGAAAATGGTTCACATAAATTGAAACAGAGGAAGTAAATTCTATATGATAGCAAAAAGGGAAAAAGTTACCCCCAAAGGAAAAGAATTGCACGAGTTCAATTTATACGTTCTTCTAATTTTAAAAAGTGAATTAAAAAAGAATCTTGCTTATTATAACAAAAAAAACATAAAAACATAGGCACTGATGGGGCTTTCGAATCCACATCTCTGGAAAGAGAGCATCTCTAGGCTCTGCATTATCACTGAACCGGCAGCTTATTTTTGTATGTGGGTTCACAAGTAAATAATATCTACCTTTACTGTTTTTCTATAGTAATAATATAGGGTCTATGCAAAAGCTACTGAGTTCGCCCGAACCCTCCTTAATACTGTAGCTCCGCCCCCGCTTATAGGGAATTTTAGAGTATGGGAAGGGAATTAAAGGGAATTATAGAATATGGGAAGGGAATTATAGAATTTGGTAGAGAAGGTGGAATAGGGTATTTTAGAATCAAGGACGAGAATTGTAGTGATATGATATGAGATGTTAGAATTTAATTGCATTTCAAAATGTAAAGAAATCAATTTTTGGACAAACTGAAGTAAGAAATGTTTAAAATGCAAATAGCGGCTTTATGATTATATTAATGCATTCTATGTTTCTTTGATCAACATTCTATGTTTTTTAACATACGTTCCAAGTACACCTTAGTGATTT
This sequence comes from Lycium ferocissimum, assembly GCF_029784015.1. Lineage (NCBI taxonomy): Eukaryota > Viridiplantae > Streptophyta > Magnoliopsida > Solanales > Solanaceae > Lycium > Lycium ferocissimum. Next base: position 23,459,594 of record NC_081350.1, read on the forward strand.
GGTTGATGGAATTCTTCATGACTTAGTTCTCTACTTTCCCATTTTTGTAGTCACGAAAGTTTAATATTGATAAAGATTGAGATGTCGTAAGGTAATTGGCTTACCTTGGACGGGGCAGTAACCAATTGGAGATTACATTTGACTGTATGTAGATGGAGATGGTTTTTAAGAGTTAAACTTGGAGGCTATTTGGATGAAGCAAATATTTAATAATTAATACAATGGTCACTTGGGCCTTCATATTATGGTGTACAAGCAAAATTTTGTCTGAATGTTCGGTCTTCTTCAATGGCATGAAACTTGCCAACTTTTGTTGCCTAACTGATGAAACATTCTGAATATGCTTTCCAATATTGATGTCATCGGAAACTTCTAATGTAAGGTCGGATTAGCCTTATTTCTTTGTTTGACCTATGCCGGAGCACAATGATATCCTTTGTTTATTATCTAGTTTTCTTGTCATATTTTTCTGGTTAATACATTCTTATGAAATAATTGATAATCTTTCAACTGTATATTTGAGTTTCTATCTTTCTAGTAATAGCTTTTGTACTTTGTTGACTTTGCACCTTACAATCTTCGTTTATTGGTTGAGAAATGCTTCATTTGTTGAGTTTACAGTTTGTTCAATTTCCTTGTCGGTTCCATGCATATAACAGGCGTTTGGTCATCATGTCAGGCTGGCTTATGCAATTTTCTGAAATCAGCAGGCATCAACTTCTACCGTTGGGTAGTGCTCCTCGGATATTGGCAGGATGTAAAAGTTTTCTTGGCATTCTTCTTTGTTTTTTCTTTCTTGCTTTTACCTGTGTTACGTATACTTTGCTACGATATGTGATAGGCATGGATGTGTAACTATTCGGGATGGGCAAGTATAGTTTTTGCAAATTTTTGAAGAATTCGCATAATCTTTTCACATCCATTTCACACACTTTTGACTCGGGTAGGATAGGGTAAGTCAAGGATTTAACATAGGTTTGGTCTAAGTACAAACAGTGGTAATATTTAATGACAACTAGGATAGTGGTAACTTGATTTTGAGCATCTCATTTCTGTGATCGTTATCTTAGAAAATGGACTTGCAGTCCAACTCGACAACAAAAGATAGTTCTGAGAATTGATGAGATTCCTTCTTATGCAAGTCCACGACAAGAGAAGCAGAGCGGAGATATCATAAGATGGGGCTCTACATTTGGTAACACAATAATAGTGATGAACCTTTCTCTTATATGGTCCTTGGGTCTAACTCAACCTCGAAAGCTAGATCATAAGGTGAGAGTCGCCCAAAACCATATAAGGAGACTACAACTTATACCTCCAACCAATGTGGAACACTCTAAATATCTATGGCACTTGTGGTTATATTGAGCTGCTTCGTCTTTTTTCTATTCTCTGTTATTTATTTAATGCACAGTTGGGAACTATTTCTTAAAATTTGGAAACTTTTCAACATACATAACGCTCAAGTTTAATGGCATCTAGTACGAGGTAAGTGGTTCATTCACATACATATACAAGTAGAAGAGAACAAAATCAATTATTGTGGACTAAGTTTCTAGGATTCCTGTTTGGAGATGAAAATCAATTATTGTGGACTAAGTTTCTATTTCCTGTGGAATTGCAGATATAGCCAGGAACAAAAATTCTCATTCCTTTTGCACCAGGGCAGATCAAGAGGTTGAGGTCTGAACTTCGGCAGGAAATATGTGTCAAGGGTGTTTGGGGCAGAGGGCTCATAGTATCCCCTTTGATTGATCCGGCCTTTTCTTCCAAGAGTGTGTTGGGAAGGCCAGGGAAGATAGATTGGACTTAGAGAAGTCGATGTACGTTACATTGACTACAATTCCGAAGAAAGAAATGAAAATCACCAAGATCTTTCATGGCGAAGGGGGCTTTTAATTATTGGTGACAAATAAGTTTTAAAATTGAGTTGAAGTAACTCTAGTTTTTTTAATTGAGTAGGGGTGATAATTTTTGGATTAGTGATTAGGGAGTTTTGACTCACCCCAAAGTTATATTTTTAACACTTTGACCCCAAACTTTATTTTTTACACTTTGCTCCCAAGTTATATTTTTAACACTTTAACCCCAAGCTTTATTTTTTACACTTTGCCCCCAAGTTTTATTTTTAACACTTTGACCCAACCCATATAAACCCTACAGAGCCAAAAAAAAAACGCGCCAAAATTTCTGTTTGCCTGCGCCGTTTCCACCATTTTTGGCTCTTCTTTTTCTTTCGTTTCTTCTTCTTCTTTTCTTCTTCTTCTTCTTCTTCTTCTTCTTCTTCTTCTTCTTCTTCTTCTTCTTCTTCTTCTTCATCATCATCATCATCTCTGATCGGATTTTGCTCAAGAAAGAAAAAAACAAGACCACCTCGATTTTGCAATTTTTTTACTGGATTTCATTCGTGTAGCACTGAGAATTACTTCATAACTCATTCCATTGTTCTGCTTTCTTCTTCTTCTTCTTCTTCTTCTTCTTCGTCCGCCATTGTTGCTCAAGAAAGAAAAAAACGTGACCACCCGATTTTGCAATTTTTTGACTGGGTTTTGTTGGTGTAGCACTGGCAATTACTTCATAAGTGTTTTCCGCTCATTTGGTAAGTACAACAATGCTGTTTTATTTCAATTTTTCACCTGGGTATAAATCTACTGATTTTCCAACAACTTACGAGCCGTGTAGTTGTTGCAACATATAATGTGGTTGTTGCAACTTCTATAACAGATTATGAAGTTGTTGTAATTGTTAAATAAATAACCCGCAACAATCGAGTGAGTTGTTGCAATGTATTCCACTTGTTGCAACAACTCAACGATCCGTTGAGCCGCCTTAGCTTTTGTCCGAAATGTAACCCAAAATCGAAGCCGCCTAACGATTATTGACTCGTCGCAACAAGTTGTATAATTGTTGCAACAGTGTTCCACTTGTTGCAACAACTCAACTATCCGTTGGCAACAAAAATTCCAGTCAAAGTTCAATTTTTGTCCGAAACGTAACCCAAAAAACCAAGCCGCTTTCCAACATTATTGACTTGCCGCAACAAGTTGTATAGTTGTTGCAACAGTGTGTTCCACTTGTTGCAACAACTCAACTATCTGTTGAGTCGCCCCAAAAATCAAGCTTTTATTCAAAAAGTTGTATAGTTGTTGCAACAGTGTTCCAAAAAACTCAACTAGCCGCTTTTTTGTCCAAATGTAACCCAAAAATCGAAGTCATTATTGACTTGTCGCAACAAGTGTACTACTTGTTGCAACAAGTAATACACTTGTTGCAACAACTCGATAATCTGTTGATATTTTCAACACCAAACATTACCCCAAAAAAACTGAAGCTGACTCCAACAAATTAGTGACTTGTTGCAACAATTTTATTACATGTTGAAACAAGTAGTCCACTTGTTCCAACAAGTCAATAATCTGTTGGAACAACCGTTGCAGCTGTTTCATTTTGTTATAGATTGGTATGTACTCTCATGACCAATTTTTTGTTAAACAAAATATCTTCAGGTACCTCGAACACCACTAATGGGGGACTCAATAACAATAGGGGTTGATTGCCATGGTGAATGGATCGAGAAGAACAATCGATATATTTGGCGATGGAAGGGTAGTGACACGTTAGAGACGATAGCGATGATCGTCCAAAGAGATGTTATGTTCAATGATTTTGTGAACCTAATCATCACCTATTGCGAATTAACTTGTGAACCAAAAGATCTTGCCATCACTTACATGCACAAACTCTTTGAAAATCGTAGGGTCTTGCCATTTAAGATAACCGATCGTGTTCGTTTGCGTGCTTATTTGAATGATGTAGCTAGGCCCATTTTAAGGGTATACGTTGTTGGAAGCCCGATAGAGAACCACAATTTATCTCAAGACCAACAAGATGTGTTAAATGATGAATTAGATGGGTGGATATGGATATCACAGATAATGGAAGTGGGGCTGACCCGATTCCTATACCCGAAGTTGCGAGCAATACAAAGGCACTACACAATCAATACAAGCCTAGCCATGTTCAAGATGATGAAACAGTTTTTATAAAGGAATGTCATTCAAGAACAAGGAAGAACTAGCCACTTGGTTGAAACTTGCTTGCTTGAAGAAAGATTTTAGAATCAAGAAGGTAATTAATTCGCGTACTGTGTATTGCTTCAGATGTGTACATCCGGAGTGCAAGTGGTGGCTGAGGGCTGTGAAGCTTTTAAGTTCTGACAGATTTTGTATCATAACCTACATAAAGCATCACACATGTGGTTCGAGCACATTACGAGCCATAATCCACACGCTATCGCGAAAGTCATTGGTGAATACTTCAAAGATAAGTTTCCTTACGAAAGGCCCATCTACAAAAGATATGAGTCAATCAATCCGTACAAATTTGGGTTGTAAGGTAAGTTATTGGAAGGTCCGGAAGGGCATGGAGATTGCAAAGGCTTTGACAAGGGGGACACATGAGCACGGTATGCGGTGCTTGATGCATACCGTTATATGCTTCGTTCGCAAATCCAGAAGTAAGACAAAGATTGAAGGTTGATGAAAATGGGAAGTTCAAGTACTTTTTTGTAGCCTATAAGGCTTGGATGCTTGGTTTTGCGCAAATGAAAAAAGTCATAGTTGTCGATGGGACATTCTGAGGAGCAAGTACGAAGGAGTGTTGTTGCCGCAAGCAGACAAGATGCGGAGAATCATATTTTTCCAAAGGGCATTTTGTGTAGTGGACAAGGAGTGTGATGCTTCGTACAAATATTTTTTTGAACAAATGAGAAGCTATATAGAGGATACCCCTGAGTTGTGCATAATTTCTGATAGACATCCAAGTATAAAAAAGGCGGTTTCAATTGTCTTCCCTACATGTCATTATGGTTTTTGTACGAGGCACTGGGGGAAAATCCGAGAACCACCTTTCACAATGGGGCGGTCGTATCTCAATTTTATAAAGCAAAAAAAGCGTACAATATTGATGTCTTCAATGACCATTTCAATCAAATCAGAGATTTGGTTCCTGGGGCCGCCGAACATCTTGAACGTGCTGGATTCCACAGATGGAGCAGGGCATTCTGCCCCGGAAATAGGTATTTGCACATTTCTGTTTCCAACAAGTAACGCATCTGCTGCAACTAATAGGTAACTTGTTGCGTACGTGTTGTACTTGTTGTGATTTTTGACACAAATCGAGCCTCACCACATGTTCCAACACTAATATGTTTGTTTTGTCGTGTATAATTTTATGACGACAAACGCCGCTGAGTCGGTGAATTCAATGTTCAATGTTGAAAGAGAATTTTCCATTACTGCTCTATTTGATTCCATAAACAAGAGGTTTACTGAGAAATTTCATGAGAGGCGTATGGAGTTCATCGACTCACCAACCATCTTTGTTCCCTTAATGGAAAAAAAAATATCAAAATTTGTCAACTTGGGTAATAAGTTATTGGCCCATCAAATTGCCAACTACAAGTTCACAATCATCGGCCACTTGCCTTCACTTGCAACAACCGATCCGCAAAGAAGATCTTGTACTTGTAGAGTTTTTGACCTGGAAAAAATAACTTGCCCACATGCTATGGTAGCGCTTCGAGTCCAATATGGTGAAGACTTTGGAAGGCGGATTTATGACTACTCATCTCCGTATTACAGGGTGGAGAATTACATAATTGCGTACTGTGAGGAAATGAATCCTGTGCCTTCTGAAGAATCTCGGGAAGTTCCTATGGAGATTTTAGAGAGAGAAATACCTCCTCCGCATGTTGATCCGAGCAAACCGGGAAGAAGACGGACAAAGAGGAGGCGTGGAATTGGGGAATCACTTGCAACGAGGAAAAACAAATGCTCCATATGCAAAACAGCTGGCCATAAAAAAACTACATGCCCAAACCGAATTGTTCCCTAGTTGTTAAATTTGCAATGTCTTGTAATAATAATTACTATTGTTTGTGTTTGTGAAATTGGATTTTATGACATTTTTATGTTGTTTCGTTAGTAAAATTGGTTTAAATGATATGTTGATCTTGCTCAAATCACCAATATATGTTATGTGGTTTTGTAATTTCGAAGCTTTCCACCAAGTAAAAATTTCCAAGTTGCAAATGTACCGTGTAACTTGTTGATTTTGCCAACAAGTAATCAAACTTGTTGCGTAAAGAACTAACTTAACTTGGTTTTCCAACAAGTGACATGACTTGTTACAAAGAAGTTCCTATAGTGTTTTGAGTTTTTACAACAAATGGAATGAGTTGTCACAGTAAAGTCCTTAAGTTGTTTCATCCAACAAATGGAATGAGTTGTTTCATCCAACAAGTGATATGACTTGTTCAACAGCTATGTTACCTGCTGCAACAGATTATGTACTTGTTGCAACAGGTTATGCAACTGCTGCAACAGATTATGCAATTGTTGCAACAGATTATGTACTTGTTGCAACATGTTATGCAACTCATTATTCAACAGACATTATTCAATTGTCGCAGTAGACATGCAATTGTCAAAGAGATATGTAATTGCTGCAACATATCATGAAATTGCTGCAACAACTAGGATATAAGTCACATATGTTTAGTTATTAACAGAGGGAACCAACGATATTTAGTGTTAAACAAAGGGATTCAATGATATTTAGTGATCAATATATTTATCTACTAACATCCTTAATGGATTAGACGGTAATTTCATTGATTTGATGGGAAATTCTAAGCGTATACTTCCCAAATCGAGCAATCGTTAGTGTAATTTGATGAGAACTACTTGATTCACCCATATTTAGGTGTAAACAACGAAAACCAATGATATTTATTGTTTACTAAATGTTCATAGCCAATTTGATGGTATTCTGAGTCGACATATGATCAACTAAGCGTATACTTCCCAAATCGAGCGATCGTTGGTGTAATTTGATGAGAACTACTTGATTCACCCATATTTAGGTGTAAACAACAAAAACCAATGATATTTATTGTTTACTAAATGTTCATAGCCAATTTGATGGTATTCTGAGTCGTTCGAGCGATCGTTGGTGTAATTTGATGAGAACTACTTGATTCACCCATATTTAGGTGTAAACAACGAAAACCAATGATATTTATTGTTTACTAAATGTTCCTAGCTAATTTGATGGTATTCGAGTCGTGACATATGATCAACTAAGCGTATACTTCCCAAATCGAGGGATCGTTGGTGTAATTTGATGAGAACTACTTGATTCACCCATATTTAGGTGTAAACAACGAAAACCAATGATATTTATTGTTTACTAAATGTTCCTAGCTAATTTGATGGTATTCTGAGTCAGGACATATGATCAACTAAGCGTATACTTCCCAAATCGAGGGATCGTTGGTGTAATTTGATGAGAACTACTTGATTCACCCATATTTAGTGTAAACAACGAAAACCAATGATATTTATTGTTTACTAAATATGAAGCTTTTAAACAAGTTACTCATCCGTTACAACAGATAATGCACTTGTTGCAACATATTATGAACTTGTTGCAACAACTAACACATCTGTTGCAACAGATTACAAACTTGTTGCAACAGATGGTTTAGTTGTTGCAATTTCTTCAACAATTGAAAGATTTGTTACAACAACTGACTAATCTGTTGCAACAGATCACAAACTTGTTGCAACAGATTATCAACTTGTTGCAACTTCTAAAACAGCAGTTAGATTTATCGCAACAACTAACCTATATGTTGCAACAACTGAACCATCTGTTGCAACAAATTTACATCTTGTTGCAACAATCGACGCATCCGTTGCAACATAGATTACAAACTTGTTGCAACAGATGGGTTGGTCGTTGCAACTTCTTCAACAACAGTTAGATTTGTCGCAACAACTGACCCATATGTTGCAACGACTGAACCATCTGTTGCAACAGATTAACAACTTGTTGCAACAACTTACTCATCCGTTGCAACATATTAAAAACATGTTGCAACAGTATACGGGTCAGCTTGTTGCAACTTCTTCAACAAATCGTTAGATTTTGTGACTTGTTTAAAACTACTGAAACCACTGAACATAATATATTGAACACAACTTAAATAATGAACACCTAATATATACTTAATAAAATGTCTTAGAAAAGTACTGAACACCTAATATATACTTAAATTACATAATGTCATAAAAAAAACTCCTAATATATACTTAAATTGTTCAACAGGCCACATTTTGGCTCCAAAAAACGCAAAATCAATGAACTGTTTATCAACCCATCTTAGGGCTCCAACACCTTTTCAATGATACCTAATGCCCATCTCCATTGCATCCTCCCTACGAGTTGTCGCCGATTAGACTTTCGGTTTTGTCACAACGTAAGCAAAGCCTCTATAAAAGCAATTGACCACGAACCACATGCCTTACTAGTGACATTGCGGCAGATTCGTAGCCTATTGAATTCCCACGATTCATCGAGTAACTTTGCAGTAAGTGTGCGAACATTCCACTCGTTGCAATAACTTGGGCCACAATTCCATCACCGGCTCCATGAAACAAAAGAAGTCGATTCTTCATAGACAGAACGTTGCAAATCATACACATTTACCACTCCCTCTTCAATCATGAACTCGAGAGTGACAAAATGTGTGACATTAATATTCATCACCGTTAAAACCCTCTTTGCACCAACCCCACGAGCAGCCTCCCCCGGGTAGGGTCCGACACCCCTACAATAGTCGACCATATCATCATCCCACTTGAATTCAGCAAGTCTAACCTTCGAGGCACGCATTTGGAACCGTACTCTCTTTTGTCAATTCTCGCGTACCTCTTGGACATGTTGTTGTAAAAGTTGAGGTCCAGGATTATGTCGGAATCATAGTACTCGTGGAAATTGATTTGCCTCATACGCATTAGAAGTGACTTCATCTACATACTAAAGTAAAAGTAGTAAAACAAATTAGTTACTTAGTGCAACAGATTCAACAGATTATCTACTTGTTGCAACAACTAGTTAACTTGGGCAAAGAGATTCAACAAAATAAAGGAACTGCAACAACAAATTAACTTGCCGCAACAGATTATCTACTTGTTGCAACAACATACTAAATTAGATAGATATATACAAGTGTTGAAACTTACCCAATCCTCCCACCAAATTTCCATACTTGTCATAGCCTTGAAGTCCGTCGCTCCAAATTCATGCATTGAGTACACGGTTCTCCCACTCTTTTTGGACTTGATTGCGCCAACCTTTTTCTTTCTTTGGGCATGTGTGCTTGAAAATATCCACCTTCTTTAGCACTTTTGGCCCAACATTAAGAAGAGGAGTCTCAATTGACTTACTGGGAGTAGCAATATATCTTCTTGATCTAACTGATGCAAGTGCCTTGGCAATTGCTTTGCCCCTCCTCCGAACATGAACAGGAGTATAAGGTGAGGAAAGATTCTTTGATGGATTGATACCCCTCTTGGATATCAACCTCTAGATAGAAGTGTTTGTGGCTTCGAGCCCGCACCAATTCCTCCACCTTTCTAATCAAATTATCCATTTTGTCCTTGCAAGTGGTGCACTCACAAGCACACGAGGGCACCTTAGAAGTACCGGCACCAACATCAAGCAAATCTTCTACCACTCAATCCACCACCACTAAAATTACCACCAAATCCGAAAAATCACTCAATCCAGAACCGGAGTAAATCCACCAATATTAGCATCATCACCACTTAATTTTTCCCTAGCCCAAACTTGTGACATCATCACCAAGTCCACCACCACCACCACCAACAACAACATCAACAGGCTGAACAACACCACCAACAACATCAGCACCACCAACAGCAACATCACCACCAGCACCAACAACAACATGACCACCACCACCAGCTACAACATCATCAACCCTAGCGATGGTCGTACACTCAGCCAATTCCCCTTTGAACCCATCAATCAACTGCAGTACATGCATTCTTTGGGCACAAAGGTGACAAGGCATGGCATCTCCAACTCTCTTATTGTTGGGACAAGCCATGGGTTCACAACCTGCAACAAGAAAGTAGATATATCATAATGGTGCTAAATCATAAAAAACAAATCCTATTTAAAATAAATTATCAGGTTGTTGCAAAAGGTTACACATCTGTTGGACAATGTCCAACAAATAGGTAACTTGTTGCAGCAGGTATCTTATCTGTTGAAAATTTTCCAACAAATGGGTAACTTGTTGCAAAGAGTTGATCATCTCGTTGATATTTTCCAAATGTATGGGTAACTTGTTGCAGAAAGTTACTCATCCGTTGTAAAAAACTAGTTGCATGTTATAACAAATTCATCCGTCTTGGTAACTTGTTGCAACAAAGTTAATTATCTCTGTTGGACATTGTCCAACAAATGGGTAACTTGTTGCAGCAGGTTACTCATCTGTTGTAAAAAACTAGTTTCATGTTATAACAGATTCATCTGTTGGGTAACTTGTTGCAACAGGTTAATTATCTGTTGGACATTTTCCAACAGATGGGTAACTTGTTGCAGCAGGTTACTCATCTGTTGTAAAAAACTAGTTTCATGTTATAACAGATTCATCTGTTGGGTAACTTGTTGCAACAGGTTAATTATCTGCTGGACATGTTCCAACAGATGGGTAACTTGTTGCAGCAGGTTACTCACCTGTTGTAAAAAATTAGTTGCATGTTATAACAAATTTATCTGTTGGGTAACTTGTTGCAACAGGTTAATTATCTGTTGGACATTTTCCAACAGATAGGTAACTTGTTGCAACAGATGCATGTGTTGTTGCAGCAGATTATAAAAGCTGTTGCAACACCTAGTCATCTGTTGTGTTCTAATGCTTACAGCTTCCTTAGGGGGGTTGAAAAGGTCAACACTCAATTTTGTGTTGTTCCCCGGGCAAAGTGAGCCATCTAAGAATTCTTGATAGGTAACTTCTTCGAGTATTCCTTGACTTGATGCCCGAGGCGAGGAATGGCTTCAAATGCCCAAGCCTAGAAAAAAATATGCCATAAAAAATTAAAATAGTGATTTAAATAATTAAAAAAAAAAAAAAAAAAAAAGGTAAAACATTGAAGAAAATTTACCATGAAAGCCCAAGGGAAGCCATATAGGTTTTGGTCTTCCCCGTTGGCTTCAAATGCTTCATCAAATATTCAACAACAAGCTAAAGCTTTGAAAACCCTGCATAGTTGTTGAAGGCATCATAGTCCTCAAGAAGTTTAATCAATCCAAGCGGTATGTTGTAGTTTACGTCTCTTGCCCAAAGAACACCGTGCACAAACCAAACTAAGCACAAGGCCTCCTTGTGCTTTTTTGAGAATGTTTTGGACTCCAAATCTTGCAACAATTTCTTTTGAGTGTAGCTCTTTCCCACTAAGTTTACCAAAGAGACATCATTCTTAGCTTTGGAACCCTTTGCTTTCTTGGTCGCCTTGGGTGTCCGGCCGGCTTGGTTAATACAACAAGAGGAAGAGGCTCACAAGGATAACATCTCAATCCGGTAACTATGGCAAACTCCTTCATGCCAAAGCAACCGGCATGCCACAAAGAATTGATCCAAATCTCATCCTTTCTATCACAAATAATCTTACGCTTCAAAAGCTCGAAACCATTGTCATTTGAAATCGGGCACCGTATCTTCAGCAAATCTAAATAGGGCCCAAAGCAAACCCTAGCCCTAAAGAAATTCTCCAACCCCCGTCGCCGGAGAATGCCCCCGAAGGTGTCAAAGCCCTTGCCCATGGTTGATCTAACCACAAAATCACCGTACAAATCCTTATTTCCATTCAAATGCCGGCATCGTCACGCCGTACTTTTCAATGCCGAAACTTCGACGACCTCCTCAATCGAAGGTCTATCGGGATCTGTGGCAATACTAGAAGACTCAACAAGATTGGCATCCATATTATGTTTCCTTTTTCTTCTTAACTCGGCCAAGGTCTGATCTGTTGATTCTTCTTCTTCATTATCATTTTCGCTTCGCATCTTCTTCACCTCCTTCATCCCCTTCACTCCTTCATCCCCTTCATCTCCTTCTTCTTCACCTACTTCTTCTTCATCTCCTTCTTCTTCATCTCCTTCAAAGATTTTCTTCATTTTCTTCATCTCCTTCAAAGAGATTTTTCATCATCTTTTTCACTTTCTTCTCTAGTTTCTTCACTTTGTTCATTTTTATCACTTTCTTCTTCATGCCCAACGAGGTTTCGTGGGTTTCCTCTCTTTCTGAAGCCCCAGTTTCACTAACTCTTTCCTCATTTGTTGATTGACAAATAGCAGTCACAAGTTTATCTAATGGTGTTTGCACCTTAGCTCTTTTACTACTTTCTCCTTCAGTTGGTTTCTCTCCTTTTCTTTTAACTGGAGCCATTTTATCTACACACAGGAGATAGAAAAACAGCTTTTAATTGGTTAGTGCAACATTCAAAGTAAAAAGGGAAAAGGAATATGTTGCAACAAGTAATCGCCTGTTGCAACAGATTAAGAATATGTTGCAACAACTTATTACTTGTTGCGTGTAATCTTAATCGTTGGAAATAGAAAAACAAAGAGCAAATCCTTAGCAACCGTTTTGATTTTTTACAACAACTTGTTAATATGCTACAACAATCGCTTCAGCTTGCCGCAAAAACCTCAACAATTGTTTTGATTTTATCCAAGAAATTGTTGGATAAAATCAAAACTTTTCCTAAACCATAGCATGACAAAGAACAACAACAAAGAAAAACATCTAAATTTAACTACAAAACATCTACATTTCACTACAAATACACAACCATCACAAATCTCACTCACAACTTAAACAAAATACACCAAATAGGATTTTTTTTAACCATGCAACCTCAAACAGATGTTTGCAACTGTCAAACAAGTGCTGAATTTGCTGCAACAACAACAACAACAACAACAGCAAAAACATTTAAATTTAACTACAAAACATCTATATTTCACTACAAACACACAACCATCACAAATCTCACTCACAACTTAAACAAAATACACCAAACCATGCAACCTCAGCAGATGTTTGCAAATCGTCAAACAAGTGCCGAATTTGTCAGCAACAAAAACCTCGCTTGTTGGAAAACATCAACAAAATTGCAAGCCTTTTTTTCGAAACAACAAGGAGAAGAAGAACAAAAACAACACCAAAAATCATAATTTCACAACCACAACCACTATTTACAAACTCACAAACCCCAACAAGTGCAACAAATACACGAAACTACAATAAAACAAACAACATTCAAGAAAAACCCATGCTCTTCTTCATCTTCTCTAACCAAAATCATCATTTTCACACTCTGATTTCAAAACCCTAACTTTTGAACCAAGTGAAAAAAAAAAAAAAAAGTTTACCTGAGAATGAATAGAGAAGCAACAAAGAATGGAGAGAGAGAGAATGAGCGAGCGAAAGCAGAAGAATGGAGAGAGAGGAATGAACAAAGAACAATGGTGGTCACCGGTTTTTTGCGAACGAGAGAGAGAGAGAGAGAGAGATCGAACCGCTTTTTTTTTTTTTTTTGAAATAAGATGAACAAGTAGTTGGGATCGTGGGGGAAGTGGGTTGGATGGAGTTTTTGTATAATGTGTGTGGGTTGGAAGAAGTTTTTGTATAATGTGTATGGGCTTTTGTGTATTTTGTAAAAGATTATAAGTTTTAAAAATTATAATTCAGTCCCAATTTTAGTTAATCACATTTTTAAGACAAGTTTGACCTTGGCTGTCAAACTTGTCACCATTTCTAATTATGACTTTTTTGTCACCATAACTTAAATCTTCCGAACATCCAGGACCAGAAACAGATATTGGTATGCCTGATGTCTCTGATGAAATGCACTCTGGACGTTCGTCCCCCACAAGATCCACTTTACATATATAATCCCATCACTTCTCATCCTGTTGTCTTTCAAATATATCTTTCTTTATTTTATATGGTTAATAGATAAGCAAGTACTTAAACAGAGGTTGGAGACCTTGTTACAGTTTTGTCTTTCCAGTATAATGTAAACCTCTTTACTTCATTTGCAGGGATCTGCCAGAGTATTACCAAAATCACGCAGTTCACAAATAAATGAAGCCAGCATTGGTATGAACTGCGCCCAAAATTCAATTGTCGTCATGCGTCTTTTTGGCCATACACGTTTCTTCTTCTCCAGACTCACGCTCATCATATTTTTTCTTATTTCCACTTTTTTACACGTTATTTCAGCTTGCCTATATACTTGATTGAAGATGAAAGCAAAAACTTATGTAATTGTATCAGCTCTTTGTTTATTCAGTTTAATCTTTCTTCCTACGCTTTTACGCTAGCCTGTAATTTCTTTATTGGTTCAGAGAAATTGAATGATTCTAACTATTCATAACTCTTTCAAAAAAAAAAAAAAAAAAAAAAAATTGACTGCTGATGCACTTCATGATAAAGAAAAAGAAAAGAGAATTAAAGAAGTTACAGATTTTGAAGAAGAGAAACTCAACTTAAGGCAATTTCTAAAATTAAACTGTTAGTGGAAACCATCTGAAGGAAAACCAATGTAGTTTCCAGGTGCCACAGTTTTATTATCGTGATTATATGCCTTCTGATGCATGATCAGTTATTTGGTTATAAATAATTTGGTCATAGTTATAGATTTTTGCTATATCCTAAATATACAAGGGTGAAAAATGCTACATAGGGTCTATGACTAGACTAAGCGCACCTACAATGGACTTTGATGGGAACCTTAGAGGTGGAACGAAAGGGTGGTGAGTATGTTTCCAACCCGAAGATGCTTTCTTGCCCACCTTCGGATGTTTAACTTGGGAAAAACCCGTATAATGCGGTAAGCGTCCTATCTGTTGAAGGAACTTTTATGTTTGCACTATCAACTCTCCCAATTCCGTTGGGGACTTTTTGAGTGTCAAGTGTTCGTTGAGGTATAAAATTTCTAGATGGAAAAGATCAACTTTGTTTCTCTTCCTAAGAGAGAGCAGTGGCACAAAGAAGACCTGTACCCTTTCAGCAGTAGTGGAGGAATAAGTTGATTTAGTTCTTCCGGTTGCTTTACAGGATTTATTTTATTACTGATGAGTTATGGAATACTTGAAAAACACCGTCTATAAACTAATAGTTCCCATATGATTGTGCCACATATTCTAAGATGTTCCCAAATTGAAGAGTCTGCAACACGAATAAGATGGAGGGAGTAATTGATGCATAAGATATTTGACCTGTTATCACCAGAAAAATCATGATTTAGATTTAGTGTATACAAGATGGTGGCTCTCTTTTAAATCAAAGAATATTTATAGTGTATACACGAATATGTTTTTCTAAATTATGATGTCGTTTGTACTGATTTATTCATGTGTTCATTTCTTTAAATGTCGACACCGCGTACGCCACTGCCTGGCTCAACACTTCTTAATAATCATCCTTCATAGCAAATCCCATGATCTTCTACAACAAGAGGAATTAGATCCTGCAAATGGTGATACAGACAGTTACCTATTTAAGCTGTCATTGTTCTTGAGAATCAGCTTAACCCATCATGGATTTGAGTGGAACTTTAAGACTCCCCGAGGTTGATCAAATGCTTCGTTCCATATAGCTTCTACCATGGGATAGATTTTGTCTTTATTGTGTCATTGTCTGCAAGCTTCAATGCTTTTATTGGTTTGCAATTTTGCATCCTCTCGTATTTTTGATCAAATGTATATTCTGTTTTCTGATTCTCTGTGTATATGTCTTTTTCTTTTGATTGGTGATGTGTTTCTTTTTTTTTTGGTGTGGTGGGGGGGGGGGGGGGGGTTCACTAACTGATTAATACTTCATCAGGCACGTCTTCCTATATTGTTCACTTGAGCTACTTTCTTTGCTGACTTGAATCACTTTGAAAATGTCTTTCCAGTGGGAATCTAGAGCTTTCGGAAAAGTGTTTCCAAGATCTACTTCTAAAAGATCACAACCATCCTACTGCTTTAATCAATTATGCTGTCCTTATCTTGTATAAATACGGTTCAGTAGTTGCAGGTAAGAGGATTTTCATGTCTCATAATTTATATCCTTAGGCTATCCGATTTAAGGTAACAGATCACTTGCAAAAATATATTATTATTGGTGCTCATTATCATGTTTGCAACATGGATGTAAAAAAAAAATTAAAAAAAAAAAAAAGGGAGTAACTAGTGAGCATTGGCTGTTAGTTTCAGGTGCGGGGACAAATGCTCTTTATGGAACTTCTGCAGATCAAGTCACATCAGCCAATGTTGCCAAGGAGTGATGTTGACCTTGTGTAATTAACTTCGATTTTTTTGCTTTGATCAGTAGGCTGGAAAAATTGAACCTAATTGTTTAGCAAAACGATATGCGGTTGAAGTTCACCGCATCAGGGATGCAGAGAGGTCCCAGAATCCCAATGAGCAGCTCTCATGGGCTGGTAACGAGATGGCCTCGATACCAATGAAGTCAGAATCTGCCATCATTGATAGCACCTCCGTCAACTTGAGGTTACAACAACCACTTCAATCTCAGCCGTCCAAAATCATTTTGGCTGACCTCAGCGTTGACCGTCCTGATTCCGACGGCAATGATTCACTACCCGTAGCTGCTGTGTCACCTGCATGTTTCTCCAGGTTCTACTTGAAACTTTTCTGCTTTTCTCCGTCTGTAAATTCTTATGAAAATAAAAAGAACAATTTTGGTAAACTATAGCTTAGTGTGTAAACTAGTTTCGGATTTGTATCATTTGGAAGAAGGCTAGGCTTGAATCCACATTTCCACTCTAATATTTTGTATTCCTTCGGCATATGTTTTTAAGTATGAATTTGGAAATACTATAATTACAACTTGTCGCGGTTGAAAGTATCAAAATAGTGTAAAAGGATCATAAAAATGGCAGCCCGGTGCACTAACGGAAGGGCGGACCACAAGCGTCTATTGTACGCAACCTTACCTTACCCTACGTTTCCACTGCTTGAACCAATTAATAAGAGTGTCATTCCTTTTGGGAAGGAAATAGTTGTAAGTGAAGATGGCCCCTATTTTGTATTGTTAGAGCTGTTATTAAAAATTCAGCTGGCAGCCATGAACACCTTGTATGGATGGTTGTTACCTGTTGTATTGTATTGTGTTGTTAGTTTAAATATAATGCTTGTTTTGATTATTACTTAATTTTTTCATATGGTATCGTTAAATCCCTCGTTATGTGACGACGAGAAGTCCCATTTTATGTGATCACGTCATTACCTCCTTTCTTCTTCTCATTTTGTCTTCCTTATTATCTAATAATCATATTTTATCCTCTATCCTACCTTTTCATAATAGCTCTACAAATTGTTGATGTGTGGTATTATGTAACGACGGAAAACGGTACAATCTATCCAAACATTGTATTTATCAAAACTATACAGTACAATACAATACAATTGTATAACAACCATCCAAGCAATCCTGAAAAGGTGAGAAACACCAAACGAAAATATATCTTGGAACTCATATGTCCAGAGGTAATTCACCTCGATATGATGCTTTATGGTGTTTAGCGTTATTAGGTTGACGTTATTGCTGCGACAAGAATCATTTTATTACTTTAACCACGGTCCGATATATTTGCAGGGTAATAGCTGATGAAATTTGTCAGGATAAGCTGAAGAAAGACATAGAGATTGCAGATACAGAAGGTAAACAATTGAAAAAATTCGGAAAGTGCCGTTCAAGAATGGGTAAGTTAGACTCTCCTCCTGACTGTAATGGAGCTGATGCAGAGGCTGATCATAATCTTCAAGGGGTACCTTCATCTCGGGAAGAAAAAGTTAGCAGCCTTAAAACTGTGAGTTGTATTTTGATCCACTCGGGTTCAGCTATATACATATCTTGTACATATTTCTTGACACCAACTTGGCATTTCGTAATGAATATTTTGACTTATCCAGAAAATAATTGATCCATTTTGTCTTTTGTTACGTGTGCTTGTATCTATGTTTATACGTGTGCTAATTCTTTTGTTTTTTGGGGTGCCAATTGTTTTCATTGTTGTCCTTATCACATTCTTTGGTACTTGAATTGAATGCAGTGTTTTCAAATGCGAAAAATGGGAAAAAGCAACAAAATCCACGGGACTTGAAGCGAAAAGCAAGTGAAGCTTATAATTAGTTAAAACATTAAAAGCACCAAATATATATGGATTTAGTGCTGCAATAATCAACTTGTAATTAAAATAACTAATTTCAGCATTAATATATAATATGGTCGATATTGATTCAACTTCTCAAAGTTGATATTCAAAGAACCGAATGTTTTTCTTTTGGGATCTCTTTGAACATCATTATTTGAAACTCTGAAGCGCATGGCTCCACCAATGAAGTGTTAACCTCTGGCTTCACATTGCTTTATTGCTTCAAGCGAACAAGTGATAGCTTTTAATAACTCTGTGAATGCCTCCAGTTTGCTTGCACTATTAAAAGATTCACAATCAATCAAAAAACTTCTACCTTATATATATATAAAAAAAAAAAAAAAAAAAAGTGGTAGTTAAACACCTTCTTGGTGCATTTTAAACTTTGGCATGATTCATCTACTTTGCTCGTAGTGCTTGATACATGTTGCACGAAAAATGCCAAAGGACGCACATGCTCATTTTGTACTTGGCTTGATGTATCAAAGGATGGGTCAGCCTCAAAAGGTGGCTTATGGCGCTGTTCTTTTCCTGAGTCAGTTTTCATTCTATCTCTTGCACTGAACAGCTAATTCTAGGTGATTCTGGCATATGGGAAAGCGGAAGAAATCTTAGTTCGCACGGAGGAAGAAATAGACAGGCCTGAGTTGCTTTCTTTAGTCCAAGTTCATCGAGCACAGGTATGAATGAGCTTACACTCACAGAAATTGCACGTTTTCTAGTCAATGTTTCTCTTTTAGTTTTTCAAACTTAAATAAGTAATTACTGCACCCACATATTTTAACATATTTTCCTGGTGCTGTGTATTCTGCTTTGAACTTTGGAAGATTTTAACTCAGATGAGGAATTAGACCCTGAAGAGCTTGAAAATATTCTTGCTAAACTAAAGGAAGCTGTGAAATCTGATGTTAGGCAGGTGTCTATTTGGAGCTCTCTTGGCATAATACTTCTTAGAACTGGTCGTTTACAGGTGCAGCCACATTAATATTTTGGTTCGTACTCATTAACATACTTGGAACTTTCTTTGATTATCTTTTAACACTAATGGCTTCTGTAGAGTGCTATATCAGTTTTCTCAACTTTGCTGGACATTTCCCCAGACAACTTGGATTGCCTTGGTAATCTTGGAATTGCTTGTCTCCAGAGGTATGAAGGGACATTCGTTGCTGCTGCTTTTAGGCTACTTACTGTATTAGTCACTGTGTATATTAATGTCTTCATTTCAATATTATCGTGTTTGATCAGATTAGACTAATCAAAAAATAGATTGATGTGGGAGCTAAAAGCAATTAGAGGGGTGGAGAAGCACTTTGTATTTATGTGCTGAAAAGGGCAAAAACACAGAATGTCCTATATGCTCAATGATGTTTTTATTGATGTTGCAACTG
The DNA here is from genome assembly GCF_029784015.1 of Lycium ferocissimum. Lineage (NCBI taxonomy): Eukaryota > Viridiplantae > Streptophyta > Magnoliopsida > Solanales > Solanaceae > Lycium > Lycium ferocissimum. The sequence goes on from NC_081350.1 coordinate 23,479,092, forward strand.
ACATGGAAAAAAATGTATAACTTATATGTGAATCATTTGTGGGGAGATTAGTTTGTTTGTGGGCTGAAAAGCTGTTGATGCATCATTATACTCTGCAGCATATGGACTTTGCTTTTAATTGTAATCGAGTGTTTATTGGGGAACACTCACTTACAATCCTCTTTATTCGTGGAAAGACTACATTATACTGTTCCATTTAGTGATGGGTAAATCTTCTTTGTTGTCACTTCTCTATTTATTGTGGAACTTTTAGTGTTTCTTTAGGGGAACTCAAGTGGTCAAAACCATTCTACCATTGATTAGATTTTGTCTTTATCGCTGTCATTGTCTGCAAGCTTCTATGCTTTTATTGGTTTGCAAATTTGCATGGTATTTTGATCAAATGCATATTATGTTTTCTGATTCTCTCTGTATATGTTTTTTGCATTTTTCATATTTTTTCTTTTGATTGGTGATGTTTGTTGTTTTGGGTTTGGAGGGTGGTGGGTGGTGGGTGGTGGAGGATTTCTGCTGCTGTTTATCAGCTTTGTTAGATACCCTAACTGATTAATATTTCATCAGGCACATCTTCCTATATTGTTAACTTGAGCTCCTTTCTTTGCTGAATTGAATCACTTTGACAATGTCTTTCCAGTGGAAATCTAGAGCTTTCAGAGAAGTGCTTATCTACTTCTAAAAGACCAGAACCATCCTACTGCTTTAATCAATTATGCTGCCCTTACCTTGTATAAATATGGTTCAATAGTGGAAGGTAAGAGGATTTTATGCGTTTCTTAACGGTTACAGATCACTGATTTAGAATACATTATTAATGGTGCTCATTAGCATGTTTTCAACATGAATGTAAAAATTAAGTTTGAAAAAGAAACAGAGAGTAACTAGTAAGCATTGACTGTTAGTTTCAGGTGCGGGGGCAAATGCTCTTTATGGAACTTCTGCAGATCAAGTCACTGCAGCCAATGTTGCCAAGGAGTGTTTATTAGCAGCTTTAAAAGCAGACTCAAAAGCAGCTCACATTTGGACAAGTCTAGCTAATGCTTATTACTTGATGGGTGATCATAGGAGCTCTGCTAAATGCTTGGAAAAGGTGCTTCTTCTTCAAGGCTACAAACAGCTTGAAACCTCTCTTTTATCTATTGTTAGAAGATATTTGATTCCTAGGCTTCTTGAATAGATGCATTAATGTTGACCTTGTATAAGTAATTTACAATCGTTTGCCTTATTGGGTAGGCAGGAAAAGTTGAACCTAATTGTTTAGCAACAAGATATGCGGTTGGAGTTCACCGCATCAGGGATGCAGAGAGGTCCCAGAATGCCAATGAGCAGCTCTCATGGGCCGGTAATGAGATGGCCTCGATACTAAGAGAAGGATACTTCGATAGAGCCTCCAATAGCATGGGCTGGTCTTGCCACGGTCCACAGGGCCCAACATGAAATTGTGGCAGGGTTTGAAATTGAGCATAATGAATTGGCGGAAGTCAAGGAGCATGCTATCTACAGTCTAAAGCAGGTAGGCTTTAAAGTTTTTATATTTCTATCCGAGGCTTATTGCTTAGTTTGTTAACTTCTGATTTCCGGGAAGGGATTGGTTATTTATTAGTTGAACATGTGATAAGTTGATCTATATATATTTCCTCTATGGTGCAATTTGCTGCTGATCAAGAATTTATCTTCTGCTGTGAAAGGAAATTAGTTGTTAACTCTTTCTTGCATGACTTTTACTGCATTAAAGCTATTTTACTTCCTTGCATCTGCTTCCCGACCTTTGATTTTCATTATGTTCTGTGACACTATTGCAAAGTGAAGAGGCTTGGATTTTACATTTCTGATTTTTCAAATGACAGGCAATAGCCGAAGATCCTGCTGATGCTGTTCAATGGCATCAGCTTGGCCTTCGTAGCCTTTGTACCCAACAATTTAAGACTTCTCAAATGTACCTCAAGGCTGCAGTTGCACATCGTAAGGACTGCACCTATGCCTGGTCAAATCTAGGTAGATGCATCTCTCTTACGCAATGTCATGCACATCTTTTTCCCCCCCTCTTTTCTTCTCCATATTTAATTATTGTGAAATTAGCATTCATGTCTTTCTGACAAAAAAAATTGCACTATAGGCATTTCACTGCAACTGTCCGAGGAGTCTTCTCAAGCTGAAGAGGTATATAAACAGGCCTTGTCACTAGCTACGTCAAAACAAGCGCACACAATATGTTCAAACCTCGGAAATCTCTTTCGGCAGCTAAAACAGTATCAATGTGCAAAGGCAATGTTCAATAAATCACTTGAACTCCAACCTGGGTATGCACCTCCTTTAAACAATTTAGGTCTTGTATCTGTCGCTGAAGGAAAGTAGGAGGAAGGAAAGGACTATTTCGACAAGACGATCCAGGCAGATCCATTGCTTGATGCTGCTAAATCCAACGTGATTAAAGCTTCTAACATGTTCAAGATTACCATCATGTCACGATGTCTGATTCATTGTATTATAATTTGTCCTCCTGTAATTATTTTGTGTCGGGAAATGAACACACAAAAGGGGTTGGGGTCAGGTGGAGGGAGAAAAAGAAAAAGAGAAAGAATTGTAGATCTTAAGATCTGGAAATCTCAGCTTTTTTGGATTTTAGTTTGTATAACTTGGCTCCTTCTGGAGTGTTAGCAAAGTAGAGGTTTCTTTTTAGAACTGATACTAATTCCTGCTTTGTCATTTCTACATGACTGTAAGTCTGTAACTCGTGCTATGGATGTGACTAGTGCACCACCAGTGGTCTCTGTTCAAATTAAATTTAATAGGGAAGTTGATATTTTAGTCCAATTAATCCTTGATGAGGTTGATACAGGCACTGGGAATAATTTAAATTGCATTTCACTTTATGTTCATGTCTAACTTTCTGATTTTAAGTTATCATGCAGGGTTGTCGTCAACCTGGATTTACCCTGCCTGACAGGAGGAGATTCAGTGTATGTAAGAGTATGTAAAGCTGTTTAACTTCTAAATGCCCAAAGATATCAAATATGGCGGCGATTATCATGACTCATGAGCTAATGTTTCGACAGCAACTTGCTTTTCTCCATTCACTTTCTTCAAAATGGAATGATATGGTTGTTTGTCTGCCTTTGTTTTTTCTGGCTTGCATTTTCCAAAAATTTGTTGATACCTCTGCCAACTTTTCCTCTTCTTCATACTTTCTACTCATGCAAATATTTCACTAATGCTGCCATTAATACTACTAGAGTTGCCAATATCATAATTTTCTCAAGGAAGTGGTATAAACTTTCCATCTTGACTGAAACGGTGTCAAACGCAACTGAAAGAGCCCGAGTCGTTTCACTTCTGAACTATTCAGTGAGGAAAATGAGAAGTTAGATTGATTAAAAACACGGACAATCCTCTCAAACACAGTTGGACAAATTTGAAATTCCCACTCCACCATTTGTTCTGGTTTGTGGTGGAGCCAGGGGCGGATTTAGGAGGGATGGAGGGTGTTCACCCGAAGACCCTCGGCGAAAAATTACAGTGTATAAATAGGAAAATTTTCTGTGTTTATGTACATATGTAAGTTTTGAATACCCTGAACAAATGCAAAAGCTCAGCTCAAGTGGTCCATGGTCCATGGTGTTCAGAATTCTCTCCAGCGTTCCAAGTTTGATTCCCAGTGACAACAACGTTATTCTTTATGTTTAACTTTTGTTGTTTTTTTCGAACCCCTGAGTGAGAATCCTAGATCCGCCACTGGGTGGAGCTACTTATTATTGGGGTCATTTGACTTGCCTCCTTTTATGTTCATTTCTAATGGGATCTCAGTAATGGCCCTACAATACAATAAACAACAAAAACAAAAGTAGCACCATAGCAAATAACTGCTTGCCAAACACTTTTTGACCCCGATATTGAATTCGATAAAATAGCATAGCAAAAACTGTAACATATGATGGCATTCCCTTTTACTTGCTTCCATCATAGCATTCACGTATTCTTTGTCATCTAATAAACCCAGAGCATAACATGCATCTTTTAAAAGTCAGATGAACAAGATTGTTGATTGTTCCGAGATCCATAAGTACTTTGGACCTTTAATGACATTCGACAACAATCTAAGGTAATATTGCTCGGTAGATTCAGGTGGAACAAGAAGGCTCTCCAAATGGAAAATGCAGATGGTTATTCTGCATAAATTGTTGTTCTTCCTTCAGGGGAGATGTCTTATTTGCTTCAAACTAGCTTAAAACGCTGATTTCTTTACTTTTCGTCTATTGACAACATTATGAATTGAATCATTATCCGGAAATATGACATATTTTTTATTTGGTAGATGAAATCATAGCCTTTCTAGGGATGGTTCCGTACGGTGAATTAAAAATTCAAAAATTCTCCAAGCAGCTTCACATGGTGATATATATCGACAATCATATATAATACATATTGATTTCATCAACCACTGCTGAGTCTTCCTTATATACACAGAGAAAATTCGTGGTAACAGAACATGTCCTTTTTACTTAAATAAGTACCTAATGGATCTTAATTGATTGCACCATTCTACAGTAATATGCGCAACATTCTTCAATAATAAGAATCTTGTGTCGCACCACATGCCAATTGTCCAAGTCAATACCTCCTCTCCTGGTACGTAGTTCTACCATTATCCCTTCTTATATAAACATCATACCCACCTTCATCAATTGTGGCGGACTATACAAACTTTTAGTGCAATCAAACAATTGTTGCGGACTATACAAACTTTTAGTGCAATCAAACGAGAAAAAATAGGAAAACATTTTCGGTCATACCAAACAAACCCCAAGTGTATATGATTATATTCCACTTAACCAAGAAAATATACAAAGAAGAAGGGACAGAATATATCCCCCGCAGCAACACCCCCACCAAAGAAGAAGAAGTGAGAAAACAATCTACTTCATATGCAGATCCTTGAGAAAGAAAAGCTCTAACCTAAATCCAGCACTCTTAAAATCTCGATACTTATTCATTGGTAATTCCTAAAAAGCAAAGGCATGAGCCAAAACATTGCTATCTCTCGTTTGCGTGATTGATGTTAGCAGTCAAATCCTAAAGCAAATAACCACAAGACATATTCAGCTAAAAGCTAAACTTAACATCACTTGTTGTAAGCGTCAAGACAACAAAATGATACTTGCACTGCTAGCTTAGAGATGTTGACGAGTAACATTCTCAATGAACTTAGGGCCTGTTTGGAAAGCCACCTGGTAATTGGAATTGGTGTAATTACCAGGGTAGTAATTACACAGCTTAGTAATTATATAGTAGTGTAATTTCAATGACCTGTTTGTTTGTCATAACGTAATTGCAGTGTAATACAAGCGTGCTGTTTGATTGCACAAGTGTAATTACACAGTTAGTTTAATTTAAAAATAAAATTTAATTATAAAAAAATTTAAATTAATATTTAAAAAATATTTACCTTTATAAATGATATTAAATTAGTTATTTAACAACACTTTTTTTCTTGAAAATATATTAATTAATAATCATATATTTGTAACTAATATTGTAAAAAATAATTGATATATATTTTTCAAATTAATAATATTTAATTTTAATGAATTATAAAACTTAAAAGAAGACTTTTTTTGTGTGAAAGTCATGGATTGGATGTTTGACAAAAAAAATAATATTTATAAATATAATGCCATAACATTATTCAAATGTTTGACACAAAAAATCCATCAAATTAAATGTAAGTGAAAAATAAACAATATGCAATGTGAAAGGAAATAACTTAAAATTGAAAATATAACTTAAATTCAAAATCCAAAAGAAAAAGTTTAACATGATACTCCTATGTCAAATTCCAACACTACATAAGTAAGTTCCAACGTAACTTAAGTAAATAATTCAAAAGAAAGAGAAAATGTAAGTCTATAACCTCAATCACAACAAAATTCTACTTTAATAACGTTACTCGTTATATGTCAAGTTTGTTAACGACTTATTCTTTCTAATATTAAGAGGTGTAGTTTTGAAAATTAGAATAATAGCACGGTTATGCTAAATGAATAAAATAAGAAAAAATACAAGCAATTACATGAAACCATTGGAAGTAATCATTCCCGCAGGAGATCCAGACCCATTTTTTTTTCTGATCCTTCGAGAAAAAGATTCATTCTCTTCATAAAAAATAGGAGGTAGAACCAATAAAGATTTCTTTTTCGATTCATTCCTGGCCTCATTCAAGAATTGTTTTTTATCCAATCCGTAGGAATCAATAGATTGGGAATAAGAAAAAAGGAAATGAAAAATAAATAATATAAAAAATACATTTAAAAAAATTAAAAAGAAATTAAAAATATATAAATTAAAAATAAATTAAAAATCAAAAGAATTAAAATAATAGAAATAAAAGATAAATTAAAAAAAATTAAAAAAAAAAAAAACTAAAAAGTAACCCTGTAATTACAGGGTGTAATTACACTCTACACCCAATTCCCACCTAACCGTGTAATTACTTGGTCAAACAAACAGGCCAAACTGTGTAATTACACCCCATTACACCCAATTCCAATTACCGGGGTGGCTTTCCAAACAGGCCCTTAATAAAACAAGGATTCTAGATAATATACTTTGTCTATCAAACTATAATGCATTTAAAAATTCAGTTGCACTCAGTTCCGTCAAAATTTGATGAGTCCTCTCTTGAGTTGGGACATACATGCATATTCAGCGACCTGCCACCCAAAAAAAAAAAAAAAAAAAAAAAAAAAAAAAAAAAAGAACACATCTTAGACAATAGTGCTGAAAAGCCTTTATTAGTAAGACTAGCTGGGATCTAGCCAACAAAAAGGACAAATTGTGGGTTAGATGGATCCATGCATACTACATTAAGGGGGCACAGCAATATCAGTTCCTAAGCAGGCCAGTTGGATGGTTAGGAAAATTATGGAAGCAAATGTCTAGTTGCAACAACTTCAAGGAGATCCAAAACCTACTCAAAGCAGAATTGGGTGGTACTAGATGCAGCTTCTTGGAATTCATCCCAAAATAATTTGGAAACATGATGTGCCAAAATGATGCTCGACCAAAATCAAAATTTATTTTATGGATTTTTCTGCATGGTCTGCTAGCTACTGAAGACAGAGTTGCAAAAAGGGGAATTGGAGTGGATCATAGCTGTGTTTTATGTCAAGCAGCAGATGAAACAAAGGAACACTTGTTTAGTGAGTGTGTATTTATCAGAAGAATCTGGGATAGGGCAATGCACTGGCTAGAATGGAGCAGCAGATTGGCAGCCCATGGGACCTGCAGCTGTCAAGTGTGTTGCAGCACAGTAAAGGGAAAACCATCGGAGCCAGGATCACGAAGCAAGTGTATGCAGAAATATATGAAACATGGAAGGGGAATAACAGGATCTTTGAAGAGTGGAAAAAGATATTGTAGCCATAGCCAAAGAAATAGCCTGTATTTGTACTGTTAGGGTGCCTGTTGTAGCTAGAACTGTTAGGATTTAAAATCCCAAATCCGACTTTTGTAAGCAGATTCCCAGGAAAGATTGGAGGGTCACAGCTAGACCACTTAAATACCAATCTCCTTAGACAGAACCTACTTACGCCGTGATGTAAGCGAAGAATAAATAACACACACATTTATAGTGGTTCACCCTCAATGTGAGAGCTACGTCCACGTTGTCTTCTTTGCGATCTTATTAAAGAAGAAATATTACAAGTGTTTACAACACTCAACCTCACAACCCCAATCCCAATGACACTCGAAATTTTACCACACAAAATTCTCTCAAAGACCTTCTCTTACTTAGGCCTTTCACTAAGAGTATTTCTCTTAGATTTTTCTCTCTTTGGGATGTGTTGTCTTCTTCAATTTGGTGTGTTTAGCAAATGAGAAAGCTTCCCTATTTATAGGTGTGAGATGAACCTATTGATGTCATTGGTGACTCAAGCAAGCACTTGACAATTTGCCAAATACAAGGAAGATGTTTTTCTTCCTTAAAACAAGGGAAGTGTTTTCTTCCTCAAAACAAGGGAAGTGTTTTCTTCCCTAAAATAAGGGATGGACCCAACAAATCTCCCACTTGAAGACTAATTTTAATTTGTCTTCACACTTTGATCGATGCGGCGGCTCTTTCCTAGTTTCATACTTCGTGCGAACCGAAGCGAACCGGGGGTTTGTCAACATCACCACCGTTGTCGGCATTAACATAACCTTGCAATCTCGTTTACGATTTTCGGAAATACGGAGGTTTGAACTCGAGCTACCTTTCGAGATATCCGAATATCCACTTCCACGACCTCCCGGTGTTCTTTTCCGATTGCTCATAAATCGGTCCGACAACTCCAATTGCATGTGCAATGTCTGGTATCTTGTCCATCTGCTTCTTCTCATCCTCGGTTGTCGACGACTGATCCTTTGACAACCGAAAGTCTCCAGCCAAGAGAGTGTTGACTGGCTTGGCATCATGCATGTTGAACTTTTTGATAACTTTCCTCACATATTCTTCTTGTGAGCGTTTGATGCCCTCTTTCTGTTGAAATCCCTTTGCAACCAGCCTTGCTTTATAATGCCTTCTTCCATTGGGTTCTTCCTTTATCCGATAAACCCATTTGTTTTGCAATGCCCTCTTATCCTTTGGCAATTCGGCTAATTCCCATGTATGATTTGCCGATAGGGAGTCCATCTCATCTTTCATTGCCGGGGCCCCACTTAGTCGATTCATCGACTTGCATTGCTTCTTCATAACATTCCGGCTCACCCCTATCAGTGAGTAGAATGTAGTTGAGGGATGGAGAGTACCTGTGAATCGACTTCGATCCTGGATGATCTACGCTTCCGTGATTGGCGTCGGATTTGTTTCGAATCGGCACTTTCACATCTTCTCGGATTATTTGTTCCTCGCCTCGCTGTACCCTCAGTTGCGGCTCGGGTGTCGGAAAGTCCCCAAATCGACTATTTCCGATTCCTTGTCCCGACATTAAAATTTTTTGCAACTTGTCTTTGTACGCACCTCTTCGTTGAAGACAACATTCACCTTTCTGATGATCTTCCGATTTTTGTTCATCCCAAAATCGGTAACCAAGCTCGGTGTCACCATAGCGATAAAGTAACACTTCTTTGATTTTGGATCAAGCTTGCTTCTAGCCGTATCATCATTATGAACATATGATAAGCGTAGCCGAACACTTTCGAAATGAAAGATTTACCTTAACTTGCCACTCCGGACTTTTCCTGAATTCGAAATCCAAAGGAACCGACGGTCCTCGGTTAATTAAGAAGGCCGCGGTATTGGCGCATCCGCCTGAATGTCTTGGGCGTCCGGAGTGTATTCTCATACTCAGAGCACGCTCGTTCAACGTTCGGTTCATTCTTTCGGCTACTCCATTTTGTTGCGGCGTTCCGAATAGTCTTCATCATCTTGATTCCATTATCGGCGCAATACCGTTTGAAATCACCATCAATGTATTCTCCGCCGTTGTCGGACCTCAAACACTTCAACTTGAGGTTTGTTTCATTCTCGACCATGGCTTTCCATCTTTTGAATACACTAAACACATCGGATTTATTTTTCATAAAATAAACCCACACCTTCCCGGTTGAATCATCAATGAAGGTCACGTAGTAGTGTGATCCTCGAAGAGAGGGGAATGTGGTAGGTCCCACACGTCCGTGTGCGCCATTCCGGCTTTTCGACCTTCAACTCCCCGCCCGCGTTGAGAAGCTTACTCGCTTTTGTTTTCCGAGAATGCACCGGCTCTCACACGTATGAAGGTCCACCGTCTTGACTCCGGAATTAAGCCATTTGTCACCAACAAGCTCTTCATCCTCTTTTTGATATGTCCCACCGACAATGCCACAAATCTGTCTTCTTTGTGTTGTCAACCACAACGATCACGACACAAGCTAGTCGTCATGTAGAGAGTGCCAATCTTCTTTCCTCGGCCAACTACCATAGCACCTTTCGCCACCTTCCAAGACCCATTACCAAATTGAGATCATATCCTCATCATCAAGCCGACCCACCGAGATCGGGTTTCGCATCGCTTTGGAACATGTCTAACTTTTGTAATCTTCCACGAGGATCCATTTGACATCTTCAAATTAATGTCTCCCGTGCCAACAACGTCTACGGCTCTCCATCGGCTAAATAAACTTTACCGAGATTCCCCACGTAGTTTGTCATTATATCATGATGTGGGGTGGTATGAAAGGACGCTCACCGAGTCAAGCACCCAAGAGTCTGTCGGGTCGTCAAACCGATAGCAACAACAATGCATCGCCAATGTCTTCCGTAGGGGGCCGTTGATTCCGGCCCCCTTGCTGTCCTCCATTCTTTCGCCTGAGCTTTTTTTCTTGAAGTGACCTGTTTTTCCACGGTTCCAACACTCATGTGTTCGTCTGGTCCGGATTGACCCTCGCCATTCCTTGACTTCGATGCGCCCTATTTCGGTTGTAGTTTGTCAGTTGCCATCGTTTTCAACATTAAAAGCGAGCCTGTCGATGCCTCTCCGAATACGTCTGCGCGCCTCACTCGACGGATACGATCCCAACATCGTTGAACTTTAGTTTATTCTTTGCCACGACGGAATTACTAACCGCCGCTCTCGATTGGCTCCCGGCTATTTGGTAGGGATGCCAACAAAATTAGAGCTTGCACTTCATCATCAAAATCAATTTTTACCGATGACAATTGATTTACAATGGTATTGAATTCATTTACGTGTGCAGCAACATGAGCATTTTCCATCATCTTTAGATGAAATAGTTTCTTCATGAGAAATACCTTATTATTTACCGAAGGTTTTCATACATATCGACAAATACCTTCATCATATCTGCGGTGGTCTTTTCCTTTGCCACGTTGTGAGCAACGTTCTTTGACGAGCGTCGACCGAATGACTCCCGCAACTTGCGTCGAGGAGATCCCATCTCTTTGCTTCATCTCCTCCGGTTTTGGACTCGGAGGTTCATGAAGTTTTTACGCCATATAAATAATCTTCAATTTGCATTCTCCGAATGCAAAATACGTACCATCGAATTTACCGATGCCGTGCGTCGTACCATCTTCGCCTCCCATCGTTTCTAAATCACAACACAACTTTATCGCTCCGATACCGATTGTTAGGATTTAAAATCCCAAATCCGACTTTTGTAAGCGATTCCCGTGAAAGATTGGAGGGTCACGGCCTAGACCACTTAAATACCAATCTCGGCTTAGAACGAACCTACTTACGCCGTGATGTAGCGAAGAATAAATAACACACACAGATTTATAGTGGTTCACCCTCAACGTGAGAGCTACGTCCACGTTGTCGCAGATCTTATTAAAGAAGAAATATTACAAGTGTTTACAACACTCAACCTCACAACCCCAATCCCAATGACACTCAAGAATTTTACCACACAAAATTCTCTCAAAGACCTTCTCTTACTTAGGCCTTTCACTAAGAGTATTTCTCTTAGATTTTTCTCTCTTTGGGATGTGTTGTCTTCTTCAATTTGGTGTGTTTAGCAAATGAGAAAGCTTCCCTATTTATAGGTGTGAGATGAACCTATTGATGTCATTGGTGACTCAAGCAAGCACTTGACAATTTGCCAAATACAAGGAAGATGTTTTTCTTCCTTAAAACAAGGGAAGTGTTTTCTTCCTCAAAACAAGGGAAGTGTTTTCTTCCCTAAAATAAGGGATGGACCCAACAAGAACTTGGATCCAAAATCTAATTTTTTAGTCCTAGCAGTGGAGGTGTGAGATCTGTACTGAGCACGTTCATCTGGTGCTTAGAGAGTTGAGTCTTAGATTTGTTTTTGCTAGTTTTTCTTACTTTCTGGACAGCAAGCAGTGATCAGCTTGACTCTGGTTTTGTAATGTTGCTCTTTGGTAATACATAATTTAGTTACCGAAAAAAATCTATACTATTTGTTAATGTAAAATGGCAGACATGCTTAAAATGAAACAACTTACTCTCATTAATTCATCAAATAAGTTCCTGTTGTTTCCATCAACTTCTCTCTTGCCATTGTAAAACAGATTAACCAATGCATCATTTATCCCGGGTGAAGTCATTACGAGATGCCTGCCCTCTTTCATAGACAATCGAGCACCGTGGAGTAAATCTTCATTAAAAAGCAGAATTTCATCCACCCGGTTAAGTACCTCAAATCTAAAGCCTATAGGATCCTGTAAAGGCAAAGATCACAAAGTTCAGTACATAGGAACGATATGCTCTAACGCTATAACTATCACTACAACACTAAATTAAAAATAAAAAAATTATTAGAGAAGAGATCAACGCACTACTCCTGAACAAGCCATAGGAGTTCCATTTAACTACCTTGTCCATGTTTCGGTCCCGATTATCAGATCCATTTGGACCTCCACCGACAAGCTTGGAAATTAAACCTTTATTTCCTTGATCCGGGACGAAAATGAGAATAGTCTTCCGGAAATCTAAAACAGTCCCATCATTGTCGGACACCAAACCATCATCTAGAATGGAAATAATCTTGGTAAAAGTAGATTGATGTGCCAATTGTAGGTTAAAAACCACTATGACGCAGTAGGGTCTCATCAAAATAGCATTCTTCAGCAAGAGACCACGTTCATTCCTACATGTGCATCTGAATCAAATAATCAGACTTAACCGCCCAAGAACACATGATCACATAAATATATCCTACCTAAGAAAAGAGTTTGGGCTAGTGCAGGTAGACAAATCCACTTCAACCAACATCGTTGTCCCATCATCTGCAACAAAGTACTTTGAAAGGTCATCCACAAGCTGTCTTTGACCCATACTTGTTAGTCCTATGAAAAGGAAAGATGCAACTTGTTGACAATGCTTGTCCTTGAGATGGTCATGATCGACATCAATGCACTTGAATAGAGCCTTTGCGACTGTCTGGACTCAACCAATTTACTTCGCATTTTGGAAAACATAGCCTCAGACATGTACCTAGCCCTCTTGACCCTCTCATGCACAACATCCCCCACACCATGTGAATACGCAAAGTACTCAAGTGGTACCTGAAATAAGTTTCAACTATGATGAATAAAATATAAAGTACATGTGGATACGGAATCTTGCTTTGCAAACAAGGCCAATAACACATACCAGCTCTCTCCAATCATTGGGTCCGGCCAATAAATGATCTACCCTAGCAAGCAATTCCAGTAAACCATTCAGAATGCAAGAAATTCGGGCATCATGCTTTGAATCCAACAAATTCACAAGATCAAAGTAAGCTATGCTTAGTTTGTATGTCTGCTTAGCATGTTCTTTTTCAAACTGGTAGAGGATCCTCGACTTTCCCAAGGATACTTTGAACGTCTTAAAGTCATGGGCAACTGTCACATCACTCAATTTCTGAGTTCTGACGGACAATTCATTGGTACCCACCAACTCATCAATGTATACTATGGACTCGCTATCCACATTGCTCAACTTGGAGACTAACTCCTCCACAAAATGCTTAACTACATGACCACCTTCCTGGCAAAGAAAGAAAAAAACATAATGAGTGCAATATGAGATGAATCAATGGAGACGGTAATTGGCGGAAGACACACTTCTAAGAAACATTGTAACAAACAATGAAAAATCAGTTTCCTCTCCTAGGCAAATGTTTTAGGCTAAACATAAAATTAGAAACTTAATCAATTAGTTCAAAACTGAAAACTGACACATCAAGAAACTAGATGCAATAATTAACAATATCACATACAAACATATGGTTCTTTTACAATTTAAGTCATTAGGTAGCCATTTATCGGACTTGCAGTTACAGAATGGTAAAACAGTATGAAATGATCAGACAGAAACACAATATACCCAGGTGTCTACCCACCACGTATGTTCACAAGTTCTGCTGTTATCCAGTCACAAAGTTTGACGGACCTCTAAAACAAAGAAAGTTGACAGAAGTCCACAAGACTCGAGAAAATTCCTTCTTACCTAAGTTACAGATGCCTCAACTATACGTTCCGATTTAATCTCACTACCCATTTCAAACAAATAATGAACATAGATACCTCTTAACATCATGTAAATATTCCTCCAAACATAGATGCAAAGTGGCAGCAAATACAATCCTACCCTAGTTACAAAACCCTCCACAGCACATTTAGAGACTTTCTGACAAGTAATCAAGCGTATGTACCTCTCGCATCTTGTTAAACTTATTCCTCCAAACATAACGAAACACGGCGGAAGACGGGTAGACAACCACTTTTTCTTCGACTAAGGAGGCTGCATCGCAGACTTGTATGCTGAAAACTGACATAAACTGAGAAAGAGATAGCCAAGGGATCAAAATTACGTCATACAGAGAATCAAAAAACCGAGGCTTGAACTGCTTCTCTGCCTGAAAAGTACAAATATTGTGTCAGTACAAATAACAGCGTATCAATTAATTAAAATAGGATGTACAACAAAGCAGCCGCCCACAAAATGCAGTTGGAATAAGCCATAATCAAGTTTTTATTTACGGAAAATCTGACATCAGTTAGACATTCATGAAAACTGCAATCGCACCGTGGTTGTTGTACTCCCCCCGACACTTTTTAACAATTCCTTGAAAGGGGGCTTGAAGGAAGTTTCCAAAACTACTCTTGCACAGCGGCACCTGGGAAACTCCACACGTGATGTACAGAGAATCAGTGTGTTAGAGAAGACAATCTGCCTTCCAGAGGCATTGACATATGACCTAGTCTCTAGAATCTGTAGGATAATGTCGAAGAGTGTGGTGTTTGCTTTGTCAACATTATCAAACACTAACACACAGCTCGAAATAAGCCGGACCGTCGAGTCGCTAGTCCCATCTGATTCGTCAACACTGAGCAAAAGATATTGAGTAAGAAGCTTATCAATGTTTCAGTCCACCCTTTGAAATATGGAAAAGGGAGGAAGAGAACACGTACACCAAGAACGGACATGAGAAAACTTCTACCGTAAAATCATCTTCTGTAAAATCAGCCACATTATATTCAACAATCCTATTATCAAACATTTCTTTTGCAAGCGCCACAGCAAGTGCTGTCTTCCCGTGACCTGGAGGACCTAACAAGAGGAAAGAATACAGAGGGCATGATCCAAGCTTATGGATTGACATTGCACTTATGATGGCCCTAAGTTGATTATCTAGACCCACAAGTTTCTGGGACAATCTTTGCACAAGGAGTTCAACCGGCAGCTGGAACGGAGCAGGATAGAAATTTCTTGGAACACCCGTGATTGAGCTAGCGACCTGAAAATTGAAATACTTATTCTTTGTTGGAAACTTCAAGAATAAAAAAGAAAGCATCCATGGTATCTCCTGCTACGAAACGATCTTGGACAGTAGAAAGATTGACTAGATCAAAGTAGGAAAAACAAACCTCTGCAATGATGGGAGGAGTGACAGTGAGATGCTGTGTAAACCTTATATCTATAGTTTCCGAAAGGGCAGAAAAGACACCATGGAGATCTCGAATGTCCTTTGTGACACCGTCCAGGTCCCCCTGTTCTTTCGCGCCATTAAGAATACCCCAAAACATGCTGAGCAGATATTTTAAATATTTATCTCTAACCACTGTGATGTGATGTTGACCATGTAGAGGGGCAGGCCAGCGCTTTGTAAAAGCTTCCAGGGCACCTTTCACCTCTTCTAGTTCTTCTTTCACCTGGGAAGATTGAGTAATGAAATGATGTGACATATAAGAAACCATGGACAAGAAAGAGGGATATACAAAGGTGCATGAATGCAGAAATTTTGTCACTTACGCAAGGAAGCAGGGCAGACAGTGCACGATCCTTCTCCTTCATGATCTCCCTCGATTCAACAAAGGCACGATTAAACAGAAACCCGTACCGATCAAGGTCTTTTTCTCCCGAATCACAGTCAAAGTCTTTCCTCAACTTAGTGGCAGCTTCTTCCAACAGCTGAACCACTCCAACTTTTGGCGATATGCACTCAAGGATTCACAAGCGGCTTGCACAGCATCGTGGGGGATTTTAACACCATAACGTAATTCTAAGCTCTTTCGACTGTTTTCGTACTGGGCAGTGGCAGCATGCACAGCATGCTGAGTTGTTGCATGTGATTCCAAGGTTGCGTCAAAAAAAGTAGACTTAAAAAGCTTGGTGCTGTCTTCAGGGTCCATGTTAATGGCAGCTTTAGCAGTAGTGGATAACAAAATCAAACCCTAACCCTAGGAAGACGATTTGGTAGTAACTGAAACATAAATTCATAGCACACAGGGCAGGGAAATCTAAGTTCAACTCCAAACAAATTTATGTTTAGGGGAAAAAAAAAAAACCAAACTTTAACCCTTAGTCTCCCCAATTTTTGCAAACGTCCCAAGAGAAAAAGCGAGAGATAATTGCGAGAGATATACACAGTTGAGAGCCCCGACAACCTCAATCTCGTTTGTAGAGAAGATTTTGAAAGAAACGAGTTGTATCTATTTATTGGCTACTATTCCTAGAAAATAAATATTTAACAAAAAGGAGTTATAAAAAGAGTATTATAAGGCAACTCGACTCTAAATTAATTCTCCGACTTTGTTTAGGATTCTGACTTGGCTTACCAAAAATCGGAATGATCTCACCGTTCGTCTTCAGCACCATTGAAGCAGCCAGCATAAACCATTGTGCTAAAAAAAAAAAAAAAAAAAAAAAAAAAACTATTGTCATTACCCACCTCGTGCAAAAATATAATAGGAGAATTTAGTATGTAGTAAAATTTGTGCTTTGTTGGAGTTGGTATTTCATATATGTGTTTAATATATAGTACTCCCTCCGTCCCAAAATAAGTGTTTCCCCTAAAAAAATACCGTCAATTAAAAAATCAATAAATAAAATGTTAAGTTTACTAATTCACCCCCTTTTTATTAGATGTTTTTGAAAATTGATAAAGATGATTAATTCTTTAATGGTAAGAGCATATTTGGAAATACTTATCAATATTTGTCTTAAATTCCTAATGTGACACTTCTTTTGGAACAAATTTTTTTGTTAATGTGACAATTATTTTGACACTAATTTCCCTAGGGGGCGAACCATCTCCTTAACCAACTACTTAATCATTTAAACAATCATAAATCAATAACTAGAATTAAATCATAAATCTGTCTCATCGTGCCATAAATAAATAAACTGCGAAAATCCTATCTATTACAACCCCAAAATCCGAAAGTCATCGTACAAGGACTCTAAAACATAACTGTCTAAAGACTGAACAACTGCCCGAAATAATCATAAATTTCATAAATGAAATAGACATCCAAAATAAGAAAGATCTTTAGGCGGCATGGCATGAATATGAGCTCACCCTCGAATTTGATTAGAAACTGGCCTCAAGCTAAATATAAGGTCTGGACGAAGTCTCTGGCACACAATCTGCACTCAGATAAAAAGTGCATCAAGGTAGTATCAGTACAAAACACTATGTATCGGTAGATATCATAGGACGACTAAGATTAGTATCATGCATACGTTTATAAAATTAATAAGATAGGCACAATAGCACATAACCAACTAATGTCATCAGCCAACACAGGAATAAGATAAGTCAAACAACAACCATCAACAGGAATAATATAAGTCTGATGCAATGCAATGCAACAATGATAGTATCTCAACCGTACACACACACTACTAGCAATTTTCGCTCAATAGTCATGACTTGCAGGGACCCATGGTGTCCATGTACCACTCGCTACGGAACTGACCTTGGATCACGAGCCCATAACTAGGCCACATCCTCACCCCTGTCAAATGTGCCTTTATATATATATATATATAAGTTCAACAGTTCAAATGTGCCTCACAATATGAATCCCAACGTACTTCCAGTTCAACAGTCAATATGGAATATGATCTGTCAATAAGTTCAATGTCAGGAATTACAAGGCACCATGCCACAAGTCATAACAAGACTCAGATAATTCAATTCAACAACAGCAAGAATATGCAACCATCTCAATCAACAAGAAGAGTATATATTGACCCCTTCCTTCTCAAAACACAACAATTTCATCTCTAGTTTCTATATATGAAGAAATGACAACAAGCCTACACAATCAGAATTCATACCAACCAAATCATACTTTCGTCTATCAACTTTACTACATATATAATCAACTAACCAAAGTCTAACTCAAGTGAAACGTAACCTGCCTCAGATGCAGAACTGGAACAATGCAAGCTACTCCGCAACAGCTTTTCCCTTCCGTAATGCTTCGGAACGATCAAAGTCTAGCAATCTAATGCTAAGTGAGTAATGAATCATCTACTCAAACAAGAACAACAATTGGGGAAGAAAACCCAATTACTTCTACCCTTTTCAAATGGGTGAACTATCACTTAATGCAATTTCATCATAACCTCAGTCTCAACGATCACACTATCCTCAATTCATGGGTGGGTTTCTAATCAATTCAACCCTTTTCAATGGATTTTAGGCTAAAACTTCCATTTTTATGCGAACCCTAAGTCTTAATATACAATTTCCACCATTAATAATCAGGTTCTCATCCTAGAAAGCGATAATCTACACTCCTAGATGAATAAACAATAATAAAATCAACCACCCATCAATTATGTAAGGGTTTACAACTTCTAGGGTTCTACCCTTTTTCTCCACCATTAGTGGACTTTCAATTAATGTAGAAACTTAAGATGAATAAGGAATGAATAATGAAAATGGTTGAGACTTACCTTCAAAGGAGAACCCACCAAGACTCTAGGAATTTCGCCTCTTAGACTCTAGGAATTTCGCCTCTTACTTTCTAGGGAACAATTTCTGGTGCAAAGTGGTGAATGACTCGAAATTCCACAATATAAATTTAGTTCTGCCTTCCGTCCACCGCTGCAAAGGGTCAATATTTCCCTGCAGCAGTCTCGCTATAGCGGAACTTCTCCAGCTACAACCGACCTCATTAACTCACCCCCATCCCCAAGTACCTCACCCCTCTGCCACTCACCCCACCCTATCACCCACCAGCACCCACTACCCATCACCACCACCCAAACCTACTCACCCCCACCCTCGTCCCATAACCACTCACCCCTCCACCACCCCCACCCACTACCCTTTACTACCACCCAACCCCACCTCACAACCACTCACCCCCCACGCATTATGTAACACCTAGTGCCTTAATACTAAGTTACGTTCATGATTCAGGGCTTAGAAACCAAGACGAAAATGTTGGAAATTGAAAACTTGGTTTTGACGGTAAAAGTGCGAGCTATGTCAAATTGTGCGGGCTATACTTTAAAGTACGAGCCGGACTTTCAAGCCGCATTTTGCCTTGAAAAGTTGGAGTTTCTGAAAATTGCCATCAAGGTACGGGCAAATTGTGCGGGATGTACTTCGAATTGTCGTGTTACGTCCAGGCCATGATTTGGGGCGTGACAAAGCTTGGTATCAGAGCACTAGGTTCAAGTGTCTCAGGGACACTATGAAACCTTGTCCAGTGGGGTCACTTTGATATGTGTGTGGTGCCCACGCATATAAGCAGTTGACTACCAAGACATCCAGGATTGTCTCACTTCTTTCATACTCAAGATCGTGCAGTTAGAGCTGTACCTTCAGGAATCCTTCTAACTCGTACGAAATACATATTTTAGAAAATGTATTCTGAGAGAATGGAAGCTACGAGCCCAAGGGCTGCTACTGATGCTACCCAAGTAAGGACTCGCAGACTCAAAAAGTTCGCATCGGGCACAAAGACTTTCATCGGGTTCTTTACCCCAAACTTCATCCCCACCGACCATAAAGAGGTTTGCAGAGGTTCATACTATAGTCACTCTGCCGCCTAGTTCCACTAATATGGACATTGGGACAGCTATCCAGGTGCTCACCCAATTCGTTACTCCAAACACTAATGCTCATGAGGGGTATGTTAGTTTCAGGATTGGAGAGTTCAGCAGAAGAGCTATCTCTGTAGGTAACGTTCACCCTGAAGGATCTCAAGAATGGGAAGGTGGACAATTCTTTAGTAGGAGCTCATCAGGGCCTGCTTCATTTACCGCTACTGTACTCATCAGGTCCTGCTCCATTTACCGTTAATGCACTAGGAAGAAGTCCAAATATGATCGAAATGGGTAGTCCGACCTAAAACAGAATCTCAAGGCACCAAATTCCAGGTCACAAGTTAGTGTAGGAAAAAGGGGTTTTCAGAATCCTACCTGCAGCAAGTGTAGTAAGAGACACCAAGAGGTGTGCCGCTCAGGAATGGATGTATGCTATGGTTGTGGCCAGAAGGGCCATTTTTAGAGAAATTGTCCGTCAGCTAGGCAAGGTACCGAAGGTAATGAGGACAGAAGGCAAGAAGAGGAGAAGCTACAGAAAGAGGGAGACAGGGAATTTAGCAAGAGAGCTAAGTCCATGGGGAATCTCATGAAGGGGAAACAAGCAGTTCTTTAAGAATAGGTCGTCAGGACCTGCTCCTTCTACAGTCAATGCTCCAGTCCCAAGGCCTAAGTTTAATCAGAACAATTGGGACTTCGAGGCAGCAGACTTACAACCACAAGCCGGCGCGGGCCACCGAGGTCCTAAACACCCTACGTGCAATAAGTGTGGAAGGAGGCACCCAAGAGTGTGTCGTTCGGGCTTGGATGGCTGCTTTGGATGCAGTCAACAGGGTCATCATCTAAAGGATTTTCCTTCAGCAAGACAGAATACTGGAGGCAGAGGTCGAAACAGCCTCTATGCTCTAGCAGGTCGTCAGGACCCAGGGGCATCCTCAGACATAACCATAGGTATGATGATGATAGCTTTTATGTAAGACCCCACAGGGCAACATGTTATATTTTTAGCCACTGGAGAGCATAAATTGATTTTCTCAGTTATGAATAGAAAAGAGTCTATCGGCGAGTCATCTATGGTTCTAAAATTTTAGTATTACAAAATAAGGATATATTTGTACGGCCTACTCACATGAATAAAAAGAAGGGTGTGCCACATGAAAATCAAGAGCAGATGATATTGAAATTCGGGGAATAAGTTTAATGTGTTCTAGTTTATTTAGATTAGAACTAGAAAATACTATGTTAGGAAGTACTATAAGAAGTAGATATTATTATGAGATAAGAAGATGTGATTGTTCCCTCTTAGGCTATGTGAGCAAGTGTTTATCCCATATGTGTATAGTCTGATATGATTTTGGAGTGTATAGAAAGTTTGGGGGTCAGTTGATCTAATTTTTCATTTAAGACAGATAAAACTTCCCTAAGTGTGATCCATGTCTATAGTTTAAAAAAAGGAAAAAACAGTACACGACCATAGAATAGTGTCGGATGATGAGGGAGTTAGAAATAACCTTATGCTTCACCTTAATATTCTGAGCAGAATAAGAGAGCATGATGCTATCAGGTAGTTAACAGAAGAATAACAAGTAAGTTTTGAGTAGATACAATGCATTAGCAATTTCAGCAGAACTAATAGAGGCACGATTATATTTTCTTAGTTAGACGAACACTAATAAGTGGGTTACAGTTTGAATACATCCGAATGCGTGATAGAAACCAAGGGTTTAATTTAAATTCGGAGTGTAGTGATTACTCGGAGAAGAAATCAGCTAAGCCGTAAGAGAGCAAACTACGGAAGAATAGCCTTTAAGAGATATCAAAGAGGGGTTTCCCCTAAGATTAACGATGAGCAGAGTTAAGCCGTTAAGACAAAGTATTCCAGTTACTATTACATTTGCAACCTGCTCATGTAAGTAATCCAGTTTTCCCTGTAAGGAAGAGTTGCTCAAAAGTGAGTCGAAAAAAAGAGTTGTCAGTAGTTACGATACGCAGAAATATTACAGAAGTAAGGAAAGTTAATTGGATCTTAGCAAAAGAGAAGAATTCGTAAGTACAAGACGCTAGCCTTTGGTCTGAAGGGGGAGATGCGTAAATGATCAGTGAGTCCAATGAGATATTTGAAAACCTGGAGGGTTAGCATGAGATATAAAGGACCTTAGTTCATTTAGAAGGGCATAATGGGATAGTCTCTATAAGGAATATACCTCGCATGTAGAAGAAACCCGAAGTGAGTAAAAGGATCATCGACCGTCTTACGCCTAAATCAGTTACCATCGATTAAGTGACCACAAAAAAACTATAATATCATGCCAGGATATGTCACATGAGTTATGTCATTTCACGAGACTCTAATCTATACGGGGCTAGTCAAGGACTCAGCGGCACAGCAGTACTATAATTATTTCAGGAAGTACCTCAGAAAGAAATCAAGTTTGGGTAGTTAACCCATGTTGAGGCTGGAAAGAGAATCACGATGAGGGAAGTGCACTGTTTGGCCAGTCTTGGAGTTCGACTTTTGGACTCCGAAAATAGTGGTGGTTTTGTTCAAAACAGAGCTCATTCCTCCTTAGTAGCTAAAGTTACAGAAAAATAGTTCAATGATCCCTGAAAGATGGGATTCACAAGCATAAGACAACAACTTTTGAACAAGGGGGGATGACGGTACTCTAAGGTACCAAGGCAGATTATGTGTTCCAGATGTAGATGAGCTCAAAGAGTGAATTATGTCATAAGCTCACCATTTCAGGTATTCCATTCACCCAGGTTCCACGAAAATGTACCATGACCTTAAAGATATTTTTTGGTGGAACGATATAAAAAAGAATGTAGCAGATTTTGTGGCTAAGTGTCCAAATTGTCAGCAAGTGAAAGCCGAACACTAGAGGCCTGGTGGCTTGGCTCAGAATATTGATATTCCTGTTTGGAAATAGGAGATGATAAACATGGACTTTATAACAGGTCTACCTCATTCATCCCGCAGACATGATTCAATTTGGGTGATTGTGGACCGGCTTACTAGGTTTGCGCACTTTTTACCAGTCAAGACCACAGATTCAGCAGAAGATTATGCCAAGTTGTATATTTATGAAATTGTTAGATTGCATGGGACCCCAGTGTCTATTATTTCAGATCGTGGTGCTCAGTTCACAACGAATTTCTGAAAATCTTTTCAGAAAGGAGTGGGTACTAAGGTAAATCTCAGCACGACTTTTCATCCTCAGACAGGTGGTCAGGCAAAACATACTATTCAGACCCTTGAGGATAGAGGGCATATGTCCTTGATTTCGAAGGTAATTGGGATAATCATTTACCTCTCATTGAGTTTGCTTATAATAACAGTTATCATGCTAGCATCAAGATGGCACCGTTTGAAGCTTTGTATGGGCGAAGGTGTAGATCACCCATTGGGTGGTTTGAAGTTCGTGAAGCAGAGTTGTTAAGACCAGACTTGGTCTATCAGGCTATGGATAAAGTTAAGTTGATTCAGGAGCGTTTGAGGACGGGTAAGAGTCGCCAAAAGTCCTATTCAGATGTGAGGCGCAGAGACTTAGAGTTCCAAGTTGATGATTGGGTATTCTTAAAAGTTTTACCTATGAAAGGTGTGATAAGATTTGGCAAGAAAGGAAAGCTCAGTCCCAGATATATTGAACCTTACAGAATCCTGCGAAGGATTGGTCAAGTAGCCTATGAGCTTGAATTGCCCTAAAAGTTGGCTGCAGTTCATCCAGTGTTCCATGTATCCATGTTGAGGAAGTGTGTGGGAGACCCATCGTTGGTTGTTCCTTTTTTCACTATAATGGTTAAGGATGGGTTGACCTATGAAGGGATTCTCTAGCCATTCTTGATCGTCAGGTTTGCAAGTTGAGGACTAAGAAAGTTGCCTCAGTAAAAGCCTTATGGAAAAGTCAGAGAGTTAAAGAGGCTACATGGGAAGCTGAAGAAGATATGAAATCCAAGTATCCGTACTTGTTTGACGAACTAACAGAGAATGTTCAAGGTAATTAGCCCCCATATTCATGTCTTGTCCCTTACGTATCCATGTCTTTGTTTCACGTTCATATTCATGTATCCAACAGTCATGCCTTATGTTTCAGTATTCATGTTTCCATGTAATCATGTCATGTCAGCTTTTTTTTTTTTTTGGTAAATAAATGATTTTATTACCAAGTGAGAATTACAAAGCAAAAAAACGAGAATCGGACAGCCCCCGGATTGTGCATAACTACTACCTCTTAGTCCAAGCTACGTATCAAACGAAGCTTCGAGCATCACTAACACATGTATACAAGATAGGCTTCACTATGGATAGAAATTCATTGAGAACTCGGCAAGAAGATGGCCGGTCTTGGTCTCAATCGCCCCGATGTGAACTTCTGCACAATCGCCTCACAAGAGTTGCATTGTCTCTATTCTTCCCTTGAAAAATTCGTCGATTCCTTTCTGCCATATGTAATAAACGATCCCGATTAATGCCATCCCGTAGATCTCGGCCGCAAAGTTGTTTTCCTCGATATTGATCATTAGCCACCCTCATTTCTTCATCCCAGGTTTGCGCTTGTCTATGGATATTGATCCATATAAGGATCTTTGCCAGATCCGAGCCGAGACATTGCGGCTAAAAAACAAGTGGTTTATTGTCTCCACCTCGGCCTTCACATAGCACACAAGTTACATCTTCTACACATTCCCATCTAACCAGCCTATCCTTGGTGAGTAGTCTTCTATGAAAAGCTAAGTATAGTATGAACATCCATTTAGGGCAAGCAACTGTATTACAAATCAATTTCCTCCAGGCAACCTTTTGATACTCCCCCGAGTTTGAGATATACTTGTTTGATTGAGAATTTTTTCCAATTGCATCACATAATTTTCATTCCATCCAAAGACTTTGAAAATATTCACAAGCTTGGAGTATTTTCCTCACCATCCAAGAAGCTTGAGGCGCTTTGACCCCCATATACCTTGCCTACCATAGTACATATGCACCCATTGCACCCACATCTTATCCTTTTTTTTGCAAATGTTCCACAAAAGCTTACAGATTGCTGCCCTATTCCAAGTTATTCCCTATGTTTCATGTCATGTTTCCATCACGTTCATGTATTTAAGCTATGTCCAGTCACGTTCCTGTAACACCCTGTAAATCTGAGTTAGGTGTAAATGTGTAAAAACTAGTTTTGAGATGATATTTTAGCTATATGAATCCATTCGGGATGAATTCAGGTGATAAACTATCATTTTGAAGTCAAACCAAAAAGTGGAGTTCTTAAGGGCTTCTAAATTGATCTAAATCTAAGACGATGCACTTATGGCCAGTTTTAGGGTATTTACGTTGGGAATTTTGAGAAAACTCAAAACATAAAAGTTATAGGCCTTTGAAATGGCTTTTCAAAGATATATTATGGAGGCCGAACGAGCTCTGTACAAGAAGTTATGTCCATTTTACCGAACACTACGCAGAAACTGACATGGGTCGCGTGATGGCCAAGTGTAGAGCGCGTGGAGGTGTGTCCGATGGCTCTGAGTAGCTCTCTGAGCACATGAAAACACCCTTTCTGAATCTCAAGTATGTAGGGGGTCACGCAATGGCCATGCATTGCAGGCCCATCGCAAAAACGTCAGGTTTTGGGCCAAAAGTCGGGTTTCCGCGTTTCTTTCTTGTATTTAAGCTTGGGATTAGTTCCTAAACGTCCCTAATCACGAAAAATAAACCCTAAGGCCTCCCGTTCCTACTCCATCTATATCAATTCTACACTAAATTCACCTTTTCTTAACACTAGTTCATCTCTCCAAACCCTAGGTTCTTGAAAACTCAAGAAGAATCGGAAAGGAGCGTGTGGAGTTCATCTAAAGAGGTAAGACTTCTCATTTTCTAAGTTTATTAATAAGGTTTATATTGGTGTAGAGTATTCTACAATATTAGAATTCACTAATGATTCTCATAAGGATTCAAGAACAAGATGTAAGGCTTAGAAAACCCTAGTTTTTGAAATTTCAAGAAAACTTCAAGAAACTATTCAAGTTCTAATATTTCTCATCTAATAACCATTGTAGTGTGATTATTGAACCTTTGGAAGTACGTTTGAGCGGGATTTGAGTTATGTCTCTTTTAAAAATCCTTTTTGACTATGAAGGTGATTTGTCTGTCTCATTTTGAACATACTCTTTCGAACAGTTTTTATAAACTATTTGGTTGTGGTTTGTGTGCATGAGGTACAAGCCCACATTAAACCTTGTTTGTACTATATTACATATACGTATTCTTGATTGCTTTCCTAAAGATGATTGAAATTGAGATATAAAGCTTTGGTATTCGAACTTGATTTACCCCATAAGGGATGTTTAAACTTGATAATTGAAAAGCTTGACTATCTCATGTGAGTGCTTTATAATGGATTGTGTTGAACTTGAAATGTATATAATGACTTGAACTTGGTTTCTAAACCCATTAATAATTTGAGATACCCCTATTCATGGGATGATGAACATAATCCATAATGAGTGATTCGACTTCTATGCTATGATTGTGATTCCGCTATTATGCCATGATTTCTATTATTTGTGTTTTGCCTAGCTACTCGGGAGGATGGATAGTCACTATGGATCCTAGTGGGGTTAGCCTAGCCATTCGGGAGGAAGAGTGGCCATCGAGGATTCGCAATCCCGGTGTGGTCTCTGCCTTGCTATTGGGGGGGAGGGTAGCCATTGGGGTTGATAACCCCGATGTGGTGCTTCTACGCGGTTTAGGGAATTTAGCCCAGCTACTGGAATTTGACATTCCTACATGTCTACACATTTTCATGAAAGTATATTATGTAACTATATTCATGCTAAAATACAAGTCATTCTTTATGACTCATGGCTTCTTAGCCAACTATATCCATGTTCATGTTTTGGGAGTTGCACAGATTACCGAGAAGGTTTTATACCTGAAACTACGCTTGCCAGAGTAGGATAAGGCTAGCTCCGCCCATGTTTAGGACGATACCTTTATATTTTTTCCCATTGAGGGATTTAGATTCATTCATGTCATGTTCACGTCTTGTATCCCGACAGGTACAGGACGGCTTAGCTGATCGGGCAGAGATCAGGTGCCATGTGTCAACGTAGTAGTTACATGTTTGTTATACTAATGCTCTCCCATAAATATTTTTAATCATGTTATATATATGTATGTATTCATGTCCATGTTCATGACTAGGTTTCAATTTCAGCTTCAGCTCTTATCATGTTATTCCATTCAGTTGCTTTACGTACCAGTACATTCAATGTGTTCAATGTGCTGATGTCCCTTTTCTATTGCCCGGGGGACTGCATTTCACGATGCAAGTACAGACTTACATGACGACGCATCTGCTCAGTAGGATTTGCTCGTATCAGCTTGTTAGTGAGCCCCACTTTATTCGGGGTGCTATCCTTATTTATTTACATGTCATATTTAGCAAGTTAAGGTATGATGGGGGCCTTGTCCCAGCAAGTATGTTTTACAGTTCAGATTCATGATAAAGGTTTCATAGACTAGTCAGTTAGTTATGTCAGATACTCAGAGTTGTGTAGCCATCTTTCGTTCAGTTTACGATATTTCCGCATTCACGTTTTATACAAGTATTTTATTAAATATGACTTCTCATGTTTTATTAAGGCTCATCATGTTTCATGTTATATTCCGCTCAGGTTATCCCTCATGATGATTCAGCAAGCCATGTGGTTCGCTCGGTCACATGCAGTAAGGCACCGAGTGCCGTATTACGTCCAGGCCATGGTTCGGGGCTTGATACACTACCCCGATCCACCTCACACCACCCACCCCTCACCACCACCCAACCCCACCTCACAACCACTCACCCCCTCCCCACCTTACAACTCACTACCCCCACCCTCATCACACAACCACCCACCTCACACCCACCTCTCCATCACCCCCGCCACCCACACCCACCACCTACTTATTTTTTAAAATGCCAATTTGATTCTTTACCTTAGTTTTATTGTTCTCTATAAACTAATTTCTAATTAAGAGTTAAGGGTATTTTAGTAAACTTACAAGTTATTATACAGTACCATACAGTCAAATCAAACAAGACAAATGTTATTAAACCACAACAAACGATACAGTCTATCCAAACATTATGTTCCTTAATACCGTACAATACTATACAACACTATATTGTACCATACCATACTGTACATTAATGAACCACGGGAAACGACCATCCAAACAGAGTGTAAATTAATTCTCGGACTTTGTTTAGGATTCTGACTTGGCTTACCAAAAATGGGAATGATCTCACCGTTCGTCTTCAGCACCATTGAAGTAGCCAGCATAAACCATTGTGCTAAATCTTTTTTTTTTTTTTAAACTATTGTCATTGCCCAACTGTCACAACCATTAGCCATTATTTACAAGTATCACCATCAATCACTATTACAGCCATTAATCACTACCAACAATCACTGCCATCAACCACCACTATATATCGGCAACCACCATCATCATTCAACACATCCATTAGCTATCATTATCTCCATTATAACTAAGTAGCTGCCACCACCATCTACCACAATCGACTATTGTTAATGACTATGCTTGCCATCATCACCACTAGCTACTATCCACAACCAACACTATCAACCACAAAACTCAATCGGCACCCACAATCACCACTACCGACTGCCATTTAATAAAAATGTAATATTAATATCGTACTAAATTAATTTAGTATTTTATTTATTAATTTTTAAGAAAAGACAGTTTTAATATATTTAGATGTTAAGAAAATAAACAATCTTAATTATTTGGTATTTATATTTTAATATAATATTTTAATATTTAAAATATATATTTATATTCAGACATCTAAATTTTAGTGCGAAGATTCAAATGTCTTAATATTAAGAAACAACAAAGGAGGCCTAGTCACCTTCCAACGAATAGTCTAAAGTTTTAATTGGTTAAGGCTAACCATTTTGGCATGGAGTTCACTTCTGCAGCTCCTCCTCCCCGGGGTAACTTAGAGTGTGTTTGGTATAAAGGAAAAGGAGCCTTCCTGTAAAATAATTTTATTTTTATTTTCTTTTGTTGTATAAGTAAATAAAAAAATACTATCTTAACAAGATTTATATGTAATAAATACTGGGTACCATGTGGGTGGGAGTGGGGTGGAGAGTGAGTTAGGGATCGTGGGATGGGTTCGGGAATTGGGAATAGGGGAGAGATAATGAGCTTAAAAAGTCATTTCTAAAACTTATTTTTCCTATTCTCAATTAGAAAAGTCATTTTCCTTATTTTTAAAAAGATTATTTTTCTAAACAAAATATTTTAATATTCAAATATGAAAAAATATTTTCCTCCATTCCAAACACACCTTTATTCCTACTAAATTGGTTTTTCTACTTAGATAGAGATCGAAATAATATAAGGGGCATGCATAACTAATTTTACCAAGTTCAAAGGCAAATTTAAAATTATTTTCATTTTCTTTTTTTCACGCGTCTTTGTTAGATGACAATTTAAAGTGATTTGTACAGATAAAATATCTCGACAAAAGCTTTGTTAGAATTGTTATGTACATGTGATACCTTTGATAACGACGAGATCATTTTTTAAGCAAATTTTTAATTTTCTTATATCATTAATAAATGAATTAAAAAACTAGTAAAAAACAAAAGAAGGAAAATAAGCTTAATTTGGCAGATATCAAAAAAAGGTTATTGTGATGAAACATAATTTGATAGGAGATCTTTGAAATTATGGCTAATTTCAATGACAGGATTCGAATTCGTTCAATTGGGTGGCGGAAAGGAAAAAATATAAAAATAAAAGGAAAACGTTTCAGAGACAAAAAAGAAGTTTTCAATAACTAAACTATCTGGGCAAAGCTTTGATAGAAATTTCTACTATATTATAAGAGTGGGTTGGATCTCGTCCATCCACTCTTCTAAAATAGTAAATTAAAATTTCTACTATATTAGAAGAGTGGGTTGGATCGTCGTCCACCCACTCTTTTCTATTTCTACTACAATTAGAAGAGTGGGTTGGATAGTCGTCCACCCGCTCTTCTAATATAGTAGAAAAATAAAAAAATTAAGGTGGGGCCTACTCTTCTATAATAGTAGAAATATATAAAAAAAAAAAAAATTAAGGTGGGATCCACGTGAAGAAATAGGAGACAATTACAAAAAATAAAAATAAAAAATAAGATGGGGTCCACGTGAAGAAGTAAGAGGCCATTGAATAAAAAGGACATTTAAATAATGATAATAAATTCAGAAAATGGTAAAGGTACGCTTAGAGAAAATTTAAAGAAGAGAAATTCAGGAAAAAAGAAATAAGGATTTAAATTGATCTATATAGTAAGTTAAAAAAAAATTAAGGTGGGGCCCACTCTTCTATAATATTAGAAATAAAAAAAATTAAGGTGGGGACACGTGAAGAATTAGGAGACAATTGCAAAAAAAAAAAAAAAAATTAAGGTGGGGTCCACTCGAAGAAGTAGGTGACAATTGCAACAAAAAAAAATGACATTTAAATAATGATAATAAGTTCAGAAAATGGTAAAGGTACGCTTAGAGAAAATTTAAAGAAGAGAAATTCAGGAAAAAAGAAATAACGATTTAAATTGAACACAAAATCCACTAAAAAAGTCATAAAACCAAAAGATTTAAAACTTATACATTTGGGTATAAGTTTAGACACATACGTCTCACACAAATAATGAGGAATAACATCAAGAAGACGAAATATAAACGGTCAGGAAACGTATACACATATTTTCTTAAAATTAAATGATGAAGTTGGTCTATACTTATGAATTTAAGACTACAACAGATGCTGACACATGAAAGCGCTTTTCAGTGTTGTTGAGTAGAAAAAGATGATGACATAAAACTTGGTAGGAGAATGTTATAGCCCGTATTTCGTATGTCCGGACATTGTGGGACAATGGTAAGAAATTAAGGACAAAGACTATGT
Organism: Lycium ferocissimum; assembly: GCF_029784015.1. Classification (NCBI taxonomy): domain Eukaryota; kingdom Viridiplantae; phylum Streptophyta; class Magnoliopsida; order Solanales; family Solanaceae; genus Lycium; species Lycium ferocissimum. The sequence continues at coordinate 23,509,839 of NC_081350.1, forward strand.
TCTAAAATAATTTTAATGTTGAAGTTGTTGGGAATATTATTTATGAATATTGGTATTGTGAAAATATTGAGAAAGGCTAAGGGCAAGAAGAGAAATTCGCAAAATGGGCCGTGAAAATAATGTGGAAGGTTAGGGACAAAATGGTAATATTGAGAAAAGTCGAGGGGTAAAATAGTAATTTCACAAGACTCAAGAAGTTTCATGAAGGGCCATATTGGACATGGAAAAAAAAAAGAAAAAGAAAGAAAAGTGTGAGAAAAGATGACAAATAAGTCATCTTTTGCCTTAAGGAAATTTCAAGAAAGGAAAGGGGAATTCTAGAAAAATGGAGAGAGGGGCATGTGCCCCTCACATGTCAAGAAAGCTATATATATAAATAAGAGAGTTCATCTTTTAATTCAAGGAAAGTTGGAAAGAAGACTTGGAAAAAAAAAAAAAGAAGAGAGGGGAGAGGAGAAAGAAGGTCACGGCCAAAGGGGCAAAATTTTAGCCCCTTGACATAGTGATCAAAAAATATATTTTTCCTAGTATTCCTACTAAGTTGGAAGTCCTCTTTAACATGGAAGAGTTGTTGGGGCAAGAAACCCCTCCTTGTAGCAAGTTTATGATCATAATTAAAGGAGAAATTGAAGGAAAAAGGTAAGAATCCAATCTTCTTATATGTATTATGGATGGTTATGCATGTTGTGATGTATAGAAATGAATGGAAATCATGTGAATAGGGTGTGTTATGTGTATTGGCCGTATGGTGGTGATGGTGGCCGTGTGTGTGTGGTTATGTTATGTTGTGTTGTGTTATGTATGACTTGTGAATGTTGTGGAATGTAGAAATGAATAAAGTTCATGAAAATATAGTGCTATGTTGGTGCTTGGCCGAATAGGGTGGGTGAGTGCAAGTGAAGAACTAAATGTATGTAGTATGTTTGGATTGTCGTCGTTGTGAATTTGATGAGAAAAATGAATGTTTGATGACTCATGTTGAATTTGTAGTGTTGCGGGCTGTTTTGGAAGATTGATATGATTTTAGTGTAACTTTGTGAGTTTATGAAAATATTGTTGAAGACGTATGGATTGTTGACGTAGTATATGAATTTGGAAGAAAGAAACATATTATCGTTGTTTTTATGGAAATTGGTAGTTCGGGTAAAGTGGCATATGGTTTGGGGTGTTTTGAATATTGTATAGATTACTTGGAATGCTTGTAAATCGTGGTTAAATGGCCTCGGAATAACACTTGAATGCATGATCAATGGTGTTGGTTGGAAGGTACGTAGTTAATTGAATATGAATGGAATGTTAGAATGTGTTTTGAATTACCTATGGATTGTTGGCATTGTTGTTGATATTGTGGCCGAGTTCCGTTCTCGGGTTGTTGTTGTTGAATTGGGCCGAGCCATATTCTCGGGACGGTGTATTTACGGAGGAAAATCTTTGCCGAAATTTCGGCGTACAAAGTGTTATTTTGAAGAATCAACTCATGAATGCCCTAACTAAGGTTTGGTAAATATGACCAATTTGTAGATTTTGGCGAATTTGCAACTTGGATTTGGAGTAGCGAAAGGAGCGGAAAGAGGTATGTAAGACCTTACTTTCTTTCCTTGGCATGTCCTAGACGTATAGGCTTGATTTCGCGCCTCGGAGACTTCCCTAACTCTAGAAATCCGAGAATGAAAACTAGTTACTATTCATTCAGTAGAATTGAATTAGAACTTGCATAAAATGTTGGAAAAACTTCTCAAGCATCCAGAACTTATACAAATAGGATTCGATTATCCTAAGACCCTCCCAAGTGACGCCATGAACGGTAATATACGTAAATTTGATATGCCGCCTCATTTGACTCGAGGTGGGCCCACTATTCCCGAACCCTCTCTTATTGACCCATTTGATTCATTTTCATCCTATAGTTAAGAAAAGTTTTTGGTTATTACTTTGACTACTAAATAATAATTGTTTTTACAAATCCCTCGATTCCAAAACATGATTTTCCTTCCTAAAAGTTTACAAATGTTTTCCAAAATACTCGTTTTTCTCCAAAAACTAAGTTTTACAATATTGCAAGCCATAATGACTAAGACGACGACTATGACTCTATGATGAAAAAAAAAATGATGATTCTATGAATAAAGGTTCCAAGTCTATGATTCCAGTGCCGAGATGAGAACGTTAAACTATTTCTTGAATCCTCGGCTCTACTCATGAATAGTGTTTTCCTTTAAAGATTCTAAGTACACGAACGATGCCCTATGATCCTATGTTATACTTTCTCATGATATTACTTTCCATTAATTGTCTCGCCTTACTACTAGTTCCTTCAAGGTGAGATAAAGCGCCCATGGTTATTTCATAATAAAAATCGGAGGTTACCGACCTTACGTCACTCCGATAGCGTTATAGCTTTTCCTTGGGCTCCCATGCATGCTGTTTAATTGTTTATATAATAATGTATATAATACCTGATATTGATGAATGTATTTGTATACACTGTATATGTGGGGAATGGGGAGGGCAACTGTGTCCACCTGATTCAGCTGGCTTATCATCCCGGACGCGGGATGCCCGGACGCGGGATTTATGGGAGAGCCGTACGCGGCGTCTGTTCTGTGCTATATATATATATAATATGAAATACTTGGGACACTGTTGGGGAGGGGGGTTGGGAGAGCCGATGAATTCGGCGTCTGTACTGCAAATAAAAAGTACCGTTTTCTGAAAAGTATCTGTTTTCTATGTACAAAAACAAGAAACACCGTGTTCAGAAAAAAAAAAAAGAAAAAGCTAGGCGTGCATGGCCTCCGCCCTGAGTGGCACTCACATGTACAGGTTGCTCCCCTATCCTGTGATACTGTCTATGTTTCCATATAATTATTATTCCGCACAGATTACCGTTTTACACATGATATGTCTTCTATATACAGCTTTTACTATGTTGTTACTGTCCATGTCTTACATACTCAGTACATTGCTCGTACTGACCCCTCTTCTTCGGGGGCTGCGTTCATGCCACGCGTACACCCGCACGGATAGAAGCCGGGTAGAAGATGTTCCGGTGAAGTTGGCAAGCTCCATTTGGCCTGGAGTGTGGCGTAGCCGAGTCATAGCACACGTGCCGGGATTTCGATTACGCAGAGACTTTGCGGACGAGTCGTGGGTTCCGGGAGTCAGATTGTATTATAACACGAGTTATATACAGTTACATGTTTTATTTGTCTTGAAAGCAACAAAAGAGTATTTCAGTCGTCTATTTATGTTTACTTGTCTTAAAGGTTTTCAAAAAAAAATTTACGTAGTAAGGGTCAGCGGGTTCGCTCGGCTCCGGTCACGGGGTCGGGTGCCCATCACACCCTGATCAAGATCGGGGTGTGACAGAGAAGGTGTATTTCAAATCTTTCAATTGGAGAACCAAATCCAGGAAAGTCATGTATGGGAGAAGCCGACTAAGTAAAATAATTTATTGATATTTTCAATTAATTGAATTAGAATACTTTCTATAATAAAAATTCCATAATTATATTACAAAAACGTACTCTCTCTGTCCTAATTTATGTGATATAGTTTGACTAGGCACGAAGTTTAAAAAAGAGAGGAAAGATCCTTGAAACTTATGGTCTAAAACAAGTCATAGATATTTGTGTGAATTTAAATCATTTCATCTATATCTATATATTATTAAAAGTCAAGGATAAAAGCACCACATTAAGCCAAGTGACAGTCTAAAAAAAAAGCCACATGTAATTAGACACTAATTAACTATTAACTAATAACTAATTCAACCATGTGACATAATTAGAAATAGTCACATAAACATATTAAGTAATTAATTTAAGTGGCATAATTAAAAAAAAAATAGACACGTAGTAAGTTTTGAATAAAATATTGGGCAATTCCAATAAAATAATAATAATAATAATGATAATAATAAAAACTTATTAACTAATTAATTTAAGTGGCATAACAAAAAATAGACATGTAGTAAGTTTTGAATAAATTTTGTTAGTTTAGAATTAATGTAGTTAATTTAAAGTTTGACTCAATCCAACTTTTTACATATATTTCGGGTGAAAATATCTATATATTATTAAAAGCAGAGGAAGAAGCCCCCACATTAAGCCGATGTTGGTATTCATTTCCTTTCTATTTTGAGAACTAATACAAAGCTTTGAGACCTCTTTTGTCATTCAAGCAACTTATTTGTTCACGTTTGTTGATAATAATTATATCCTTGCAGTAAGGATGTGTTGGGTGTGCGAATAAAGTACCACATTGATAGCTGAAAGAAAAGGGAGCTATTTATAAGGAGTTGCATAATCTTAATGATGTGAGGCCTTTTGGGGAAAACCGTGCGGGCTTGACCCAAAGCGGACAATATCACATCATGTTAAGAGTATCTTTGGACCGTTTTAGCCCAACAGGATGTTGAATGACGAGCATTCTAATTACAACAAAAAAAAAAAAAAAAATGGGGATCCATGCTAACAACTGTTTGATCTTTTCCTCTGCAAATTATACCGTGCCCATGAACATATTAAAGATGTTTAAATCATGTATTCTGCTGTTTATCGGTTTGTAGATATTGGACGAACATATTAAAGATGTTTAAATCATGTATTCTGCTGTTTACCGGTTTGTATATATTGGTGCTGTTGATATGCCAAAATACTGCTAGCGCTATCTCTGCTACTTTGCCTACTGTGTTCTTTCACTAAAACCTTCAAGATCGTTCATTTTCTTACACCCTTCAACCTATATTTTTGTGGGTATTCAATCAAATTATAAGCACCATATTAAAAATTCACATCTATATGTCATTATAGTGCTGAGGAGGTCGAAAATGGGTAGGAAAGTTGAGTTTGGTGGGCTGGAACTCTGCTGCTATGATGGAACTACAGCAGCAAGATAGCAATGTCTGAGAAGTACATGAAGTACAAGGAACCAAAACAACCAGTTGGGGTTAGAGTTAAAGATCTTCTTCGTCTAAAGACCCTTCAAGCAAAGATAGGCCAGATCTGCTACTACACTTGAAATCATGAAAGACTACTACTACTTTTACTATTTTCAAATCTGTATAGTACTATTGTTTCCATGTTTGTAAATTTCTTTGTGCTATATACGTTTTCTTGCAGCTAATTTTTCTTGTGTAGTTGTTTTTTTGTCACTTTTTGGAGATTTGATAATGTCAGTCTAAAGAAGATAGTAAGCCCTCTTTACTTGGACTACTACTTCATTAAAATCTCAAATCTATATTGTTGTATTGTATCATTTGAATATTTGTTTAGTTTTTTACTACTTAGGAATAAAGGAGCAACCTGCTTATACTTTGTAGAGAAAAAGAATGAGATGCATGTAGTAATTTTGACTGACTAGCTATATTATCGCTATTCTTTGAATATCACCATTTGATTCTACCTTAGTAATGTGATTGTTATGTAAACTTAACTATTAACTGTATCTTCTTTTTTACTCTTGACGTTTTTAGGATAGTATAGGGCTTTGGAAATATTGAGACATTCCTTTTTTTTTATAGGTTAAAAAGTAGAGATATCATTTGAGGTACAGCGTCTGCAAGATAGGTTTGCATTTATTGTGTTCGAGATAAAATAACGCGCTTCTGGCATTTGAAAGGAGATTATTTAAGGGGCTTGAAATTCTGAGATTTCTCTGAACAGTTATGGATAAATGAGTCCTATTAAAAATGCAATACTACATAAATAATTATATTGGCGGTGATGGTAGTAAATGCGTACGCGACTTTTTTTTTTTTAAACCATCCGCGCATCGAAATGCATGCGTATCAGTTATATTATTAAAAGCCAAGGATAAAAGCACCAAATTAAGCCAAGTGATAGTCTACAAAAAAGCCACATGTAATTAGTAACTAATTAACTATTAACTAATAACTAATTCAACCATGGGGCATAATTAGAAATAGTCACATATAACATATTAAGTAATTAATTTAAGTGGCATAATAAAAAAAATAGACACGTAGTAAGTTTTGAATAAAATATTGGGCAATTCCAATAAAATAATAATAATGATAATAAAAACTTATTAACTAATTAATTTAAGTGGCATAGCAAAAAATAGACACGTAGTAAGTTTTGAATAAATTTTGTTAGCTTAGAATTATTATTATTATTATTATTATTATTATTATTATTATTATTATTATTATTATTATTATTATTATTATTATTATTAAAAGCCAAGGATAAAAGCACCACATTAAGCCAAGTGGCAGTCTACAAAAAAGCCACATGTAATTAGTAACTAATTAACTATTAATAACTAATTCAACCATGTGGCATAATTAGAAATAGTCACATATAACATATTAAGTAATTAATTTATGCGGCAAAATAAAAAAATAGACACGTAGTCAGTTTTGAATAAAATATTGGGCAATTCCAATAAAATAATAATAATGATAAATAAAAACTTATTAACTAATTAATTTAAGTGGCATAACAAAAAATAGACACGTACGTAGTAAGTTTTGAATAAATTTTGTTAGTTTAGAATTAATGTAGTTAATTTAAATTTGACTCAATCCAACTTTTTACGTATATTTCGGGTGAAAATTTGTTTAAAGGATAAGCATAATTCTTATTTAAAAAAAAAATAAAAAAAATAAAAGGATAAAATTAGAAAAAAGACCCAAACAAAAAAAAAACAAAAAAAACTAAACCAATCCCAAAGCCTTCACCCACAAAACTTCCCTATTCCCCATTTTCTCATGCATGAATCATGACCACACACGATGCATTTTGAGAGAAAAAGAAACTACTTTGAGTTTGAATTTGAAACTTGAAGCTGCTTTGTGTTTTATCCTATTTATATGCTTCTTCCTTTTTTTTCTTTCTTATCCCACTTTCTTTAAATTACTATCCGATGTTTATTCTAGAAAGCCATCTTTCAACAAAGTGATAAAATAAAGCTTCAGGTCTTCAATGTGAAAACTCTTGAAGCTTGGGTTTTAAGTATTCTCTCGGGATAACGAAATAGCTTAATGTTACTAAAACAATACTAGGATCCTAAGAAACTTATTGTTTTTTCTCTTATAAGGCCGAAGATGCTTATTGTTTACAACGTCATAATTGTGTAGGGCGCGTGGCATGTAGAGCATTACTTGCAAGAGCTTGATGATGAAGAAGCTAAGAGTGATTTCATTGGGCGGCCGGGTTCTATAATATTAGAAAAAATTTACGTTGCAATTAATAAGAACAAGCCTTCTTGGGGTTACACAATCTGTTCAAAGAAGTTGTTGCGATCGCGAATATCTGTTGTTGATATGAATGTGAGTTCTCATATCAAGTTGGGGGCAAGAGTTTATTGTTTATAAAAGGTTAGGCTCCACTTTCTCGATGAATGTCTTTAATTTTAATCTATTGCATCTTTTCTCACTTCACTCTTTACATATCCCAATTTTATTTATGTGAAAAATCACTGGTGACTAAAGTTGGTGAGGTTTTCATTAATACTATTATTGTCCACTATATATTAATTTGTTATTGTTATTTTAATTAATTTTATGTAATTTACTTCGCGAGGTTTTCACTTGAAAATAATTACTTAAGAATCATAAGATATTTTCTCCAGTGGATTTAGCTTATTCAAATATGAGTGAGTTCCATCGATCATTGCTTTTTTAAAATGTGTTGCAGAATAATGATTGTTGAGAGCAAGGATGTGTCTCTTGGTTGTTGATGAATCACACTGCATTTCAGAATAAGGTCACGACTTCAGGTTAGACCTCTACTACATTTATGTTTCATTTTGGCGGTTGATACTTTCATGCATTCATTAGTCCATTTGGAATGGATTTTAGCAATAAGTATTATTTGAGTATCTTGCTTGTGTTTTGTTATGCTGCTTCAAAAAAAAAAAATCAAATGTAAAAATACTAATATTAGTGGCAAAAAGATCAATCAATCTCAAGAATATTTGAATTTGAATTTGAATTAAAAGATAAAACTATTTGAATTTGAGCAAAATATTAGGACAATGTTTAAAAGAATTTGAAAAGAAAAAAATTAGCATTGAATATTTAAAATTTCATAGTCATTAAAACCTAACTGTGATTTTAAATTAGAAACAGTTACAATATATTACATATGCAGTAACTTATTTTTTTCAAAGATTTTGGTTATCTATTTTGTGGAAATAAAATTAAAATTTAATGATATCTCCTAAAATTTTGAAAGTACTAATACTATGCGGTAATTTATCTTTTTTCGCATATTTTGATTATCTTTTAATGGATTTTGAATCCAATTAAATTGAAAAAATGATTGTATCTCCTGAAAAAAAAAAAAATTGATTATAGCTCCTAAAATCACCGGGAACTGATACATATGCAGTAACATATTTCTTTCGCTTATTTTGGATAATTTTTTAGTGGGTTTCCAATGCAACAAAAAATCCATTTGATTAAATCTTCTAAAATTTTGATAACATATTAATTAGTTTTAAAATCTAATTGAAAATTTAAAACTGAAAGATAAAAAACTGAATGTTAAACATTATCTGTAACACACGGTAACACTATTGTAATTATCTAGAGGTTAAAAAAATTGAAAGCTACTACGACATATTTGGTTAGTATGGTCTTTGGTGCGTGACTCCCTATCAAAATGGTTCCTCATCAACTGCCCTTGAAATTTAGGTAATCAATTCTTAATGACTACCGAATTGGTTTCTTATCAACTGCCCTTGGACATCAGGTGATATAAAAATTGATATGGCTATTACAATCATATGCATATATCTTTTTCTTTATTCTTATTTTTTTTGTTTATATAGATGTGGCATGATTTATTAAAGAAGTTGAAAAGAAGGTGAATTGGATGCATCTATGTAGTCCGGAATGCACACTGTTGATACCTAATTTTGGCTCGTCATGCTTAAAATTAACGTTTCGAGGGGTCCTGATTCGTTAAAGAGCACGAAATACCATTTTTTACACATTTTTGCATTTTTTGACACTTTATCGATAATTATCCTTATTTTAGGAATTTTATCAATTTATTGTCATTTTTAAGAATCATTATTTTTGCACATGTACAGCATAACACTACCATTTTGTGCAATTAATAATTGTTTCTTTATTTTATAGCAGTACATTTTTTTATCTTATACATTAATACATTTTTTTATCTTATACATTAATATTTAAATTTTATACTTACATTATCATTTATACATATATTAGTTAACTATATTTTAGTACAGTCCGTCAGTGTAGAGAAATCGAAGCAATTAATTCTCAAACGCAGAGCAAGAATTCGATCAAGTCAAAGTCTTGTTACTTTTAAAAATGTGACATTTGAAGTGATGAGTTGCGTTCTTAATCCATTGATTAATAGATTTTTATACATTGGTTAAAAGGGTGAAATCCCCATTGGACAATAACCCAAGGATTAAAATGAGCATTGAGGAGACTAGGGGGTATGGCTTTATATTTTTTGGACAATAAAATGGGTCACTTTATTTTATAAAAGAAGTTGGGGGGTTTAATTTTATTTTTTCATCTTTTGTATTCATTTGCACAACACATACAACACACAATATGTCAGATTTTTTAATCTCATTGGAGACCCTTTCTCTCAAAAGTTCTTAACAGACCCTTCACCCTCACTGCTTCTTCTCCGACGAAGCTCGTCGGAGTTCCGAGCTCTGGCCACAAAATAACAACACCCCACGACGCAATTGACCCTCTCCCCCTTTCGTTCTCCTCCCATCGCCACCCCTACTCCAACCAAACCACGCCGGAGCAGCCAACAAATAGACCCCCTAACACCACCCCCACTGCCCAGCTCCCGCGAACCCACGATGCCGAAGAAATCTACAAACCACCGCGAAACAGCCCGCACACCACCCAACTCCGACCAAACCACTAGTGACGTCCAAACACACACCGCCGTTGTTCCACCACTTCATTTTCCTCTCTCCATTAACGCCGACCACCACCCCACTACCCAGCTCCGGTGAACTTACGACGCCGGAAAAATTAATGACAACACCACCATTGTATCCGGAGACACATCCCGAAGATGACACCTGGAAGGAACCCGAAGACTTCATCGAATCCTTGTTTGTATTTACTTTCGCGCGTTATTTAAAATTGTACAAAATATAAACTCGGAGTAGTGAAAACTTTATTTTAATGCTGGGCGGGGATATTTAATTACTTGTCACTTGTTTGTTTAACTTAACATCTGCCATTCGCCTTAGGCAAGACTTAGGCCGTCAATACTTTCATAAATAGGTTAGATTGACTCGATATAAACACTCGGTTAATTAATTCACTTTTGACGTTTAGACAAAAACATTAGTTCGTTCTTTATTTCAAAGCACATTCTTTATCAATATACTTTTCATACATATATCTTTAGTTTTTTCCTTAAATATTTAACTTTTTTTTTTTTAAGAAATTCTTTCATAAGTATTCTTTAATTCTCAAATACACTTTTTCTATTCTTTGATCAGCCCTTAAAACAAAATCATCCCTTTACATGAAGGAAGATACAACTCAATTAACTTCGTCATTTTTCAAACACTTTCCTTAAATACGATTCTTTACACTATACGATTTATATTCCCTCATATTCAACTTTTTATATCTTTATATACTTTGATACGATACTCTACATACACTTTTACACTTTTTACTTTTTGATATGCTGCTGTCTATACTTATAATATACATTCTTTATACTAACAATATACGCTCTTTATATACTTATTATACAACCTTTTCCACATTTCTTTTTTATATATATGTTTAATTTACATTACATTCTTTGTATGTTTAATATACATACATTCTTTCATATTCTATTATACTCTTTTATACATTCTTTATATAGTTGTTTATATTCTTTACACTAGCATTATACCAATAGATGTACACTCTCTATACCAACAAATACACTTTTATACTTACAAGGTACATTTTTATACTCCTTTATACATTCCTTTTTTTTTTATATACATTCTTTATATATATTTGATACTTGATATATATACATTTTTATACACTATATATACTTAGCATATTATCACCCAGTGTAGCTTTTCATGAAATCAAAACATTTTGAAAATAGGTAATAATGATGATAAATAGATAAATAATCCCCCTCTAGTGTTCAGTTAAACTAAGTTTAAGGACTATCTTGGACGAGCTACGAGGGATGCTTAATACCTTCCTATAGGGGTAAATAAAACCCTTTTCTAGAATCTCATAGGTTTCGTGGACTAAAAATGGAGTAGACACACAAATACTTATAGGTTTTCCTGATTTGCCCAAAAAATAAGGTGGCGACTCTAACCCTTTTTAAACCAGTTAGAAGAACCGGGAATTTGTAAACTATCTTGGACCCGTTCAAAATAGGGCGTAACAGAATGATGACTCCACTGGGGAATTACCTAGGTTTTGACCTTAACAGACATAGTTTAAGTGAGCACTTGAGGGATATGTGATTATTTATCTATTTTTATTATTATTACTTGTAATATATATCATGGTATTCTGATAATATTATCTTTGAAAGGACGCGAGCAAAGCCAAACTTGTGTTCCTTATTTATTTTAAGACACTACATTCCTTACTGCTTTTTATCTTTTGTCATCACTTACACTTTCAATTGAGTCTTTGAGTAGTACACGCACATACACACATTGTGCACGCAGAGTTGTGCTTTGCGCTCCTCCGAACCTTCTTCAAACTCCTTAGTTTCAGAGATTGGTGGGCTAGTCTTACTACTTGCCATCTCGTAGTTGTCCGAATATCTTTATCAGCTTAGGTGAATCTACTCTTAGAATTCTTAGGCCGTTGTATGCATAATTTTGATCACTGCTCTAGCCGGATTAATTTCATTCTTTATTTGTCACACATTCTTATTTGCTACATGCTCTTTACATATTACATATTCTTTATTTGTTTTACATACTGTATTTATTAGACATTCTTTAGTTGTACATATATACTAGACATACCTTCTTGCCGCCTCGTACTGCTTTATCAGAGACAATTTTGGTTGACTTGTGTTGAGCTTGGAACCTTTCCAAACCCTCGCACCCGTTTTTGTCTTGACGACCACCGTCAGCAACCACATTCTTTTTCATATCCATTTCGATCTTTGTACCATAGTTTTGACTTTACCATTCTTTTAATACAAAAACGACCTTATACATTCTTTCCATCTCACGAACACACTTTTCCGGATCAGAGATTCTTGTTCATAAGCCTACCATTTCTTTTCAATACAACCACCAATTCATAGAAATCATACAAATCATATTCTACGCTTGTACTGCACGAACTACGTCGACACAGTTCTTGTCCTAACAAGATACGCTTGACCCCTCGATAAGGGTTCGGTCTCATTTGTTCCAAATAATTCACCGGAATAAAAAAAACTGGGACAATTATTTTGAAGCAGTTCTGTAACACCTCGTACATTCGGGCTAAGATTTGACTCATAAGACAGGGGTATAATGAACCCAATTTGAGTAGTGTATAAATAGAGTTTGAGAACGTCAAGACATGAAAAAGAGTCACCGAGCAGAGAAGTCGGGGCTTCTACGGAGCGTGTTTTAAATGAGTTTGCCCCCATTAAAATGAG
>NC_081350.1:23522564-23549524 GCF_029784015.1 Lycium ferocissimum
TCTTTTTTTTAAGTGTTGAAAGAGTAATGAAGACTAGTTGATCATCTTTTGCTATTATAAGAATATGACTCAAGTGACCTTGGCCCACACTACGTGTGTTGGAAGCAATAAGAATTGAACACAAATGGAGTGGGCCAATTCCAATAACTACACGGCCAAATGCGAGAAAATTTATACATTTTCCAAGTTCCATAAATTCCAATTTTGGTCCCAAATTTTCTAATTGTTCCATGCAACAAATTCATGCGTAACTTATGACTCAAAATAAAATCGAAGGTCCAAAAGTCTCGACTTTTACGCATCCCGGTGAAAATGGTTTGGTCCCTAACTTATCACAATTAATCCGGATTGTTTCAATGCACGAAAATACGGGATATAACACGTTTTTTACTCAGATCGTTGCCAACCTGGCGCAGCGATAAGAATCGGCCCCTAGCTCAGGTGCTAGTGGCGGGTCAAATAGTTCAAGAACTCGGGGAATTCTTGGACAACCCCGACTTTCACAGGACTAGGTAGGAGATCCGAGAACTATATTGATGGCACATCATGAGAAAGTGTTTATTATTATGCATGTCACCGAGACAGAGCGTGAGAGTTTGGTGCTTTTTAGCTGCAGATGTTGCTTTCATGTTGAAGGTATGAGACATGGGAACAATCTCGGGAGGATGCATCTTACGCTACTGGGAAGAGTTCGTTGACGCTTTCCGACCACTTCATGCCTATCGAGGTCCGGGAAGCAAAGGCTATGGAATTTGAGAGATTGAGGTAGGATGACTTGACCGTTCAAGAGTATTATCTCAAATTTATTTCTTTGTCCAGATATGCTCCTCACATGGTTCCCGACATGAGGGAAACGGTTAGAAGATTTGTACTGGGATTGAAACCCGAATTGTATAGAGATACCAAGACCGCCGTCGAAATGATAAGATGACTATCTTTAAGATCTTGGCATTTGTGCAAGGTAATGAAGTTGAACTAAGGAAGAGGAAGCTCTAAAAACAAAAGGATAAAGAATTCAACAAAGAGGGCTAAATCTTCGGGTAACCTTAGTCGGAGAGGAGGTAGGCGGTTTTTAAGAACGGAAAGCCAAATAGGACCCACTCCATCTACAACTAGTGCCCCCGGTCCTAAGTTCGAAAATGACAAGAAGCGTTAGGCTGGACCATCGAGTTCTTATTCTCAAAGCAGCGTGGGTCGGTCGGCCTATACTATTCCCGGCCAAGCGGCAAGTGTAGCAAGAGACACTTAGGTGAGTGTCGTATGGACAGACATGCGTGCTATGGTTACGACGAGAGGGCCGCGTTCGAGAAAGATTGTCCGTCGGCTAGGCAAGGTATCGGAGGTAACGTGGTGCAGTCCACAAATTCAGCAGCTCCTCGTCGCGATCGAGGCCCCGACGGGGCATGGAGGAAGCAAGGTCTGGCAATACAGGCGGTGGTCGAGAACTGTTTGTATGCATTGACAGGTCATCAGGATACAGACGCTAGAGCAGATGTTGTCACAGGTACACTCACAATTTTCACTTTTGAAGTATATGCCCTTATTGACCCAGGATCCACCTTATCTTATGTAACCCCTTTTGTTGCTAAAAAGTTTGGCATTGAACCAGTAAAATTGTATGAACCCTTTGAGGTGTCCACCCCAGTTGGAGATTCAGTCATAGCTAGACGTATTTATAGGGGTTGCCCAGTCTTAGTCTATCACCTCAGTACCATAGCTGATTTAGCGAAATTAGAAATGGTAGACTTTAATGTGATCATGGGTATGGACTGGTTAGCTTCATGTTATGCCACAGTATGTTGTAGAACTAAAGTTGTAAGATTCGAGTTTCCTAATGAGCCGCATAGAATGGGAGGGTAATTCAGTAGTACCCAGCTGTAGATTTATTTCTTACCTAAAAGCCAAAAAAATGATTTTCAAAGGTTATATCTACCACCTAGTTCGAGTCAAGGATTCAAATGCCCAGACTCCAACTCTCCAGTCCGTCCAAGTTGTAAATGAATTTCCAGAGGTCTTTCCCGAAGATCTTCCAGGAGTCCCTCCTGACAGGGAGATTGAATTTGGAATTGATCTACTTCCCGATACTCAGCCGATATCTATTCCGCCATACAGAATGGCTCCAGCAGAGTTAAAAGAGTTAAAAGCCCAGTTGAAAGATCTTCTTGACAAGGGGTTTATTAGGCCCAGTGTTTCGCCTTGGGGTGCGCCAGTCTTATTTGTCCGAAAGAAGGATGGTTCATTACGTATGTGTATAGACTACCGTCAGCTGAACAAGGTCACCATTAAGAGCAGGTACCCTCTTTCTAGAACAGGTGACTTATTTGACCAACTTCAGGGCGCCCAATGTTATTCCAAGATTGACCTCAGATCGGGCTATCATCAGTTAAAGGTTAAGGAAGTTGATATTCCAAAGATCGCTTTCAGAACCCGTTATGGCCATTTTGAATTTTTTGTTATGTCATTTGGGTTGACAAATGCGCCAGCTGCTTTCATGGATCTTATGAACAGGGTCTTCAAGCCTTATTTTGACTTATTCGTCATTGTCTTCATTGATGATATTTTAGTGTATTCCTGTAATGAGGCTGATCATGCAGAACATCTCAGAATAGTGTTGCAGACTCTTAAAGATCGCAAACTTTTTACAAAATTCTCAAAGTGTGAGTTTTGGATTAAGTCAGTGGCATTCTTAGGCCATGTGATCTCAGGAGAAGGTGTTAAAATTGATTCTCAGAAGATTGATGCGGTAAGAAGTTGGCCCAGACCCACTTCAGTTTCTGATATAAGGAGTTTCTTGGGTCTGGCAGTCTATTATAGACGTTTCATTGAAGGATTTTCCTCCATTTCTGCTCCGTTGACTAAGTTGACCCAGAAAAAGGTTAAGTTCCAATGGTCAGATGCTTGTGAGCGAAGCTTTGAAGAGTTGAAGAAGAGATTGAGTTCTGCTTCAGTTTTGACGCTACCAGAAGGAACCGACGGGTTCGTGGTTTATTGTGATGCTTCGGGAGTTGATCTCGGATGTGTCTTAATGTAGCATGGTAAGGTTGTAGCTTATGCATCTCGTCAGCTCAAGGTTCACGAAAAGAATTATAGGACTCATGACCTAGAGTTGGCAGCTGTAGTTTTTGCACTTAAGATATGGCGTCATTATTTGTATGGAGTGCATGTTGATATTTTCACTGATCATAAAAGCCTGCAGTATATCTTCAAGCAAAGAGAGCTGAATCTTAGGCAGAGGAGATGGCTCGAATTGCTTAAAGATTATGATGTAAATATCCTCTATCATCCGGGAAAAGCGAATGTTATAGCTGACGCTCTTAGTCGGCATTCCATGGGAAGTCTAGCCCACGTTGACACAGATAAGAGAGTTATGACCAAAGAAGTTCATCGTTTAGCCAGTCTTGGAGTCCGGCTTTTGGATTCCGAGGATGGTGGGGTGGTTGTTCAGAATAGAGCTTTTTCCTTGTTAGTCGTGGAAGTTAAGGAGAAACAGTTTAATGATCCCTACTTGTTGCAGCTGAAAGAGGGGATTCACAAGCATAAGACGATGACTTTTGAACAAGGGGGAGATGATGGTACCTTGAGGTACCGAGGCAGATTATGTGTTCCAGATGTAGATGGGCTTAGAGAGCGAATTATGTCAGAAGCTCACAACTCCAGGTATTCCATTCACCCCGGTTCCACTAAGATGTACTATGATCTTAAAGAGATTTATTGGTGGAATGATATGAAGAAGAATGTAGCAGATTTTGTAGCTAAGTGTCCGAATTGTCAGCAAGTGAAAGCCGAACACCAGAGGCCTGGTGGCTTGGCTCAGAATATTGATATTCCTGTCTGGAAATGGGAAATGATCAATATGGATTTTGTATCAGGTCTACCTCGTTCAGCTAGGAGACATGACTCTATTTGGGTGATCGTTGACCGGCTTACTAAGTCGGCGCACTTATTACCGTCAAGACCACGATTCGGCAGAAGATTACACACACAGTTGTATGTTAATGAAATTGTCAGATTGCATGGGACCCCAGTGTCCATTATTTCAGATCGTGGTGCTCAGTTCACAGCGAACTTCTGGAAATCCTTTCAGAAAGGATTGGGTACCAAGGTGAACCTCAGCACAGCTTTTCATCCGCAGACAGATGGCCAGGCAGAGCGTACTATTCAGACTCTGGAGGACATGTTGAGAGCATGCGTCTTGGATTTCAAAGGTAATTGGGATGATCACTTGCCTCTCATTGAGTTTTCTTATAATAACAGTTATCATGCTAGTATTGGGATGGCACCATTTGAAGCTTTGTATGGGCGAAGGTGTAGGTCACCAATTGGTTGGTTCGAAGTTGGTGAAGCAGAGTTGTTAGGGCCAGATTTGGTCTATCAGGAGATGGAGAAAGTCAAATTGATTTAAGAGCGTTTGAAAACGGCTCAGAGTCGCCAGAAGTCTTACACAGATGTGAGGCGAAGGGACTTAGAATTTCAAGTTAATGATTGGGTGTTCCTTAAAGTCTCACCTATAAAGGGTGTTATGAGATTGGGAAGAAAGGGAAGCTCAATCCCAGATATATTGGACCTTACAGAATTGTACGAAAGGTCGGTCTAGTAGCTTATGAACTTGAGTTGCCACAAGAGTTGGCTGCTGTTCACCCAGTATTTCATGTATCCATGTTGAGGAAGTGTGTAGGAGACCCGTCGTTGGTTGTTCCTGCTGATACTATAACAGTTAAGGATGGCCTCACCTATGAGGAGATCCCCGTAGCCATTCTTGATCGTCAAGTCCGCAAGTTGAGAACTAAGGAAGTAGCCTCAGTAAAAGTCTTATGGAGGAGCCAGAAAGTTGAAGAGGCTACATGGGAAGCCGAAGAAGACATGAAATCCAGATATCCTCACTTGTTTGAAGAGCAAGCATATAGCCTTCAAGGTAACTACCTTTAGTATTCATGTCATGTCCTTTATGTATTCATACCTCACGTTTCACGTTCAAGTTCATGTATTCTCTATTCATGTCTCATGTTTTAGCACTCATGTTTTCATGAAACTATGTCATGTCATTTTTCCATGTTCCATTTCATGTTTCTTCACGTTCATATATTCAAGTTATGTCCAGCCACATTCTTAATCATGACCCATCATTCGAGGACGAATGATCTTGTAACACCTCGTGCATTCGGGCTAAGATTTGACTCATAAGACAGGGGTATAATGAACCCAATTTGAGTAGTGTATAAATGGAGTTTGAAACCCAATCAAGACATGAGAAGAGTCCTTGAGCAAAGGAAAGTCGGAAGCTACCCTACGGAGCGTGTTTTCAAGTGAGTTTGCACCACATCTCAATTAAAATGAGTATACGGAAAACTCTGTAAGGAATTTGGGAAAATTTCCTTCTTGAAAGTTGTAGGTCTTTGAAATATCTTTCCAACGGTAGATTATGGAGGTCAAACAGACATCTGTACAAAAAGTTATGCTCATTTTACTTAAACAGTGTTCTGCCGATTTATGGTGGAATATACTGGCCGTGAAAATTATACGGGCCGTATATTTAGACCGTAAAATTGGTCCAGAAAGCCCAAATCACTGTAATTGATTTACGGTGAGACATGCGCTCCGTAAAACTTTTACGGGACGTAAAATAGGGCGTAAAATGGGTCCGACAGCAATTATAAAACTTCGTTTTAAGGCTCTTTCACTTCATTCTTCACACCCCCCAAGCCCTAGAACGACCTTCTATTCTCTCCCATCATCAAGAATACCAAGGGAAGCCTACTCTAATCATTCCAAGTCAATTCTAATATATATCCTTGTAATCTAAACAAGAAATCATCATTCCTAACCTAGGATTTTCAAGAAAACCCATCTCAAGGTTCAAGAATTCAAGATTTTGGAAATCTTCTTCAAAGTTAAAGTCTTTGATTCAAGTTTGGAGCATTACCAGGTATGTAGAGTTACTATCTACGTGTGGGAACATCATTGTTCTTCCCCACGCCTCATAATCCATAGATTATGATTCTTTACGAAAACTAGGGTTTCTATACCATGCTCATGATAACACTAGGTCCATGTCCATGATTATATTATGTATGAATTGTTATAATTCCATCATTGAGTTCTTAATATTTCCTTATGATTATTAAGAATCTGTCTGTAATCTATGAAAAACCCATATATCTCATTCCATGGGTTCATGCATGCTAGTTTAAGATATATTATGCTATTTTCAAGAAAATACTATGTTTTACAAGCTCATGCAAGCAAGTTATAATTCATGATATCCATGTACAAGCAAGTTATGATTTATGGAACCATGGGCAGCAAGTGCCACTTATTTTTACATGTTCATGTTTTTGGGAGTTGCTTTAATTACCGAGAAGGCTTCAAACAGCCTGAAACTACGTAGCCACCGTAGGATGAGGATCGCTCCACCCATGCTTAGGACGATCTCTCATAATGACTGGATCCTTTCATAATATTATTAAATCTCATGTCCCTGGCAAGGTATGAGTGTTCTGCTGGTAGGACGCAAGTACCAGACCATGTTGTCGGTTATATTTACTGCTCTCCCTACTCACGATACTTTACACATGTTATACATGTATAGGTACTCATGTTCATGATCATGTTTCAGCTCAGTCTCTGTTATGTTACTTTCATGCCCCATGTTATTTCATTCAGTTGCTTTACATACCAGTACATTCAATGTGCTGAAGTCCCCTTTTATTGCCCGGGGCCTGCATTTCACGATGCAGGTACGGATTTACAGGACGACGCCTCTGCTCATTAGGATCTGCACGTACCAGCTTATTGGTGAGCCCCATCTCATTCGGGGTTTAGGCATTGTCTTTCTTTATTTAGTTTTGCATCTAAAGGTATGCTGGGGGCCTTGTCCCAGCAAGTATGTTACGTGTTTCAGACTCGTGTTAGAGATTTCATAGATAAGATAAGTTTCATGCTAGACTTCAGAGTTGGTTAGCCGGTTTGGCTCATTTATGATATTGTCCGCATTCATGACTTAACCAAGTACTTGTGTTTAATATTATGAATTATTATGTTTTACAAAAGCTCATCATGCACTTCACTTTATAATCCCGCTCATGTATGCCTCATGATGATTCAGCAAGCCATGTGGTTCGCTCGGTCACATGCAGTCAGGCACCGAGTACCGTATTACCCCCAGGCCATGGTTCGGGGCGTGACAAGTTCAAAGAAGCTCTTCAACAAGACTTCTAAGAGCGTCAATCGACCCCTTGTCCGAAACCCAACGGCGGCAATACCAGCCTTACCCCAACCATCACCTAGCTTTGGTCCCAAATTCTGGGATATAAGCTTTTCTTTTTCTCCCAAACATCGTAAGCCATGGAACTTTGGCGTGTCGGCCTTTATTTTTCAACCCCAAAAGTTCAACACAAGTAAATCCTTCCCCTCTCAACTATACAATAATCGTGCCGACTGACAAGGAGTAATGTTAAAGCTCCACAAACAGTTTGGTACCCAATCATTGCAATCTTATCGATGAGCGCAGAGTATTTTTAGAAACTCTGTAAAGGTCGGAATCCCCTCTTACCACCTTGCCAGCATACGCGGATTGTTTTTAAAGCTCCGCTGACATTTCCTCATAGCCAACCATGCCAATGATGCAGAGTAGTGTCAAACCTATGTCAACGTCCGACCTTCTCCTCCATAACAATCTTGTCGACGTACTGGAGTAATGTCAAGGCTCTATCTACGGTTGACATCCTTCTTCTCGGCCGCTGTTAGAGTATTTTCAAAGCTCTGGCTGCGATCGGCTCATTTTTTCTGACAGCCTGTCAAGGTATTTTCAAAGCTCTAAGCCTACGATTAGTCCCTTCCTGGATAATTTTCAAAGCCCCGTGCCTACGATCGACACACCCTTTTGCCATCTGTCAGAGTACTTGCAAAACTCCACCTTTAATCGGCACCTCTTCTTATATCTTATCTGCAAGAACTATACACATCTGATTCTCTTCTTTGATAAGATACGTAGGTAGCCCTTTTGGGTTCGGTATTCATTATGCAAAAATAAAATAAAAAAGCAGAAAATCCTTTATTTGTAAAATCACAAAAATATTTTCTTTCTTCCTAACTATCAGCAAGAACTACGCACACCTGATTCTCTTCTTTGATGAGATACGTAGGCAGCCCTTTTGGGTTCGGTATTCATTATTCAAAAAAAAAAAAAGTCTGAAAATTATTTGAAAATCATAAAACAAAAAAAAATAAAACTTTGTTCTTACCTCTCTGAACGAACTATGTGCACCTGATTCTCATTAAACATGAGATACGTAGGCAACCCTTCTTGGTTTCGGTACCCCTTATTCAAAAAATACAAAAATATATTTTAGATTCATATCTTTGACTTGGTTGGTACCAACACAGTTAGGAATGTGCATAGGAAAGAAAAAAGTAATAATCGATATGATGGAGCGGACTGACTTCGTGGTAAACCATAGATTCTTTTAGTACCTCTCATTCACACCTTAAGTGACACTTGAAAAATTCTCTTGCATGCTTGTAAGACAAGAACAAAACAAATCTCATTGTTTCATGTGCATTGTGTGGTGAGCTTTAGACAGCGTTCAATTGCATTGCATTGTGATCTAGAACTTGGCCTGAATGTCTGTTGAGGCGAAATTATGAGTAACACTTGGTATAGGAAAGGATCTTAGGCCTTCTTTGACCCGTTTGAGCCTTTCTGACCTACCAAATAACATTATCCCTAGCATTCCCCCTTTGAGCCTAAAACCTTTTCTTTGACAACCACATCATAAGCCTATACCATTTCTGAGTGCTTACACGCACTATCCCTCTCTTGGCCCAACTCCCGAGCGCAAGAGGAACGTGCAACCGCGGATAAAGATCCAAGCTGAAGTTGCCAACAAAAAAAATAAAAAATAAATATATATATATATATATATATATACACACACAAAGGTCTCATAAAAATAAAGACGAACAACGACCTCCAAAGCAAGAAGGAGCAAAAAAAAAAAAAACATCAGTTATCATTCAGGATCTCGAGCATACAACCCGTCATTCCTTTTTACTTTTCACACTCTGGCATACAACCCGGAATTAGCATCAAGACTTCGGGCATACAACCCAGGTCAATTCTCTTAATCCCCACAGAGTCTCGGGCATACAACCCCGAACTCCCAAAAAAAAAGCTCCAACTTGCAAAAGAAGTCGCACAAGTACAAAAGAAAGGGACAACAAAATGAAGCAGATCAACATCAGAGCACACAAATACCAACCAAAGACATAGTGCAATGCTCAGGGAAGGATTAGTCACTCCTTACCCAAATGATATCCTACCCTTTTCCCAAGCCTACATTACAAACTCATAACAAGCCCTACGTGATCCTATGCCAAGGGTTCTCACATTAGTGGATACTTACATGACGGCCAAGCTTATGGTATCACAATTGCATGCATTGAACATCTTTTTGAGTATGAGTGTACTTCTCTAGACATCCCAAAGTTCAAAAATACTGAATATGTGTGAAAAAGGGACTTTCTTTCTAGTGAGGGCACTTGAAACATGAGGATAGGTATAGTTCAAAACCTTTACTTGAAGCAAGACGAACAAATCTTGTCAATACTTAGGTATGTCTGAGGTACCACTTGAAGCTGTAGGAATTATCCCGAAGTCAATCTCGGTTAGCTGAGAAGAAATTGATAGAATTCTTATGCACAAAACTAATTGTTGGTACCAACTGAAGTCAAGACACAATTCTCTTCACTTTTTCATTTTCCAATATGCTTTACAACAAAAACAACAAAATCAACAAAAAATGCATAAAAAAAAATAAATTAATTATAGGCGCCCACCTTCTAATGCGGATATTTCATTTCAAGTACATTTTTTACAGGCGCCGACCTTTTAATGCGGGTATTTCATTTCAAGTACATTTTTTACAGGCGCTCACCTTCTAATGCGAGTATTTAATTATTCAGTCAGGCGCCCACCTTCTAATGAGGGTATTTTAATTTCAGTCAAGGCGCCCACCTTCTAATGCGGGTATTTCAAATTTCAATTCAGGCGCCCACCTTCTAATGTGGGTATTTTAATTTCAGTCAGGTGCCCACCTTCTAATGCGGGTATTTTAAATTTCAATTAGGCGCCCACCTTCTAATGTGGGTATTTTAATTTCAGTCAGACGCCCACCTTCTAATGCGGGTATTTTAAATTTCAGTTCAGGCACCCACCTTCTAATGCGGGTATTTTAATTTCAGTCAGGCGCCCACCTTCTAATGCGGGTATTTTAATTTCAGTCAGGCACCCACCTTCTAATATGGGTATTTTACTTTCAGTCAAGCACCCACCTTCCAACACAGGTAGTTTAATTTTTTTCTACAGGCGCCCACCTTCAAATACAGGTATTCCATTTCAAAGCTCAAGCACACAAAGCAGAGTATGCATCAGGATCTCGGCACACAACACGAGACTTCATTTCATTTCAAGACTCTGGCACACAAATCGGAGTATGCATCAAGGTCCTCACACACAATCCAGGACCCCTCTACATTCAAAGCTTTTGCACACAACCTGATGTTTCCATCAGGGTCCCGACATACAACTTTGCAGTCCATTTCAATCCATGACCCTGAGTTCGGTCGCCCCTCTAGCAATGAATCATTTTCCTCCCCAACAAGTTTTCCCGAACTACAATCGGTCTGACTCCCATCTCAGGGATATGTAGGTAGCTCGAATTCGAGCACGACCGTTCTTCGTCCTACATTTGCTAGGACCATTCTAACAACACTGGGGCAAAATTTTGATCGGACGATCAAAATTTGCCACAACATCCATTAGTTATCATTTTTTGAACTACATTGACCTGATTCTCGTGATGGACGAGATATGTAGGAAACTCTAAGCAGAGTTCGGTCACATCGGGGCGAGAATCATTCTTTTCCCAGCAAGAATACAATCTTCCACCCTCCCAGCGTCTTGTAGCTTGACACTGGGGCAATTTTGGAAGCGATGAAGTGGGTACGTGAAATTTTTTTGGCCCTGAACAATCCTTCCCTTTTTATCATTTTTCTTTTTATCACAACCCTGCCGACGGACGGAGAGTATTGTCAAAGCTCTATCAATGTTTGGTTTCTTTCTCCGTACATATCCTTTTAGTAATTCTTTGCCGATCCAAAATAGGCTACACGTCAACGTCTTCGTCCGAAAACTCTTTCAGCGTCTCCGGTTGAAGAGGGACAAGCTGTTGACACATAATTTTGGCTCGTCGTGCTTAAAATTAACGTTTCGGGGGGCCCTGATTCGTTAAAGAGCATGAAATACCATTTTCTACACATTTTTGCATTTTTTGACACTTTATCGATATCCTTATTTTAGGCATTTTATCAATTTATTGTCATTTTTAAGAATCATTACTTTTGCACATGCACAGCGTAATACTACCATTTTGTGCAATTAATAATTGTTTCTTTATTTAATAGCAGTACATTTTTATATCTTATACATTAATATTTAAATTTTATTCTTACATTATTATTTATACATGTATTAGTTAACTATATTTTAGTACAGTCTGTCAGTGTAGAGAAAATCGAGCAATTAATTCTTAAACGCAGAGCAAGAATTATATCAAGTCAAAGTCTTGTCACTTTTAAAAAGGTGACTTTTGAAGTGATGAGTTGGGTTCTTCATCCATTGATTAATAGATTTTTATACATTAGTTAAAGGGGTGAAATCCCCATTGGACAATAACCTAAGGATTAAAATGAGCATTGAGGGGACAAGGGGGTATGGCTTTATATTTTTTGGACAATAAAATGGGTCACTTTATTTTATAAAAGAAGTTGGGGGGGTTTAATTTTATTTTTTCATCTTTTATATTCATATGCACAACACAGACAACACACAATTTGTCAGATTTTTTATCTCATTTGAGACCCTTCCTCTCAAAAGTTCTTAACAGACCCTTCACACTCACTGCTTCTTCTCCGACGAAGCTCGTCGGAGTTCCGAGATCTGGCCACAAAGTAACAACACCCCACGACGCAATTGACCCTCTCCCCCTTTCGTTCTCCTCCCATCGCCACCCCTACTCCAACCAAACCACGCCGGGGCAGCCAATAAACAGACCCCTGATGTGCCGGGCATTTATGGCACATTCGAGGCCTTTTTACGAGAAGTTTTACTTGTTTTTAAGCAAGTCAGTGTCTATTTAATGTGTTTTTAGTGTTTTTCTGTAACGTATCGTATTCGGACCGAAAACAGTTGGAAGTGCAGAACTGGTCGTAAATTCAGTTTACGGACCGTATTCTCAAATACGGGCCGTATTCCATGGCCGTATTAAAGCATAAGGAAAACAGAATGTCAGGCTGAGACATGGTGATTTACGAACAACTTT
The DNA here is from genome assembly GCF_029784015.1 of Lycium ferocissimum. Lineage (NCBI taxonomy): Eukaryota > Viridiplantae > Streptophyta > Magnoliopsida > Solanales > Solanaceae > Lycium > Lycium ferocissimum. Next base: position 23,534,942 of record NC_081350.1, read on the forward strand.
TACGGACCGTATTCCACTTTACGGTCCGTATTTCAAGGCGTATTTAACCATGTGGGCATCAAGCAGAAAGTCGGAGTTTTGGAAGTTGAAAGACGACCTGGCAGTTTACGGACCGTAAACCAATTTACGGTCCGTATTTCAGAAGAACAAAGTTGATCAAATGGAAGTAAGTCTCAAGAAAATAGCGTACGATGTCCGTAAACCACTTTACGGACCGTATTTCGTATCGACGGGGACCAAAGTGCAAATCTGCAACTTTCACGTTTTCAGAACCTATAAATAGTCATTGTAGGGTTTTAATTATTATCAGTTCTCATATTTTAGGTTTTGACTTAGAACATTAAATATTCTCTAGTTTTTGAAGTTTCAAACATCGATTCAAGTATTCTCAATTCCTCTTTTCTTCCAAAGTAAGCAATTATGAATTCTTCAATTTCTTGTTTATTGTTCTTTGTCATGAGTAGCTAGTTTCCTTTACTAGGGTTGTGAACCCAATTGATCGGTGTTTTGTGATTGGGGTTGTGATTGATATACAAATAATGGATTATTAGGGTTTGTTTATTCTTTATTCTTCATTCATAATTAATGGTTGCAAACATTGATTAAAGCCATAAACCTTAATTTATTTGGGAGAATAATTAGGGTTGGTAAGAATAAACAACAAGAACTCAAAGCTTTACACTTTATTTAATAAATTCACTTAGGAATAAGAAGAATTTACTTGGCATGGTTAATTGTTCTTCATAGTCACTTTCTTATATTTGGGAAAATCATAGAAAGAAATAATCTTTATTTATTGGAAAATAGTAGAGATTCATCTAGAGATTAAGTGCATTCATGTAATGATCCATTAGAAGTATATCAAGCTCAATGCCCATGATCATACACTCTATCTAACGGGGACACAACCTTAGTTTCTTTTACTATAAATTCACAACCAAAGCAGTATCTAGCAATTAGTTACTAAAAACCCATATTTTACCAAAATCATCGGACTAAGACATTAGACCTAAACATAGCATTCTACAAATTCAGTACCCTTTTCACACCCTATTCCCTGTGGGATTCGACCCCAACCTTGTTGGGTTACTATATTTGACAACGTCCGCGTTATACCATTAATAGGTGTAATTTGAGCGTATCAACCCCCAAACACCACCCCCACTGCCCAGCTCCGGCGAACCCACGATACCGGAGAAATTGATGAACCACCGCGAAATAGCCCGCACACCACCCAACTCCGACCAAACCACCAGTGACGTCCAAACACACACCGCCGTTGTCCCACTACTTCATTTTCCTCTCTCCATTAACGCCGACCACCACCCCACTGCCCAGCTCCGGTGAACTCACGACGCCGGAAAAATTAATGACAACACCACTATTGTATCCGCAGACACATCCCGAAGACGACACTCGGAAGGAACCCGAAGACTTCATCGAATCCTTGTTTGTATTTACTTTCGCGCGTTATTTAAAATTGTACAAAACATAAACTCGGAGTAGTGAAAACTTTACTTTAATGCTGGGCGGGGATATTTAATTACTTGTCACTTGTTTGTTTAACTTAAAATTTGCCATTCGCCTTAGGCAAGACTTAGGCCGTCAATACTTTCATAAATAGATTAGATTGACTCGATATAAACACTCGGTTAATTAATTCACTTTTGACGTTTAGACAAAAACATTAGTTCATTCTTTATTTCAAAGCACATTCTTTATCAATATACTTTTCATACATATATCTTTAGTTTTTTCCTTAAATATTTAACTTTTTTTTACAAGTAATTCTTTCATAAGTATTCTTTAATTCTCAAATACACTTTTTCTATTCTTTGATCAACCCTTAAAACAAAATTATCCCTTTACATGAAGGAAGATACAACTCAATTAACTTCGTCATTTTTCAAACACTTTCCTTAAATACAGTTCTTTACACTATACGATTTATATTCGCTCATATTCAACTTTTTATATCTTTATATACTTTGATACATTACTCTACATACACTTTTACACTTTTTACTTTTGATATGCACTGTCTATACTTATAATATACATTATTTATACTAACAATATACGCTCTTTATATACTTATTATACAACCTTTTACACATTTCTTTTTTATATATATGTTTAATTTACATTACATTCTTTGTATGTTTAATATACATACATTCTTTCATATTCTATTATACTCTTTTATACATTCTTTATATAGTTGTTTATATTCTTTACACTAGCATTATACCAATAGATGTACACTCTATACACTTTTATACTTACAAGGTACATTTTTATACTCCTTTATACATTTTTTTTATACATTCTTTATATATATATATTTGATACTTGATATATATATATATATATATATATATACATTTTTATACGCTATATATACTTAGCATATTATCACCCAGTGTAGCTTTTCATGAAATCAAAACATTTTGAAAATAGGTAATAATAATGATAAACAGATAAATAATCCCCTCTAGTGTTCAAAAAACTGTTTAAGGACTTTTTCTGACAGGCTTCGAGTGGATGCTTAATACCTTCCCCTCGGGGTAAATAAAACACTTATTTAGAATCTCATAGGTTTGGTGGACTAAAAATGGAGTAGACACACAAATACATATAGGTTTCCTGATTTTCCTAAAAAATAAGGTGGCGACTCTAACTCTTTTTAAACCGGTTAGAAGAACCGGAAAGTTGCAAACTATCTTGGACCCGTTCAAAATAGGGCGTAACACACACGAGCCAAAAAGATTGTCAATGTGATTTTAGATATCATCGGGTTGTTGAAAACAATTCAAGAATTGAGACGACTTTATGCTTAATTTCATCCTTCTTAATTCTATATTATGACCTCAATTACAATATTTATGTTTTTAATACTCGATTTATTAGATATGGAGGCCGTTTGAATTTATTGTATTTTGTACTTTGAAAAATTGTGTTCAAGCAAAAACTTTACATGCTTAAAATTCACTAAGCATATCTAGATCAATATTAAAGAAGCCTAAGAGAATGTTCATATGGTAGAAGATTTATACTTGGTTAAAATTCACTAAGCATATCTAGATCAATATTAAAGAAGCCTAAGAGAATGTTCATATGGTAGAAGATTTATACTTGGTTTGGATATAAATAAAATCATGTTCTCCTTAAGTGGCTAAATCTACTAGATAACGATGATTTAGATCTTATAAAGATTAAAACTGGATTTTGTGATTGTTTGCAAGGAATGTTAGATAATGTGAAGTGGCGAAATTTGATTTATAAGAACTGTGTGTGTACAAGTTTTGTAATTATAATTACAATTTTTAGAAAATGCAAAAGGATAGTACATAGTTGTTAAACAAATCGAACAAAATAAAAGGACAATAATTATTGACATAGTTTATTATAATCGAACTTTAGATGAGACTAAAGGTTCTCAAACTTTTTGCAATATCCATCTAATATTATTTGAAAAGAAAAATGCTATTTTCAAATCATATTTGTACCTTATCTTCTATTATCTGAACATAGTCTAACTATAATAGTAACTCCAAATACAACCAATAGTTACTTATTATAATAAACAATTTATATTAATATTTAAAAATTTAATATTTTAATAGTTATCACTTTTTAGATTTCACAAATTTAGCATTCTTAGATATACCAATGGATTATGACAAAATAACTACCACCCAAGATATGCACAATTGGTGCGGTAAAGACATTTTAAAGCTTATTTATTATCTGGACAAATACGTTAATATTTCTTAAAATTTATAAGCATATTATATTTATCACAAAATTTAAAAGGAGATTAAAGTTCTCTTTTACTATATTTACTGTATAACGTAAAGGAGTGTTATATTCTCGGTCAATTGGATGAAATAAATAGTTGTAAGTCAATCACTATATATTGTTATTTCTTTTGAATCATGTCATTCAAGTTGTTGCATCATAAAAGTTTATTCTTAAATAAATATATTTATAGAACAAAAATGAAATCTAAAATTTTGTTCACATTTAGACTTAATGTTCTCATATGATAAGATAATAGTTTACTATGATTAATTCTTCTTAATATTATTCGCAAGATCGCGCGGGTACGTGTACTAGTTAAAGGTAAAAGGGAAAGTTTCAAGTTAAATAATTTCTAAACATAAAAATATATCATTCCTTTTTAGACATATTAAAAAAAAAGTGTGGTACTATTTTTTGTGTTGGGCCCAATGCTAGCACGGGGTTTCATCATCTAGTGTTAATGTATATGTGATACATTTGGCAACAACAAGGTCATTTTTGAAGAAAAATTCTAATGGGTGATACAATTACTAATTTTCTTACAATAAATAATAATATGAGTTAAATTATTAAAAATATAAAATAAAGAAAATATGATAAATTACAAAGAAGATTAGTATATTATTGTCCAATTGGGAGGCGGAAAGGAATAAACATAAAAGAAAAGAAAAAACGTTTTCGGAGAAAAACACTCTTCGATAGTAGTGATTAGGAAAAAGAGTGGGTTTGTTCTTTCTAATAACCAAAACCCGAAATTTCCCCTCAAAAGAAAACCCTCGTCTCTAATACATACAGTTTCTTCTCTACTCGTTTTGATTCAACTATTTTGTGTTTCAATTTTTGGAGTGAGAAGAAGAAGAAGCGATGGGAGAAAGGAAGGTGTTAAACAAGTATTACCCGCCGGATTTCGATCCAGCGAAGATTCCTCGGCGAAGACAGCCAAAGAATCAGCAGATGAAAGTGCGTATGATGCTTCCTATGAGTATTCGTTGTGCTACTTGTGGTAATTACATCTATAAGGGTACTAAATTCAATTCCCGCAAAGAGGATGTCGTTGGCGAGGTATTTTTTACAATTTGCTCCCTTTATTTTACAATTTTGGGGATTTGGGGTTTGTGTATATGTGTTGTTTAATTGAGATTCTTGATGGGTTTGTGGAATTATGTGATATTGGTTTTGCTTAAATCCTGTAATTGATTGAGAAATTCATTAAATTTATATAAATATTAGACTGTCAACCCAGTTATTAATGTATATTAACTTAAGGTCTAGTTTTCAGTGACTTGTTATTAACTTAAGGTCAACCTAAGAACCCATAAACTTCTTAATTTTTTGTGTTGTGTTGTTTTGGAGATGTTTTTGTTTCGTTCAGTTGAAATAGTAGTTTCACGAGTATATGATAACCTATGTAGTGGCAATTGAGATTCTTGTTCGGTTTGAGAATTGGGTGACTGTTGACGAAAATTTCCGACTTGGCTTGGAAATTGTTGTTAATTAGAACTAGCTTTCCCTGTTTTGGTTAAGTAATATATTGCTTCTTCTTTGCTGCTAGTGTTCTTAAATTCGTAGATTACCCGATAGCTGGCATCTATGTTTTGGCCAAGAAATGTGGTGACTTCCGATTCTAGATTACAAACTAAACTCTCCCTACTATCGGCTTTGCCATCTAGGATGAACTCACGACTAAAACCATATTATATCCTTTTTAGATTACCTTAGTGTAGACTCAATATCACTCAAATTAATACACCATGGGGGAATGAAGCTGAACTACCCCTGTACTCCAGTAGCTTGGAAGCTATTTATGTAGCTCTATCCTTGCACTTATTCATCATTTGGCCTAGGGCCTCGAATGTACAGTATAGGAGTAGATGCTCCGCTGACTTAAATAATGTCAAAATATTTGGATGCAACACTATTAATCGGGACGGGGAACATGAGAATGGAAATATGCCACCAGGTGTACCTTAAACTCATTTTCCCAGCACAATATCTGAAAGGAGCAAAAACTTGGCTCATGGTATTTTCAAGTCAAGATCGTAGTAAAATCTAGAATTACTTCCTTAGCTCTTTTTGCCTTTCCCTTTTGATGGAAAAATCATTGCAGTTGATAGTTGCTCATTAACAATAGGAGAAGCATCTCATATTTGTTTTACCAAAAACAACTATAAAAACACATCTATTGTTTGTTTTCTTGCAATGAAAACATTGTGTGTAGAAGAGGCTTTCTTGTTAAGCAATTTATTCAGCTTGATGCACCCAAGGGTGTCACCTAGTGGTCAATGAAGTGGGTTAACGCGAGGCTTGTACTGGGTATTGATTTTGAGATTTATTAGTTGTAGAGTCCACTTCCTACTCATGGTGCATCGTCTTCAATTCTTGCTTCCAAATTTTCTTCACCTTGTCTTCACAATTAGTTTCAATTGTATATGATAAATCACAATAACAGACAATTAATATAAACTCAATAATCAAGTTAAGTTGGGCATAATTCACATGAACATGCCCAATATCAGCATGTGTCTTAAATTCACTGGCTTGAATCTTGATCTAATTCGAATAATTCGCCCAAATGATATTTAATCAGAAAACTCAGCCTCTCATGTAGTGCTGATGAGGTCTCAGGTTCAAATCCCAGAGGAGGTAGAAACACTAGGTAATTTCTTCCCTTATGTCCAAGTCTTGGTGGACAAAGTTACCGATGCCTGTGCTAGTGGGGGTAGTAGGTAACCCGTGGAATTAGTCGAGGTGCGTGCAAGCTCGCCCGTCCACCACAATTGTGAAAAAAAAAAAAAAGGGAGTGCTTGACATTAAACATACAACTCACAGACTGGCCAGTTTGAAGTCCTTATAGTTGGTAGAAATTTGATAATTTGAGCAGTAGCCCCTTAGCTCTTAGAAATTTGAGCGATAAGGCTGGCATTGATAATTCTTTAAAAAGTTACTCTGTAGTGGACATGTTCATATATGTGTGTGTGCGCGCACGTGTGTGTGTGTGTGTGTTCTTGATCTGAATTATAATCAAATGTCAAATTATGCAGACTTACTTGGGAATACTAATCACAAGATTCAGTAGAAATTTGATAATTTGAGCAATAGGCCCTTTGCTCTTAGAAATTTGAGCAATAAGTCCGACATTGATAATACTTTAAAAATTTACTCTATGGTGGGCATGTTCCAATGTATGTGTTTTTTTGTATGTTCTTTAACTGAAGTATAGTCATGTGTCAAATTATGCAGACCTACTTGGGGATACAAATCTTTAGATTCTATTTCAAGTGCACAAAGTGTTCCGCGGAAATTACTTATAAGACAGATCCCAAAAATTCGGATTATACTGTTGAATCTGGAGCAACCAGGAATTTTGAGCCTTGGCGTGGCAAAGATGAGGTAAGAATTTTATCAACTTGTAATCCTATCCACCACTTTCTTCTCTATAGGAAGGATTGTGAACCTTCTATATTATATAAAGTTTCATTTTTTCATTTTTCGGGCTTCAGTATCTTGTGCATTCTCAGGCTTCAGTATACTGTGCATTCATGTTTATGTTTTATTTTATTGTAGGAAATGGAGAAGGAGAAACAAAAAAGAGATGCTGAAGAAATGGGTGATGCAATGAAGTCATTAGAAAATAGAACCCAGGATTCGAAAAGAGAAATGGATATTCTTGCTGGTTTAGATGAAATGAAATCTCTGAAGGTGAGTCTTGAAGTTACTTCTTCAGTTATTTCCAAACCTAAATTTGCACTCATGTTTTTTTTTTCCCCTCATGTGTGGTTTATATTCTGTGTTTCTATTCTGATAGCGTTCTTACTTATTAATGTTCAACTTTTTCAGTCAAGACACGCAACTGTAAGTGTTGATGCGATGCTTGAAGCTTTGCAACGGTCACACGAGTCAAAGGTATGATGGTGTTTTATATTGTTTACAGGCTCGATTAGGAGTAAAAAATTGTCCTTGATGACTACTGTTCACTGTTATCTCTATTCTGTTGATTGGTAAATTTAGAGAACTTCAAGTCCACTCCTGCATAAAGCTGCTGGATGTATAAACGTCCTTTGACACATAATTGGAGTTCGCTTGATGACCAAAGCTTTCAAATGAAATTGCTCTTTATCAGATCAAATCAACGTCCCACTATTGGGATTCTGTATGCTGAATTGATGATATAGCCCTTGTAATTAAGAACCAAATCACAGACTAAATTCTTCTATTTACTTCTTCATTCTTGAACACTTTATCTTACGTATTAGATATTGTGCGGTTGCCTACCTCAAGCTCAAGACGACTGTTAAAAAAAAATAAAAAATAAAAAAAAGAGGAAAGAACAGAATTAGTGAAATTAAAAGGAAGGATATTTTTTGTGAAACCAGAGGCTTTGAACTCTATTAGATCATGCGAGAATTGTTAGTGGAGAATTATACAGGATTGATTGAAATCGATAAATGTAAAAGCAAAAAAAAAAAAAAAAAAAAAAAAACACTTAAAACATTTTGAGAACTAGAGTTGATGTTTTTAGGTTGAATTTTGGTCACTTTATCTTAATTGCATATTTTGGAATTCTTTTGGTAATTTTGATTGTGGGCTTTAAGGTTCCATTTTTACTTTACATGCAAGGAATGTTAGCTTGGAGATGATATTGGTATTTGTTCTTAGGAAGCACTGCAAGTATCTATAAATCCAGGAAGGAGTATTAAGAGTTTAAAAGAAAATGTTGACTTAAATGATAGGTTATCCAGGATGATGTTGATAGGTTATCCAGGATGATGAGAACAATTATGTGATTAACTAATAAGGGAGCTCCATAACTGCCGCTCTTCACTGGATCGTGGTGGATTGTGAAAATCTGTTGAAATACCTTCTTATAATTAGTTGATGAGTATGTGAAACATTTGACAGACTGCTTCTTTATCATATTAATATTAATCACCTTGACAGGAGAGGAAGATGGAGGAAGAAGATGAAGCTCTTATACGTTCACTTTTCCAGGTTGGTATATCATAGTCTGAATATATTTGTTCATAGGTGTATTTTTAAGAACGTTAATATCTCAAGAAGTTTTCTTGGCCTTGTGATTTTAAATCAGGGATCAAGAGAGATTGTTAAAAGAATCGATGATGAAGAACTTGAGGATGACGACGACTTAGCTTTCTTTACCCCTGAAAGTGCAGGGTCAGAAAACAACTCTCTTAAGGTACAAGTGCCGGGTCATTCAATTCAGTTTTCCAACTATTATGTTCCATCAACTTACAAAACAGAATTAAATAATTATCATCTTTGTTAATTGGCTTGCATACCTAGAAAGTTCCATACGTTAGTGTCACAGCTGCCTCGAGCCATAGACATCAAGCAAGTGAAATCTAAATTTTATCTGGTACCTGTGCTGGTGGAGGTAGCAGGTACCCAGTGGAATTAGTCGAGTTGCGCTCAAGCTGGCCCTGCCGCCACAAGTATCAATAAAAAAACATAAAATGTGCGATGCAAGAATATAGAATTCTGTTAATTGACTTCTTTTACTAGAGATGCCTAAGAAAGTGGCAGCATCTACGCAATGATCAATCTCCTTTACGTTGGACCTGTTGTATGTCTGACATGCAACTAAAGAAAAGTATAAAAAATACAATGTAAATACATAAATTAGATTACAGTTTTGTTGGGAGCAACGCATCTACTGTTAGACTGAAATCTGAATGCAATATTGTGCCTAAAGTCTAAACCTTCTTTTTGTTGTTTCTTTTTAACACTAAGCTTGTTATTGTTTAAATGCAGAAGAGAAAGGTTTCTGAGGAACCTGATGAAAAGCCCACAGATATTTTGACAAAAGCCAGTAGTACTGGCAGCTCTAAAAACGAAGGTAGGTTCAGTTTTTCCATCTGATTCTGTTCCGAGGGTATCATTGCTTCCAATATTTCCAATATCCTTGTATGACAAAAAATATTTCTTGGGTCAGAATACCCTTCATTCATGACAAATCATGGGAGTGAATTTCCGTTGTGAGAAAAGTCTTCGAAGTGATTTTTGGATTATGATTATTGTCCCACTTGAAAAAAGTGAGGGAGAGAATTGTTTTTCATGCTCTTATTTTCTGAAGGCTAGTATTACAACTGCTGCATAGTTGTCCATGAGCAATCTGTAATCTTCCACCTTTCTTTTGCATGGCTTGTTCTCTCTTTTATTTCCTTCGGGGGAGTGTTGTGTGTCTGTTTTTTTTTTTTTTTTGTTTGTGTGTGTGTGGTGGTGGTGGTTTGGGGCGGGGTGGCGTGGGGGGTGTTAGAGCTGACTAGAAATTTGATGGATGAGATGTTGTTAACTCTTCAATAATCATAGAATTTGTTGGTTTTACTTGGAAAAAATAGTAATAATTGTCATAGTACTTTTTTTTGGACATCTGGTGATTAATGTTGAGGGATCTTACTCTATTTTCATAACTTGTCTTGCAGATAAAGCATCCGCAAGTGATAATAAAATCATTTTGAAGTCCTCATCTGTCAAAATATCCATAGTCAAGAAGCCAGTCTCGGACTCCAACAGCAAGAAGGCATTTGAAGGAAACAAGCAAGACGCCCAGAGCACTGGTGCTGCGACAAGCAGTAGTCTACTCTCGCTATGTCAACAGTATGATAGTGATGAAGATGATTGATTCAGTGATCCCTGCAACTTTTATATGTCCAGCTATCCGCCAAATTTATTAGTCGCGGGGTGTGATTTTCATTGGGCATGCTCTTTCCATGGGCACTTGAAATGTATCTCTCTGCAAACCGGCCGTCTGTAGGTATAAGATAAGAATGAGTATCCTCTACGGTTGATGCTCCAAATCTTGAGCCGATTCTCGTGTCAATTGAAGGGTCTTTTATTACTGCTTAATTGGGATGTAACGTTGTTAGTCATTGCGCTGGTCATTTTTTTACATTTTTACAACTATCTCAATGGTTCGAAAAAGTACTCCTGCATGTAAAGCAGTTCCCTCCATGGTTAGTGCATGTAACAAGTCCTAACTCTTTCATTCACTCATTGTGCTTCTCTCTAAATAGTTACACGCACGATAGAGCCTTTTTTTTTTTTTTTTTTTTTTAAACAATCAAGTTCGTTTTTGGGTTTGAATTTTGTTTGGTAAGAAAGTGTCATAGCAAGGGAAAAGGAAGGCGAAATTTAAAATGCATATCTTTTTCTTTCACATTTGGTTAGTTTAAATTTTTAATGGAAGATAAAAGGCAGAAACAAAACTGAGAGGAGAAACATTGATATTCCAATTCCAATAAATCTAATATCCTTCCTTCCCTTTCTAGTATATTTCGCAAAAATTATCCAAATTAACCTTCAAAAGTTAAAATTAAACTACTATGGCGTTTGTTTAAAAACAATGATGATTTTTTCTTTCAGTTTCTGTTTTTTTTTTTAAAAAAAAAAAAAGAAAAAGAAAAGTGAAAAGCTTTTCCTACGCGTTTTGTAAATAGGGGCCATTTTTCTCAAAACTAGGGAAAAGAAAATTTTCCCCAAATTTTAAACAAAAACTTGTCCCATCGCTCGGCCATCCGAATCGGGTTTTGACATATCCAAAGCAGTCCGACCCGACGAAATTACAAAACCCTAGCCACCACTGTTATTCTAACACACTATATAAATCCCCTTAAAACCTAACAATACTCCGCCCTTTTGTGAACCTCAAGTGTCTCAGACTCATCTACTCTCCAGCGGAACTGGAGAAAATCTCTGTTTACCTTTGTTGCTATTTTGTCATTGTTTAGGTACAATACTTCACCTTGAAATTATTGATCAACTTGTATTACATAGATTTATTTATGTAAAAAAAAAAAAATGATAAAAGGTGACCAATTAGCCAGTCACACACAATCGGCCCCTAATAAGGACCGATTTTACTCCGTGTGAATGGTCAGTATGTCACCAACAGCAATATTAATGTTGTTTCATAGCCTTATTCTGGTGAATTGCTTTGATTCCGCTCTCACTGGTAGGCTATTTGACATTACATTCTTCTGAATTATTGAGTTTCCATTAATTGAGAGAGTGAGTTGATTTTTTTTTTTTTGGGATTCTTTAAGAATAGTTTGGATAAAATCGGGCTTATTAGGGGAATTTTTCAGTAGCTTGTTAGCTCAAGTTAAATTAAAAATAAGGGTAATTGTGTGCTGTTGATAGTGCTGCAATTTTTTCTGTTCCTCTTTATTTGCTTCTTGTGTCGCAGAGGCGGATGTAGAATATCGGAACCTGGTTCATTTTAGCCCATATGTGCAAAAATTAACGGGAATTGCAATAAATAGTATATATGAACCCATAACATTAAGGAGTCGTTTAGTTGGGAACAAGTTATCCTAAGATTAGTTATCGCACCCTCCCACCGGAATAAAATAACACTACAATCTCGGGATAACTCATCTCAAATTTAATCCAGAGATTATTTATCCCTTATCCCTCGTACCAAACGAGCTCTAAGAACACAATGGTACCAATGCTAAGAAACTTTAAAGATTGAACACATGAAATTTAAGTCCCGATTGCGCTTCTGGTTGTATGGAGTGCTTCAGGGTCTCAATAGATGCATGAACAATGCTTTAAAATATAGATGGTGAAGAGATTGAAATGGAAATATTCATGATGAGTATAAATAAAAAATGAAGTAAGCCAACAGATACTGTTCTTTTAGTGTGAAAGACATGCTATTGACATACTTTGATCCAAAAAAATAAAAAAATAGACATGGTATTGGTATTGATAGTTTCCTCAATGTTTGTGGGTTGGTGAATATGTATTGGTTTTATTTGTATAAATTAAACAAGATTATGTAAGAAGTGGCATTTCTTTTATCTGATGAAGAAGTAGCATTATTTTTAACATTTAGTCCATCAATTTTGATAATTTCACTACACATCTTTTAGTAAGGGAAATAGATTGACAAAGTAGTTTGTAAAGTTGAAGTTATGATGTGGATTATTTTGGAAGGCTTTAACAAACTAACGTCATAATAAATTAAGTAAAATTATGTAAAAGTAGTACTCCCTCCGTCCCAAAAAGATTGTCCTCTTTTGACTTGGCACAAAGTTTAAGAAATAAAGGAAGACTTTTAAAATGTGTAGTCCAAAACAAGATTTAGATATTTGTGAGGCTGTAAATCATCTCGTAATTCTAAATATAGAAAGGGGATAATCTTTTTGGGACACACTAAAAAGGAAAGGAGGATAATCTTTTTGGGACAGAGGGAGTATTTTCTTTTAACGGAAAAGGGCCAAAATTACCCCTGGACTTTGAAAAATAGTTTATCTATGCCCTTCGTTATACTTTGGGGCTATTAATACCCTTACCGTTACAGTTTGAAATAAATATACCCTTGTGTTTTACGGAGTGCCATGTGTCAAGCTGACAGTGGCCAACCCATTAAACCCTTATATTTCATCCGGGTCAATTAAAATCGGATCCGACCAGCTAAATTAAATCACCAAACACGTTAATATGTTTTCAAACCCAAGTAACCCAAAATCAGACCTACAACTGATTTGAAGAAAGAACTTTGATATCACTCCATTGTTGATCCCACCTTCAATCTTCACCGCTTCAAATATAGTGGAATTCATCTTTTGATGATTATCAATATCCAAAAAAACACGACACTTCCAATATCTCAGCAAGTTCACTAAAATCAAGGCTTAAAACATTAGGCATTAATTAAAATATCATTAAGCAATCATATTTCAAGCCATTTCAGTTCAGATCTTCTTCATCTTTGTATCCCATCCGAACCCATTTGGCCCTATTTAAATACTTTCTTGCCCAAAACCATTAAGTCAAATGAAAACAAAAGAAATGAGTGAGAAAGGCAAAAGAAAGATACATACCTAAAGAACAATGGAGGAAAGAACCATACCTGAAAGAACAATTTGGCTGTTCGGCGGTAGGTGCGTTCGGCGGCGAGTTGCTGTAGAGAGAGGTGTTCGGCAGTGGGTGAGTTCGGCGGCAATTCTCTCTCTCTAAAATATACCGCCTCTGACCTCTCTCTACAACAACTCGCCGCCGAACTCACCCACTGCCGAACACCTCTCTCTACAGCAACTCGCCGCCGAACGCACCTACCGCCGAACAGCCAAATTGTTCTTTCAGGTATGGTTCTTTCCTCCATTGTTCTTTAGGTATGTATCTTTCTTTTGCCTTTCTCACTCATTTCTTTTGTTTTCATTTGACTTAATGGTTTTGGGCAAGAAAGTATTTAAGTAGGGCCAAATGGGTTCAGATGGGATACAACTATGAAGAAGATAGAAGATCTGAACTGAAATGGCTTGAAATATGATTGCTTAATGATATTTTAATTAATGCCTAATGTTTTAAGCCTTGATTTTAGTGAAGTTGCTGAGATATTTGAAGTGTCGTGTTTTTTTGGATATTGATAATCATCAAAAGATGAATTCCACTGTATTTGAAGGTGGGATCAACAATGGAGTGATGTCAAAGTTCTTTCTTCAAATCAGTTGTAGGTCTGATTTTGGGTTACTTGGGTTTGAAAACATATTAACGTGTTTGGTGATTTAATTTAGCTGGTCGGATCCGATTTTAATTGACCCGGATGAAATATAAGGGTTTAATGGGTTGGCCACTGTCAGCTTGACACGTGGCACTCCGTTAAACACAAGGGTATATTTGTTCCAAACTGTAAGGGTATTAATAGCCCCAAAGTATAACGAAGGGCATAGATAAACTATTTTTCAAAGTTCAGGGGTAATTTTGGCCCTTTTCCGTTTGTAAAATTGCTTTTTAGAACTAGGTGCTTAAATT